>NW_008824939.1:295091-360416 GCF_000699105.1 Pygoscelis adeliae | reverse complement strand
TTCCCTTCAAATTTTCCACGACTCTTGATCCTTATGGATTACTGAAGAAACATAATCAATCAACAGAATCAGAAGTTACAGAATTATATATGGGATGAATCTAGCCTCAGAACTTTATTTAAGAAGGAAATTAATCTTCTAATTCTATGCCTCTATGAAGAAAAAAAGAAAAATTATGGAAATGTGTTGCTACCACTGCAGACAACTTGGGTAATCTTTTTCCCTGGCGTACCTATCTAATGACAAATGCAGTTCTAATTCTTAGCAATATATTCCTCCAGGAAACAAAGGCAAAATCCAACCATCTCTATTGGAAGAGCTCAGTCTTTCTCTTTTCATGTGAATTTTTTATATCATTCAAAAAGCCCTTAAATGCACTTTCAGGTACTGCTAGTGAGACAGCTTTAAAAATTATTTTCCCTAGAGCCGTTAATGATACTAATTCTGTTAATGTCCGTTGCTTTCTTAATCTTGACTCAGTCCCACCTATTAGATGGCAAGACTAGGTATCAAAGTCTAAATTCGGCTCACTTAATTGTTTATGTGATGTTTCCTCCAAAAAGAGAAAGCGGATGCCACCCGTGGGACAAGTACAGATGACAGTTATCATCTGCAGCAACCGCTGTATTAAATTGGTGCACAAAAGGTAAGTGCCATAACAATGTACTGTCAACCTGAGTTGCACGTGTTCAGGCCCCATATGAAAACTAATGAGAAATGAGGATATTCTGTCCTCCCCAGCATGTGTCTGGCATCCTGGCTGGTCAGAGTTTGCATACCTGTCCTCCTTGAATCATCAGATTAAAAAATAAAGTGAAAGAATAATGTGCTAAAAATGTAGCTAGAAACGCTCTACTGAAAAGAGGATTTGGCGAGCTGCACTTAGGAAGAGATGACACTTATTTAAGTAAATAAAAATACTAAAAACAAGCAAAAACCCCTCTCAGTTCTAAGAAATTATCTAGTATCTACAGGTTTTGGTCCGATATCTTTTGACAAATTAACAGTACTTTTATGCTAAAACAATCATAATGGTATATTGCACTTTTCCACTGTACTGACCATGGCCCAGAAGGTCAATAGAGAAGTTTTATTGCTGATTATTATTAGAAAGTCATTCTGTAGACATTTAAATTCCATTTTCAAGGGCACCTAATAGAATTCCCCAATGTGTCACAGTCCTAGCACCACATTGATGGTGAAAGCCCAGGAAAATGGTCTTTATGATTTGTATTATATAAATACATATAAATGCATATCAGCGGCTGTTACACGGAGCTAGGCTGCTGGGTTTGTGTGAGGTCGGGGGAGATCTGCACTGCTGCCGACACGCTGGGTCTCACCCGTCACTCAGCCCCCCTCGCCTCGCGCTCCCTGGTGCCGCGGGCAGCTTGCACTTTCGGCACATCACGGGCACACTGCTCAGTGACCCCGTGTGCCGGACACGGCTTGCCAAGGTGATTTATAACTCACTGTATCTGACTAACTGCAGCTGACAGCCAGGAACGGGGGAGAGTGGGGAAGTGCCACCCACCCCATGTGGCTCCTGGCTGGAGGAGCGTGGTGGGCTTTCTTGCTGCATCCTTCCACATCCATGTTCTCCGGGTGCTTCTGGCCTCCTAAGCAACTGCCAGTTTACAGCTTCAGGCCCTAATTAGCTTCCAGGGACATATCAATGAAAAGCCATCATGTGGGTTTATAGGGGGCAACAAGTGTTACTGTTCCTTCAGAGCAAAATTTGTCCTCTGCTAGTTTTTCCGTGCAATTCTAAGGGACTCTTCTCTTACAGTATAACCTGCTACTCCTGCTTTGACCTTACTGCCTCAAGTATCAATTCCACTTTGGGTCCATACCCAGTTCCCTGAAGCTCTTCCGCTTGTCGTTTGTTCCCCTTCTCCCTCACCTCTGAAACACCTCTGCAGCTTGGATGATCTCATAGGAAATTACCTTCCACCACTGTCCTTTCACATCCCAGCACAGGCTGGACTGAATGCAGAGCCATCTCTGGCCCAAGGCAACTTTCTGTCAAAAAGCAGACACAGGCATGGGTGACACTGACATTAAAGAAGTAACCTCCAGCTGTTACCACAGTGTCCTGCCTGAGCATGGCACTGCAGCACAGATGGTCCCATCTGAGGACAGGGACACACCAAGCGGAGCAGGAGTGGGGCAGAGCTTTGTGGGGGTGCCCTGTAGCACCCCACATCACCCGCCTTCTGAGGGACCCCGCAGCTGCCACAGGAGCTATGCCACCAGCTCGCTGGTGGGAGTCACTCACAGGCACAAAGTGAGTGAAGTTTTCTGAGGGATTTAATTTCTTTGAAGGCAGGGAGGGGGAGAGGACAGCACAGAGTGTTTATTCTGCAGCAGCACATGCTATGCGCTTGCAGCACAGGGAGAACCAGCATGGGGCCCTGTTGCATCCCCACCTGTGTGCATCAGCCCAAAGGGCTGTGCCCCAGGCGGGGGAGTGTGTGTGTGTGTGACGTGATGAGGGAGAGTGGAGCATGACCTGGTTATTATCTTCCTACCTGGGTCTTGCAGGGATGGGGTGGTTGCTGTATTTATTACTGTAGGTAGAGGGAAAGTGGCAGTACTGGTGGTGAGGGGTCCCCAGCTGGGACTGAGGCCCATGGGGTGTGCGTTGGTCTCCTTTGCCCCTGTAGCAGGGCAGCCTGGCCATGGGGAAGGGGCCAGCAGGCTGCCGACCCCGCTGTGCCACCGCAGGGTGCCCCAGTCACCGCAGCTCCCAGCCCTGCTCCAAGTAACGCCCTTTCCCTGCCTCTTCTCAGGCTTTTCCAATCTTCCACCAAGTGCTTCCCCTACCCTACATTAGATCCTCATCTTATCCCTGCCTGCTTTCTACGTGCTTTCCCTTTCCTTACAGTGCTTCCCCAGCTCTTCATCTCCTGCCCAGGGAAATGATGTATACACTAGGATGCTTCTGCTCTTTATGCTCAGCTTCCCACTTAGTACCTTAGAAGACGTGTAGATGAGGCGCTTAGGGACATGGTTTAGTGGACATGGTGGTGTTGGGTCCAACCTTAATGATTCTATGATTCTATGATTCTAAGAGTGTTATAGCTGTTTGCTGCTCTGATTCGCAACCCAGCTGGTACTGATGCTTCCTTGCTCATACCCAAAAGTAAATCTGCTTCCTTGCCATTTCTGGTTTGGGTTGGGGCTTGTCTGGGATTCATCTGTTGTTTATCCCAAACTAATTGTATTCTGCTACTCAGCTCAAAGGACCTACTTTTATGCCTGTTAAGATGAACCTGCAATGCAGTTTATGGGGAAGAAGCACCTTCAGAAAGTGTGTGTGACCTGGGCAGAAAGCAGGTGCCTGAGAGGTGGAAGCACTGCATTGCAGAAGGAGAGTAGATTAGGATTATAATGAATATAAAACTTTTAAAAATCCGAATAGCTTCAACATTACTCTTTAAAATAATGGATTAATTATTCCAGTGACATTGTGCTATGAGTCTCTGTGCTAAGAGGGCTTTTAGTTCTTCCCTCTGGAGTGAGAAAAGAAAGTGGTTGCTTAAATCACTATTGACGTACAGCATGTGAATTCCAGTTTTGATTTTATGAACAGCCTCTATCATCATATCTTGTGTGGACTGCCTCATGCTCATTGTACTGTGGGGTTAGACACACTGTCACCATTCCTATAAATAGCCTGCTTGGACATGAAGGACTATTAGTGTTGCCTCTGGGAAGATTAGGACTTTTGACTAATGGCATTTTAGGCCAGTTTTCTTTAAACTTTTTAAAGGAATTAGGGTTTGGAGAGTAGAAAACCGGCTAAAGAAAGCCAATAATCAAGGTATTAATGTTTGAAACACAGACACCCGGTGAGCCTGGAGAATTCGCAGAGAAAACTGAATTTAGAAGGAGTGGGATGGCGGTGTGCTTTTAAAAAAAGAGACTTGGCTGCAGGGCTGGCAAGGAGCAAGGCAGCTGCCATGCAGAGAAAGGGAAGCTCCCTGTGATCCAGTGGAAAGCTGAGCTGCAGCGCAAGGACGGCTGCAATGTCAGAGAGTCTGTTCTGCACCCGAAAAATGCTCAAGTGTACTGGGGAACGGGAGGTAAGGCGATGTGTTTTTCTGTGTATTTCTGGAACAAAGTAGGAAGTAATTGTGTGTAGAAAATCTTGTATTTCAGCTATCAGCTGTTTAGCTGTTAGTATGATCTTTTAAGTCTGGAGAGCACCTGTAGGCACCTCAAGGTTGGTTTGATAGGGATGGATGTTTTTAAGCTCATGGAGGGAGTGGGGATCCTTGGTTCTACGATTATAGGTCGTTTGGGCTGTGTGACCCTGTTTCCGTGGGTAAATGTGCTAGAGACACCAAAGGGAGCACACGTCCTGCTGGCCACGCAACGAGGGAAGTGTGAGAGGTCAAACGCAGCACGGCATTGAATGACAGGTAACGAGGTTTGGTAGGTGTCTTCTCCTGACTATTAAAAGTAACAAATGCCAAGATATTTGGGGGTTTTCCTTACAATTAGCAACCGATCTGGAATTCAGACCCCACCTTCCACAGCCTGGGAAGTTTCCAAGAGCGCGTTGAATTGACAGCAGTTCCCTTTGTGGAAACAGTGAGTCTGTACAAAAGAAGATTGCTGTACCGAAAGGAAAGGAATAGAGCATTAAATTTAGGGATGTGACTAACTTCTTCTGAACAGTGAGGAAAGCACCACACTTGCCAGTTGTCTCTTCTGTGCGTTTCCTCAGTTGTGGCTGGGGCCATCTGATGAGTGTTTCCCTTTCACTCCCAGCGCAGCGCAGTCTGTCTGCTGTCAGCAGTTAATGAAGTCACTCGCAAGACGCCATCCCCTGGGGAAAAGCACTGCTATGAATAGACCTGTTACTTGCGTCTCTGGCTGCAGTGCTCTCAGTGCTTCTTTTGCTGTGCCACCATCTCTAATGATTGTGCCATTTTTGAACAATGGTCTTTCACTATAGAGCTACTTCTATTCAGGATGCCAAAAAATGGTCCTCTTCCTTCTGGCAGAGCTGTAGAGCTCTGTGAGTGCTTCTGTCCTGTCCCCAGTGACAGAGGCAGGTTCTGAGGTACCACAGGCTTACCAAAAATGCACAGAAAGTGAATGAGTAATCTTATTGCAGCAAGTACTTTTAATAATAGTCAGCAGTGAACATCATCATCAGACACTTCATCAACACACGTCCTACAGTAAGGAGGAAAAAATAAAGCTTTTTTTCTGAGAACAAAATATTTCCATGCTACTGAAATAGAAAGGGAAACTGCTAAGCTGATGAGAAGTATTAAAGAACATCACCTACTTGCCCAGCTGAGCTTGCATGTCTAGGTATGATTAAGCCTGTGTTTATAAGGAGTTGCGTGTCGGTCTAGACAGAGGTGAGCTATAAAAAAACCAAAATCAGAAAAAGTAAAGACAGATAAGGAATGATGAATCATGATAACATGTTGCCCAAAGTAAGTAAGATCATGTAAATACTTATTGCAATTTGTAGGGCATACGGTCCATGTTAGTGCCAGTAAAGTCAAGGACTACTCAATGCAGTAAGTCACTTTAGCGACTGAGTTGTGTGGTTGAGATCTAACTCAAAATAATTTTACAGTTGAACACCTTTGTAAGAAACTTTAGCTAACAATACCAGTAAATGGTCAAAAAGAGAAGGACTGAGTAAAGTAGCATTCAATTTGAACATTACCTGTTCTCTCTTTGGGAGATGTAAGGGACAACTTTTTTTAAAAGGTTGTTGGTTTTTTTTATATATACACAGATTTTTATTTTTTTTTTACCAGATTCATGGTCTTTACGGGCTCCCCCCAAATCAAGCTGTCAAAATTTTAATTCTCAGAAAGCTATGGTGAGGTCTTCAGCAAAATGCAAATGTAGATTTTTCTGTGTCGCGACCTAATGTCTGAACCATTTCTACATGAGCAGAGTTAAAGTTGTTGTCTCATACGAACCTTTGTTCAGGTGCCTCATCCTCCTGCTTATGTAAAAACAAAACAAAAAAACCCCTTGTTACTCATACTTTTCATCTTAATTCTGGATGGCTGAATAATTTTGAGTGATTCATGATCTATGTTAAAATTTAACATCAGCCTTTAATGTGTTCGGCCTGACACATGGTGTGTCTTATAATATTGATATATCTCATCGACCTAGCAATCTGCATCAGCTTGCTGAAGCATGCCATGAAAGGAAAATGATACAGTAGTCCTGATCTACTTCTCCGTCAAAGCTTTAATTAAAACATTCACACTATCTGTTAAGAGTGAAGGGGCTTGGGGAAATCCGTAAGATGCCTGTCCTGTCATTTTGAAACATTTCATTTTGAAAGTTTAGGAAGATAGGAATATGCCTCTTAAATCAAACTTCTGTGACCTGGTCAGCATCTCAATGGTATCCAAAACTCTCATCCAACTTGCTCTCTGGTATCCTATATATAAGAAAACACAAATTAATGCATCAGATTTTCCCTGTACACTTGCTCAGCACTTTCTTCCAGTAACAACCGAAGCAGCTGGGATGAGTTCAGCAGACCGGCAGAGCCAGAGCAGCACTGCTTTTGCAGCGGTTCTCGTCCTTTTCTCAGGGGTACAGAATTGCAAACCTGAGGCCAGGCTTCTCCTTTAGGGTTTGCTTCCCATTGCTGGCACCCAGAGAGCCTGAAGGCTGTCACAAGGCAATACTCGGCCATCTGCAGGCTTGTCAGCTGGGAGGCAGAGCCTGATCAAAATGAGGTTTCATTTAGCGCTTAGCTGCCCCTGAAATGAGACCCTGCCAGACTACCTAGGAACAGCACCCGTATGATAAAGCCTCCGGGCTGTGTCTGCAGAGGTGTCTTATTAAGGTCATATAGAGATTGGTTTTTCCTCCCTTAGCAGAACCATCTAGGGTAGGACTGCAAATGCTGCTGCCCCTCCCCAGGGCAGAAAACCTACTTGTAGTGATGATCCTTATCATCACCAGAAGATGTTTCTTGCTCCCTTCGGTCCCACAGAGCCATGCTAGCAGCAATTCCTCCCATCTGGTAGCAATGGCTATTAAAACCACAGCCAATACCTCAAACCGTTGTTTAAAATGGGCTTCAGCAAGCTTTGCTCCCTCTCTGACCTTTTCCTGGCTTCCACACCTCCTGTGCTTGGCTGTCCTCCACCCAGGCTTTCAGGCTCAGATTTGGAAATCCCCTGTTCCCGACACAAGACTGTTATTTCCCTGGCAATATTTACCTGCTGTCCTTGTAGAATCAAATCAAGGCCTCTGTGATGCCTGTGCTGTTATTCGGAGTATTAATAGACATTATAAACAGAAAGAGGTTAACAGATTTCTCCCACAAGAGCTGCACTAAGGAATTGCTTCAGCCAGAAAGGCTGCCCAGATTGGAGCTTGTGATGCTCTGTCTGACCCTGAGCCTGGACCAGTTCTGGTTGCAAGAGAGGAGCAATTTCTTCCAAGGAACAATCTTCCTCAAGCATCACTATAACAACGGAAGAAGCACAGTACCAGGATCATAAAGAAAATGATATACTGTGAAGACTGTGAACTTAGAAGAATGTAAGCAAAAGGCCAAGTCTGGAAAGATTCGTTCATATGTAAGTTCAGAAGCACGAGCTAAATCAAACTATCATTGCTCAACACACAAGCATAGCAAATAAGTCTAAGAGGTGGTTTTTGAAGCAGCAGGGGAAGAAAAGAAAAATACTCCTGTGAAAGTGGTAAGGATGAATCAGATGGTAACACATGAGAACATAAATATCAGTTCAGGATGAAGGAAAAATAGGCTTTATTACCACACGTGAGCAAACTGATGATGAAGGAGACCTAGTAAAAGTGAGTGTTTTTATCAGTAATGTGACTGCGCAGGCATCGGGAGTAGTTGTGTGTCAGCACAGCCTGAATAAATAACTGCAATGGTTTTTTTGCTTTTGTGTATGTTTAAAACCATAAATATTGATCAACTTTCACAAAATGAGACAGAAAATGATGACATCATGAGAACACGATAAATACATGCTTTCCATAAGACATTATTAGTATATTCAGTCCACTGCTGGCACTATTTATTACATAATCTTGCTTGAAATCATTACCATGATTTTGACTTGTAGGTCATGTACACATCCACTTTTATCTTCAGGTTAATATGACACAGCCAGAAGAGGGCATTTTTGTTTTTCCTGCATGTAAGAAAATTCACACACTACAGAGCGAGAGAGGAACTTCCCTAGCTCTGAAGTCCAGAAAGACAGCTGAAAAATAAAATGGACAAACGATATGTTGGATTGGCTTCTTCCTGGCCGTTTTCTTCTGTGTAGCAGCAAGCACCTGATGTGCCCGAGTTAGGAACCAGTTTGCTCTTGACTGTGTCTGTAGAAAACGCAGGGTGAGGCACCCCCGGTGCGTTAGCCCGAGACTCGTGTTTGCTGTTCCCTGGAGGTTGCTTATAACCACATTCATGGCTTGGCACGGTCCCCGGGTGCAACCATAGCACCAGTGTTTTCTTCCTTGGTCTCTCCTGTTGCTCTCAGACATTGCTGAGCACAGCTATCATTCACTGATGTAAAAGGGCATTCAGATGCCTCTTCCAAATTAACGTTAACTCGTTAACCTCTTTACCCCTATGTATATTTTTCAGACAGTTTTAAAATTTTGTAGTGACCTTATGGTAGTTAGATACTAAAACATCTCTCCTGATTAGGGTGGGCAGGGTCTTGCTCTAATTGAGAGAGTCTCATCCACAAGATCAGTATCTTACTGTAAATCAAAAGCAAGAATAATGTTGGAAAGAATCACATCATAACTGACTGAAGTATAATAAATAACTGACAGCTATGACTCAATGTCTGCATTTCTTCCCTAACACAACACTGTATTGTAGACTGGCTTTGAATAGGTTTTTCACATAATTTCAGGTAATGATTAACTCCCAATGACTAAAATATCTCCAGGAGAACTGATGAGACATCTCACACAGTTACTGAAGTTCAAAAGTATATTCAGGCTTTCACTTTATCTCTTTCATTCAAAAATACATTTATTTTAACTGAAGCTATTTTAAAACTGCCCCATAAATGTAAAGTCAGCAGTACTATTACAGCATAATTTCAAGCTAAAATGATTGTATTCTGGGCAGATGTACACACAGTATGTGTGTGCAGTTTTATTATTTATTCCATTTATAAAACAGAAGCCATTTTAGCATCTGTGGCAATGCAATCATCTCTGGGATGAAATATAACTTTGTACCAGCTCACGTTGTAGGATAAAAGACTGAAGGAGGGAGCACTGAGAAGAACACAAAACAGGGGAAATCTGTGTGAGTAGGTTTGTCCTGAAGGAAAAGCTCCCACTGCAGCGTTTAATTCCTGAATAGGGTGTGTTAAAGCATGCAAGATAATAAAGAGCAGCAGATGTCTTAAGAATTGATGTTATGAGGAGTGTTGTAAGGCATTTAACTTTTGAGAAGAAAGAGGATTTTTCACAGAAACTAGATGAACTCCATCGGAGCAAATGTGGCATTAATTTTCTGGAACTGAGCTTGCTATAATTGACATCAGTACAGTATAACATGATTACATCATGTAGCATACTACAAAATAATAGAGGATAACAGTATATATTTATATATCAGTATAATCAGTAAAAGGATTGTAAGCTAGGAAATAGGGGAGAAGGTTGGGGGCACTTGTAAGTAACTTCCACGCCTGGTTCTGAAAAGCAGAAAGCGGTGAATATATGGGGGAGAAAGAAATATCAGATGGGAGCAAAATAGACAGGAAAAATCAGTACTGACACAGGTAGGAATGTGATGTTAATGGCCTGGATGTCAGGAATAAAAGGGATATGAGCAACGTAATTAAAAAAATTTGCACATTACCATAGAAGATGAGCCGAGATGTTTGTGTACAAAAATTGTGTGTGCAAACAGACGCAGGCTAGAACTGCAGCACCCAGGATGACCCCGAATCTCCCAAGAATAGCGAAGTATGGTGGATGGGTAATCTATGACTGAAATGCACTTAAACCAATGTGTAGACTGGTAAGAAAACTAGAAATAAGAAGAGAGGTACAGAGGCATCACTCAGTAACAATGAAGTCTCCTGCAGAGGCGGAGAGAGGTGGCATGGGCAGAATGGAGTTTGTCAAACTGAAGGTCTTCTGAAGGACCACTAAGGAACTGTTACACATACCTAACACAGATGATTACAAGCATGAAAGAGAAAGTTCCAAGCATTGTCTCATTGCAGATTTTAACCGCGCAGAAATAGAGTATAAAGCAATGTTACTGATAATGGTAGGGCCAGTTATTCCAGGGTGTAATAGCTGGCAGATTTCATCACTAAGCAGTCACTGGACTACCATGATGCTATTCTAGGTGGTCTTTGTTAGGTAGTGATGACATAGAGCAGCTGGCTGTAGAAAATAACCTAGCTAAAGTTATCCCAACTTGATTAAATTGAAAATAAGTGAAAGAATAAACAAGAATAGCCCTGTTAGTTTCTCAAAATTTGTCCTTCTGAAGTGTTGTACCTAAAGAAACTAGTTAGCAATGTCAAGTGGATGAAGGTTCCAAATCTGAGTATTAGAATTTCTTTAATTTAAATAATATTTTAAAAATCTGCACTTTGCACTGTGAGTACAGAGTGAAGGGCATTAACACCTTATTGGATGAATAAATCCTTCAAAAAAAAGATATTAGGAGTGAGCGGAGAGGGTGAAAGTCATAGGGGAAGAAAACCCCACCATACCAGGTCATCAGTGAAAACAGTATCCTGGGAACCAAGAAGCAGAGGGTGCAGTCAGATTTGTCAAGTTTGCAGACTTATTGTCTGTAAGCAAAATTTGAGAGACTGAAAGTTTCTTCTACCACACAAACAAAAGGGGGTCTGGTATGTGGCAAGGATGGGGTAGAGATGAAATATTGTGTAGATACTGCCCAAAACAAATAAACAATTTTTCTTCTTTTCTGTAGAAATAAAAGCTAACATTTACAAACTTGAAAAGTAAATCCAGAGTTTAGTAGGCCCGTAGTGGAATGATGTCTGTTATCCATCCTAAAATGCTGAAAGAATGAGCAAATTAAATTTCAAGTACAGGAGCAAGTTTTTCTTAAAAGATCTGCCAAAACAAAGGAGAGAGAAGAGCAGAGGAAAAAGTGACCTCACATCTACAGCTTCATTAATCTGACCTTAGTAATATGGAAATTTTGTACACATTTTTGCAAGAAAGAATAAATAAGGGTGTGGAGATAAAATGGAGAAAATAGGATGAAAGCAATAAAAGTTTAATACAATGCATAAGGGCTGAGGAAATGTATGTATGATACCATCTGTTCTGGAGTGGGAATTATTGGGCTACCTAAAGGTTGGGTAGAGAGTTTCAAGCATCACAGTTTCAGCTAGTCTCTGAAAGTATTAATACTTTCATTGCTACTAAAAGTGGCGTGGTCAGACGAGAAAAATATCCATACCATTATATACACATTGTGGGGGAACTTGAGAGCTGGAGGTGTGGGGTAGAATTTAATAGCACAAGTGCCAGATCACACACAAACTGAGGTGGAAACGATTTCTGCTATAAATTGTGGCTTATCAGTTGGGCAAGAGAAAGACCATAAGGTCTTGGTCAGTCGCAGAAGGATGCTGAGAGAGGTGGGATGAAGCCATAAGAACGGCAAAAATGGCCCTCCTTAGATACAGTGCAGGAGACTTAAGGAGGGATACTTAAGTACAGGCACCGCTGTAGAAGGCACCGGTCACAGCTCTTCTGGAGTACTCTGAACAGTCTGTCACCCATAATTAGGAAAGAGCATTGAAAGAAATGCAGAGAGGTAGTACTGGACAAAACAAAGAATGAGGGATATACAATTGCTGTCTATAAATACATCGAGGGGAGGGGAAAGAAGGGCAGGGCAAATACTAGGAAAGGAAAGAAGTTATTTAAGTTACCAGACAATGTTGTCATTAAAACAAATGGATATAAATTGAAAGTTAGTCCCTCCAGGCTGGAGCTGAGGAGGTTTCCAGCCATGAGAAGAGTGAAGTCTCTGAAACAGTCTTCTAGTAAGAGTGACAGGAACAAACCACTGTAGGTGAGGGTATCACAGTAAAATGGAACTTATTTCCTTGCAAATTGGATAATACAGAATTCACCTAGTTCTTGCATATGCCATAAAGGTGAGTAGAGCCACTTTCTATTTGCCTCTCTGCCAGAGAGTTAAATAGTCTGAGTAGTCTTACGATGGATTTTTCATAAGTTTACTAACATCATTGTGTAAGGTGAAAGGACACATCTTCAGCATCTATGAGATCCTTTGCAGTGTTGTGCCTTCTGCTTTGTACTATTGTGGCAATAGTATTTTTTGAAATTTCTGTTAATTTATTGGTTCAGATAGATAGCATGACTCTACGGCCTCCTGTGACATACTGATGTGCTACAAAATGTTAAGAATTAAAGTAAAAAAAAAAAAAGGTTTACAATTATGGTAATTCTGTGTGCTAAGTGTCCAACTGAAGCACAGCAATGCAGTTGCAAACGTATGAGATAAGAAGCATAAGGTATCAGTGGATCAAATATTATTGACAGTATTTATATGATCAATTCTTTTGAACTCCCAGAAAACATTGTTAGGGAAAATCTGCCCTGCCTTATCCTTTTGGTATTACTCAGCCAAAATACTTGGAATTGATTTAGTTGATTTTATTTTTATTTAGAGGTGGTTCTATTTACATGTTCTTAGTCTTGCATGGTTTTAGTTAGATATGTAATATCGACAGTTCTTACCAGTTCTTTAAGAAGAATTGTAGAAGCACTAATCGTTCTGTATAAGGTTGTTTTTCCAATGTTTCTGTTTACATGTGAGCGGACACTGTTGGTTTAAATTTCCTTCCTATTTCCGTAAGAAACACACACATAACAGTAAGGCAAGATTTTCAAAATACAGTAATAATTTATACTGACAAAGATATTGGAAACAATTTCTGACATTTCAGAATCATGTAACTGAGCTTATAACAAAGACACTAGAAATAATGTTGTTTACTGTGACAGATGAGACAGGAATTTGAAAAAAGCATGCTAACAGAAAATAATAACTCTAATATAACATAAATGACCAAGTTGTTTAACAAAGATATGAACATCTCCAAAGGTTCTTACATATGTAGCAAGGCAAAATATTGCTAAAAGGTAACAGGGCTGTTAGTATCTGAACACCTTTCTTCCATGAAGTTTTAAAGTAATCATTTCTCTACTCCAGAGTAGCAGAGTAGCCATAAGGTGGCAGCACCCTGCACAAAAGGCTCCTGAAACCCTAAGTCATGTTCTTTTCCCAGAAAGAGCCTGCACCCACTGGCGGGAGTGAGTGGCCTGAACCCTGCGTGTCTGTAAATAGAAACCATGCTGGCCGAGCTCAGAATAGCTCCTGGAAAGCTGCAGAAACGTAGCTGGTTTCAGGCGGTGCCTGAGCCCATTTTCCTCAGCTTTTAGCAGCTGTTTGGGTGCTGAGCTAAACATGCTTATCTGTTTTGGTTATTCTAGATGAACCTTATTCAAACCCTGTGTTTCAGCAAAGCACTGGACTTCCGTAGGTCTAAGTACAGCAAGGTCAACTATAAGATAAATCTATTTTCTGTGTGTAAGACCAGAGTGGAATCACTTTTTACAAGTGATTTAATCCCAGCTCAGTAGTTTAGAATTTACATCTGGATAAATCAGGCCTGAATCACTGTGTTTACACAACCCTACCGGCTTTTTCAAAAGCAAGTCCTCCCTCTGCGTTGCTGCCTAGCCCAGCCTGCTGCGGGACTGTGCTAAAACTTCGCATTTCTCTTGGTGCCGCTGCAACCCGCCTGACTCAGCACACGCTTTGGCCCTTCTGTAACGGGGACAGCAGGTCCAGTTTGTACTTAGCATTAATCTGAAGGGAGTAAGTTACAGAAAGCTCTTTAGCTAAAGTGCAGGAGGTCTGAGGTGTTGTGGAGTCAGTGCTCAGTGCCGTTCCCACCACCAGCGTGTTCAGCTTTGCACCGGCACTGAATGGAGGCGCTTGCTCCGGTGCCCCAGCACCAGGCTTTTATAGCATAGAGAGAACAAGGTGTACCATGTAGCTGAGAAAAGCAAACAGAAACTGAGGCCAGATTCGATAGGCTGTGTGGAAATCCCTGGTATGTTTTGAGTGCCGTGGGCTGGCTGGCTGGCAGTCCTGCTCGAATGCCGCATGATTTTCCCACTGGTTCCACCTGACCCCTTCTGCAGTTCAGAGGTTTGATTATTTCGTTTTGAGTGTGAGAGTGTATTCAAATCTGAAAAGCAAACAAATCTTTCAAGGTGCTCACCCATGCGAAGGAAACTGAGGACAAAGGTTTGCTCACGCCCTCGGCTGGAACCAGATGGGTCAAAGCTGTGGGCAAGGTAAATATGAGTTGAAAACACCCTGGGTTGCCTGCCTGCTGTTCATTGCACAGCTGGTGAGCAATTCCTCCTTCTTCCTCCTGTTCTTCTCTGTTCAGAGGTTGGTTGTTGACTTCACTCTCTGACTTCGTCTAACAGCAGCGTGCTGCTCCGGAAATGAAAGGAGACCAGAGCATGAATCATGGCCTGAGTCATGAGTCCCCAACACCCCGCTTTGCTCAGAGCTGGAGGAGGAAAATTCCTTTCCTCTGTGTGGCTCTTCGGCTCCCGCGACCCGCTGGAAGGAGCTACAGACACCCCTCATCTTCTTCTAAAGCCGCTCTCCATCGCGCGTAGCAGTGCTTGCAAACAACACCTGGAGAGGAGAGTAAGAGAGGCCTTTGCATTTCCACACACCTGCCCACATCTCGGGTGGGCTCTGTGGCTTACCCCACACAGCAGTGTTTTGGTCCTAGGCCCCTAACGGGGTATGATATTAGTACACCCCAAAACTTGGGAGCTGGAGTGAAGCAGCTCAATCACTGTACGTTCATATCTTCGCAGGCTCTGTGTCATTTATATAGGACCCGAATGCTTACAACGGTTTCTTTGGATTGATGCCATTTTCTGTTGGAGCAATACCCATCTCTCACCATGCTGATAAACAACGAAAGAGATAGCAAATAGTATCAACTGGCATTTAAAATGTATAAATCCAGATGCATTTATTTATTTTACACAGTGATTTCATAGGTGATACTGTTGTTTTATATCTAGAAAAAAATTCAAGTAAAAAATGAGAGCCGATTAGTCTCTTTTACAAGAGAGTAAAAGAGCCGATTAGTCACATTCACCATCACTCTGAATTTTCCCATTAAATAGAATTGTTCATTAGGGATTGTTGCTTCCTCTTTAAATGTTTTTGCCAGCTCTCCCTAAAGTATTGCCAGGACCTATGCTGCAGCAAAGGTAGAGACAGGACAGTCCTTCCAGTATCATTGCAGTATTTGTGTGTGGTTTCCGTCTGTGCTGGATTGTCCTGTTTGCAGGACATTCACACTGCTGTGTGGCTACTCAAATCACCTCTAGTTCCTTAGAGATGAAGCTGAGTTTCAAGCTTGGAAACTTTTTTTCAGGCTTCGTTGCTTAGCTAATTGACAGGCATCCTCTGAAACATCTGTCATTGCCGTTCTTTGGAACTGGGTCTGTCAGGCTGCTGAGGGATGTATTTCTGGGTAGACTTTTTCCGAAGAAAATGCCTCCCATTTCTGCTGGCCCAAGAGTCCGGAAGCACTTGACTGTGCAGCTACAGAACATATGTCGTCTTTGGGAGAAAAGTATTTTAACCACTCATTCTGTAGACTTTTGCATATTCTTCAGTTGCTATCTTTCGGGTTATAAAGTTTGACCGAAACTTTTAAAGTCTACTTTGATTCCCCATTAGAGATCGTCAGGAGCTTTCTAGACAGATTTGATTTGGAAGCCAACCAGGGAGAGAATAAAGTCACCAGATGTTTCAAATGCAAAGCAACCGCCTCTGGCCTAAGGAGTGTAGCCCTTTGCCTCTTACAGATGCATTGAGGAGGGGAATGTCACTGTATATGATGGAGAGAAGGGAGACCTCACCTCACTGGCTCCAGTCCCACAAAACTCTCTGATGAAGGGCAAGAAGAGAGAAATGTCTTCTGAAGTGCAGGAGACACTTCCCCCCACCTTTGTAAATATTCTGAGAACTGTCTCAGCCTCTGACCTGTGGGACATTCAGTCTTTAAATTGCTCCATATTTTTCCAGGCTTTCAGGGTGACAGAGTGTATGAGAAGAGCATTGGGAATTAAGAGCTGGGTTGTCTGTGAGGCTGAGATCGCTTACAAGAATTTCTCCTCCATATGGATAGCTCTCCAGCGTCTAATTAAAAGAGATTTTTCTTGCTCTGATGAGCTTGGGACATACTGATCTCCTATGTTGACTGATAAGCTTTCACTGGAGCTAACGTGCCTCCTCTTCCAGGTTTTGTCTAGCACAAAAGGAACTAACTTGTTTTCTCTTGGGTTGGTCTCCCTGTATGTGTAATTATGCTACGTTAGTTCATACCCGATTTGCAGGAGAGGCTGGTATTTTTTCTGAAATGAAGGTGAGGCATGCTTCTGTAAGCAAACACTTCCCATTCTGGAACCTTTACAGACCCATCACCAGCCTGACTTGTGGATTCAGCTCAGTGTGCTAGAAAGGACACACCATTGTTCTAGAGAAAAAAAGCCCACTATTATTAATGAAATGCAACTTGAGTCTAATGTTTTTTAGTTTATTTCTTATTCCCTGTCCCCAACATTAGCTTGCTTTCTTTCTGTACCTCGATATTCAATGTTTGTTTCTTGCTAGTGAATTTGTTAAAAGTTGATTGGATGAACAGAATATCTTTCTGTGCTACCTTCATGTATTGTAAGTGCCAGGTATGGGGGAAAATGCACTAAAGATTTTATCCCATACAGATTTTATTATCTTTTAAAGAACCACAGACTTGCATTGTTCAGCATTGCCCATACTGAAAGATAAACAGCTGTTTTCTGTTCCGATGTGTCATTATAAAACTGTAATCCTGATTTAATTGAGACTGGAATTTGCTCCAAAATGAATATGTAGTGGCTGAGGAAAACAATAATAATTGCGTTCTGTCTGTACCATAAACTACCTTTTTGTTATATCTCATTGAATTGATGCCTCTAATTTGGGTGAGCAAAAGAAGACTCTTACAAACCTTATAAAGAAGGGGAACTTTGCTGTCAAACCAAGCAATGCCAGGACCCCAAAGGCCCTTACACATCCTCCCCAAATCAGCATGGCTACTCCAGATTGTGATTCTGCTCTTCTAGCACGTGTGATAGTTAAAGCCAATAAAGCATTAAATTAGTAGAGGAATTTCCTGGTCAGCTTACCTTTAGAGATTACACAAGATATTTGGTGACATTTCAAAACAAGAATCATCTGTCAGCTTCCTGCCTAGGTTTTCTTGCCTTGCCCAAGATCTACTCTTGGGACATACTGTCTCCCTTCCTGGACCTCTCTTAACCTCCTGTGCCCCTACCAGTGAGTTTTTTATTCCCACTCTGTCCAGTCTTGTGAGCTTCTCATTATGTGAGCTTTTAAAAATCAAAACTGATGTTGATTTTTCTCTCTTTTTTCCCTGTGTGTTTTTGTTGTTGTTTTTTCTGCTACTTTCTTCTCCTTCTCTGCTCTCTCCAGACAATCTGGGGAGGTCTGTTCTTAATAATTTGCAGAAACTTAGTTATTTTATTTGGACAAGACTTATTCAGATAGTCTTTGGCAGCCATCCCATTCAGAGGCAGGCACTTAGCCTCCAGTCATGCTGTCCTTGCCAAGACCTATATAAAATATTACCACACAAGCAAATGGGGAACTGATAATATCAAACAGAATTTGTAAGTTTTATGTAGGCTGTATTATTCACTTTCTCTACACTAAAAAGTTCGGTAACTTGAACCTAAGAATAGGCATTTGCTAATTGCCAGCTGTTCAGCTGGCTGGTCCTTAATCTGGGACACTGCTGGTGTCTGGTACCTTTTGGTGGCTGAAGGACTGCCACCAAGTCCTGGGAGCACACGGTTCGAAGTGTTGTTATTACCAGGGGCTGGTAAGAGCTACAAAGTGACCTTCCACGTTGAAAGGGAAAGCACTGGGTTTTGGAGCTCCGCAAGGCTGTAGACATAGCAACAATATTAAAGGACACGTACACAAATGTTAATTAAAAACAGGGAAATAAGATGTGTTGGATGGCACTTACAGGAGGATTTTTTTCTTAGTATGAGCAAACATTTTCAGCTGGCTCCACTTCTTTTTGACCTTAGGTAGTTACAGACAGTGTCCTCACAGAGTTGCGTCTTCAGCTGAGGGAACATAATCTAATCGATGCTTTTTTCATGGCACAGGAAATTGCTGTAGCTGAACAAGTGCCTTACAAAGGACACTCCAAGGCATAGACAGTAGTTGAAGGAGACTTAGGAATGCTGTTGTAAATAGAAATGTTAAGATACGGTTCCACAACAGCCTAAGCTGGGCTAAATACAGTCTAATATATTCCCACCTTTCCTGCCAACTCTGCCTGCCTTTCCTGCTCCCTCCCTTGACCCGGCACTCACTTGCGAAAGGGCAGCCACACGATTGAAGGGACCCACCCAGGTGAAAAGTAGCCCCCCACCTTCCCCGCGGAAGGTGACTGGGTTTTAATTGGATCAGTTTGAATCATCTCACTGTTTGTTTGGACGTGAGTACTGAGGAGCGAAGGGGTGGGAACACAAGGGCAGGGCAAAGGTAGGCTTGACGTAATCCAGCTTGAGCTGCTTTGAAACTACCCATAGACTGTGTAAATACTAGTAAAATTGGATGTGCCTGGGAATATTTCCAGGCACTAGAATGAGATTGTCCATGCTGTTAAACTGTTAAAATGCTCCCTGGCATGAATTTGACCTCTTCCAATTAACACTCTGTGCAAACAATTTCTGGGCACAATTTGGTTGCTAGAATGGTCCCAATAGGCAATTTGCAAGCAGAAACTCAGGTCTTTCTGTGCCAGCTGGCCTCAATGCCCAGGAATGTTTCCAGGCATGTTGAGTTTAACTAGTATAGACCCATCCCTACCGTCACATCCTGCCCCAAGATTGCAGCTACCACCAGTTTGAAAAGGGAGGTCTGATTCTGCCAGTTCTCTCGGTGAGAGCAACCTAGTCCTTATGAGCTAACTTTGGTAGGATTTCTGACTGTAGAAAAAAAGGACATATGTTTTCAGGCCAGCAACACAACCGATGAAATCATAATTTTATGCTGCAGTGTGTAGAGTCGGTTGCAAACCCTTATGATAAGAGAGGGCTTGTCCTGAACAAATGATTTTCAAAACAGAAAATAGCAGAGCATAAAAGATGGGAAGAGATGAAATCTACAAATAAGAAATTTTATTTCCTTTAATAAGATTATAAGAAATGCGTATTTTGCCTTCATTCCACATGGGGGAAAAAACAGAGATAGCAATAACTTGTTATATTCTTGTATCTGTGCTGTGGAATATTTGGCCGCTTATTACATAGAGTTAAAGCTGACATGATTTTATTTCCAAGTCAGTTGCAGAACTGAGAATGCAATTATTCTTCCTTCTACATATTAAAAAATCCACAACTGCTGCAGCATTTCCTTTTCAGTTTGCAATGTTAATAAAATAAATGTACTCTGTATCTTGAATTACTGAAGCCAGGTCCTCAATTCTCAGAAGTGACTGCTTTTTGGTTTTTTTTCACAGTTGCCTTTACAAGTTTCCCTCTGCATCAGGAAATCTGAAAAAATGGGATTTTTACATCTCTCCAGGTATACTCACTTGGCAATCCTACGACCTGTCTGCCTAACGCACTCCCTCAGGGAACGATTAAAGGGGTTATTTTAGAGGAGCCTTTTAAGAGTCGCTGTACACACAAAAACCCGCTCTCTTGGCTGGGTTGCTCTAGGACCCAGAGCGACGGGGGTTGACAGAAATCCTCACCTGAATGAATTTTCCCCTTATACCTTATAAGGAGTCCAGTAAAACAAGGAAGTGATAACCATGTTCACGTTACTTTATGCACAGCTTGTCCTCTTTACCTGCCCAGGTAGCCCTTGTTTTGACTTTTATTCATGGTCTGTCCCGGTAGGGTTGAAGTTTCCTCGCAATCCGGTGTAGGTGACATCTGAAAACATACCCTCCGGGAATGTATGGTTTTTACGACATTCTACCTTTACGCGGATGATAATTAACACGCTAATATTTTTTTGTCACGCAGCCAGCACTGAAAACGAATGGGGATTGAATTGCTTTGCCTCTGTTTCCTATTTCTGCAAAGAAATAACTGTGTGCAAGGTAAGGCTCAGGGGTAGGGAGATCCATTTCAGAACCATTTTTGCATTGTTTCTTGCTTGAAGTTGATACGAAATTGCTTTCTGTCTTCTGTATTTAATCATTCCTTTCTGTTTAATAACTCCTGTTTTTTTGACAGACTGCTGTAGGGCTACCCTGCAAATTCATCTAAGATTTATGTGGTCATTACGTAGCACAACACGTATCAGACAGACAGGCATTTGAGCAATTTTGGTTATCCTAATCACTGTTTGATCCGCTGAGAAACTTAACACTATACATGTGACTGAGTGTTTCACTGGTACTTGAACAATAAATTAAAATCATGTCAAGTATCTACAGACCTGAGTGAAGCAATTTTAAGCGTACTGAGTGAACATAAATCCGTTCTTTTAATATCCCTGGTTATGTTGGCAATGTCTTACCTGCACCATACCAGAAACACTTGTAACACTTTATCAGGTGCACTGGAGAAAAAGAGTGACATGTTCTCAATGAATGCCATCCGTGAAGCATGCAAAAGTATGTTAATTGCCAGTAATTGTGGGGTTTTAATTTTTATTTGAGAGTTAATCTTCTACCAATAGAAATACCTTTATGAAGGAATTTTATCAGTAATCCTAAATATGGCTAAACGTGTGCATTTTTCACCTCCCACATTCTCTAAATGACAGGATTCTTCATAAATGGAATGATTAAACACATTATTAATAGGCTTTTATCTTCTTGGATTTAAATTTAGGGACCTGTTCTCAGGAAAAAGCAGTGACTTGTGAAGATTGTTTGCTTTCTGGACCACACTGCGCTTGGTGTTTTCAAGAGGTAGAGTAAATGATACCAAAAAATTTCAAAGTAAGACTTGAAGTGTTTGTAGTAGCTCTGAGTGATGAAGTATTGACTTAATTGGGTCAGCCCGTGGTTTTGTAGTGCATGCAGCACTTAGTGAAGCCTTCCTGGGGATCAAAAGTGGATTTCAATCTAGACTGGATGGTCTATTATTCATTGTTGTTGTTGTTTTTTTTTTTTTTTAAAAAAACAACCTTCCTCATCTAAGGCAGAAATAAAAGTGCTATTAGAGGGGCTCAGGTCATCAGCCTCAGGGCTGGCTCACCCACAGCGCTGATGATGAAGCACTAGACATCAAGTCAGAGACCAGACTGCATCTTACATATTACATGCCAAGCCAGACAGTGTAAACAGAAGGTGCTCCAGTCAGTTTGCATATACAAATGATTAATCTGTGATTGATTTTAAGTATGATGATAGTGTCAGTTTTATAATTAGTATGATATAGGTGTAAGTGTTTTGGCTAAAACATTGGGCTTAAAAAAAAATCTGGATTTGTTTCCTATGTATCTGTTGCAGACTTTCTGCATAACCCCAGGCAAGTCACTTAACATCTCTGCTTTTAAAATTTTCACCTGTAAATGATGCTAAATAATATCTCCCTACTTCACAGTAAATATTTGAGGTCTTAGTTCATTAATGTTAGCAAAATAGTCACCTATCACAATTAAAAACTTGCCAGAAATAATAAAGAAATAAAATAAGTCTTTTTCATGATAGTTTCTGATTTACACCTTTGTTGTTAAAAATATTTCTTGCTTTTTTGAATAGCAAAACGATACCTAGGATGGGACTAACATACTGCTTTAGGAAGTAGCTGACAAAGACCAAACAGCACTTTTTTAAAAAATAAGTTTGCTAAAAATAATATAGCAGTTTGCAAAAAATGTTACCATGGGAAAAAAACCCACCCACATTAGTGTGTTTGCAGTAGTTTTAATGTTTGTACTTAACAACCAAAACAGGTTTTTCTTGAAATGAAATTTGATCACATAATTTTGACTACTGCCATGTATTTTCAGAAAACAAAAATGAAACACAATTTATTGATTTTTAAAAAAACAACTGTGGAACTATTGAAAACTTCAGAGTAGTAAACATGATTTTTGCCTTTGTTCATAGGCTCATTCACTTGTTTGCTAGAGACATATCAAGAGTGCAAAAGGCGTAGGAGCTTTAGTGTCAGAGTAAACACAAGCTCCTCCAAAGAAACCACTGTTTTCTGTAGGATGAAAACACACCTTGTAATTGTATTTGAAATATGACTTTGCCTCTTCACACATGTTTTGAAAAGCCAGCAACTCAAAGTGTGTAACTAAAGGAGATTATATGGATCTCCCTGTGAAAGTTTTATAATGATACATGCTTTTTATGCGCACTGTATTCAAGAAGCAGTTGGCGAGAGTTTTGCCTGAGCAAAGACATCAGATTCGGTCTGAAGAATAATAAACCACTGTTCCCATCAGGTGTCTCAACATTGCTTCCACCAAACTATATAAGATCCCTGACAATTTTCAGGCATAAAGGGTGACATTTTTGTGGAAAGAAGGGTCCCAGTTCTGGTTTTAACAGGTTTAAAGTAAATTTGTTTTGCTTTGGATGGAAAGTTTTTCAGTGAGTGAATTCAGAGAATATGTGTGGCTTAATGGCTGAACCCCAGGTGGCTTACCCAAATCTAGGAGAAAAGAGCGGCCCCATGGTATGGGCCCATGACCCTCAGCCAGGAATTGAATGTTTTGATGCAGTTCTGCCAGGCATTGCCCAGGTTTTGGTCAAAAGGTCTTGCAGGCCAGAGCAGTTTCCAGTTCAGGAGGCAACTGATTTTGAGGATCTAAACTCAATACATAGCTCTAGGAAATGGTAATAAGGCACAGAAGCCTCTTTGTAAAACTAACCATTAACTTCACTGCTACGCGGGGATAGTACCTACCCTGCAGCAGTGTTGTGGAAAGGAATGCATATCAAGTGCTTTGAAAGGAGTAACAAAATAAACTGCAAGCTATCCAACTGATATCGATAGGCTTGTGATTTCCTCCAGATGGGACGATGTCAAGTAGGACGCTGGGCCAAACGTAACCAGATAGACGTGGGCATGCCAGGGACCCCACTGGTGCTGGGGAGCGAGGGAGGGAGGCTGTGGTGCTCGTTGGGCACCCGGCAGAGTAACAAGGACTTGCAACCTGCTTCAGTGAACATGTTAAATCGGGGTTGAGGAGAAACAGTAGGTCAGAAAAAAACAGTCACCACTGGGTGCCCCACCGTCAGTTTGTCACAAAATTTGTAGGAGTTTATTATCTGCGAGATCTCTTCTGCTATTAAATGATGTTGTTCCATCAGCAGTTCAAAACTGTTTAGGAAGGACTGATGAATTTGTGGCACAATCCTGTAATAGAAAAACCAGGGGCTCGTCGGGGCTTTGTGTTATCATTCCCAGTACTGCAAGGGGAAAGCCAAATGCAGTGAGTGGCACAATTCCCATTCCCCAACAATAGAGCAGTTTCTCCCAGGATACCAAATCGGTGTAAGTTACATTAATTATACACCTGTGTGACATGATCCATGAAGGGCAAATTAAGACTTCTGTGCCACCTAGATCTCTTTCTGCACTAGTTTGCACTAACTTGCACCTTTGTTTCTGTTCCCTGCATTGGATTGACCTTTCGTCAGCCAGGTGCTGGTGGCTGGCCAGTAAATACGTTTAACTCATCCATTCCTTCTCCTGTTTGCTTTAGAATTACACGGACTTGGCTGGAATTCATGGGAGGTGTGATACCCCAGAAAACCTTTTGTCAAAAGGATGCCAGTTGAATTTAATTGAATTTCCCATTTCAGAAGTAGAAATTCACAGAAACAAGCCCCTAACTGCATCAACCCAGAAGAACAATTCTGATGTCACACAGATTTCTCCTCAAAAATTAACTCTCAGGCTGCGACCAGGTAAGTCACTCAGTTCATACATGCGGGGTTTTTTTTTTCAGCCAGTGTGATATACTGAAGCTTCTCAGACTGAATGGTCTAAAAAAAATCTTGATAGAATAAAGATAAAAACCCCGTGTTGAGTCCGAAATAATCTGTTGACTCATCGGATGGAAGCTAGGTTCGACTGAGTTCAAAATACTTTCAGAATTGCTGGGTACGTCATAAAAGTAAGGATCTATTTTTTTAGTTCTTCTATTCTCTTGCCATTGAGGTGGCAGTGAGAGAGTGGAAACCCCCCGACACCTCTCCAGCCCTGCTCCTCTGCCTCTCCCCCGCAGGTCTGGCAAACAGCATATCTCAGAGGCAGCATAAAATCTTGCTTTGAGGATTTACAAGGTACCAGTGACATTTATGGAAACACTCCAGACCTACTTTGGGGTCCTTGAGATGTGAATTTTTCCTGGAGAGAATTTGGAATAAAGGAACGTAAGAGACACCCAGTTAGGTCATATCATAGTGTTGGAACTGAGAATAAAACCTGTGCGTACACTCTGGTTTTCTTTAAATTTCTAAAGTACATGGTATGTCCCATAAGCGCTACCTTTAATTTTAGTTAGCTCCATGTCTAATTTTCTAAAGCTGCATAGTGCCAAAGTGATGTTCTCATATTTTTAAATTACAGCAGTCAGTTGTAAATCTATGGTTACGGCTTTACTGAAGAACAGCTTAGAAAGAACACTAGAACGGCTTTTAATTTTTCAAACCTCCTGTTTGAGATTTTAGTTGACAGAGAATTTTTTACTTTTTTTTTTTTAATTCTACTGATGATTTGAAATACTACATAATTTTCACCATATATATAAGTTTATGAACAACTTGGTGTTGCTCATAACTTCTATTTAGAAGTGCTGAAATGTATCCCATTTTCCCATGACCTTCACAGGACATGAAGAAACAATACAGATCAAGGTTCGCCAAACTGAAGATTATCCAATTGATCTCTATTACCTCATGGATCTTTCAGCCTCCATGGATGATGATCTGAATACAATCAAAGAACTGGGTTCAACTCTTTCCAAAGAAATGTCAAAACTGACAAGCAACTTCAGATTGGGGTTTGGATCTTTTGTTGAAAAACCAGTTTCACCATTTATCAAAACTACAGCTGAAGAAATAAACAACCCTTGCAGGTAGGCAGGGAATATACCTACCTCTGTTTGCATGCCAACATTAAGTCATAATACTAATCTTTAGGATAAAATTCAGTTCAGCAACCTCACTGGAACCTCTGTCCTCTTCCAGCTGTAACTGAGTCAGTTTGGGAAACAAGATTTGTTTCTTTTAGTTTTGCACTCTGATCATTATTCTGTTGAGTCTTATGTTATTTGGAGAGAGGAATCTGGGAGTGATTCTGCTTTTTAGCTTTTGCTGCTAGTTACAAATGTGCTTAATGGGTTAACAAACAGGAATGCAGAATAATTTTGTATTTTTCTTTGATTTGCTACAATATACATATATATAAGAATCTTATGACATTGCTAACCAAGCAGGTACAAACTCAAACCCAACACAGAATAGCAGTTTCATTTACCCATCAATGTTGTTTTCCTGGTTTTTTTCCCCGTAAGGTCTAGCGGTATCCCCCAAACCCGGGCCGCCCTAGCAATTTCCTAACCTACGTGGAGGAGAAGCTGTGCTCTGCAGCCTGAAGCAGGACTGCAGCAGCTTGGTGGTGCTCTCTGAATGTCATTGAGGGACTACAGAGCCTCATGTGCTTCTGAGTTTGAAAACAAGGCACAGCAGGGAGCGCAGCAAGGACCGTACGTTGTTAATTGGCTGAATTACTCTGCTCTAGGAGGCATTTCCCAGGCTTTATGCAGACCTGTTTGCATTACCCACCTCACTGGGTGCTCTATGATTCTCTGACCTTTTTCACTGGATCTATCTCAGACACAGAGATACATGACCAAAAACTAATCCAGACAGGCCTGCAAGTAGCCATTGTAGTGACTTTTCACCCCGTATTATCCATAAGCTGTCTCACTTATCTTGTAGAAGTGTACCATACGAGTGCTTACCCACCTTTGGATACAAACATGTTTTGCCACTAACAAACGATGCTGAAAAATTCAATGAAATTGTGAAAGGACAGCGAATCTCTGCTAATATAGACACTCCAGAGGGAGGATTCGATGCAATTATGCAGGCAGCTGTTTGCAAGGTAATTGAAACTTCTAGGTATAATATACAAGGTATAATATACAAGGGCATGTAATGATAGGCCAAGGGGTAATGGCTTTAAACTAAAAGAGGGTAGATTTAGATCAGATATAAGGAAGACTCTTCACTACGAGGGTGGTGAGGCACTGGAACAGGTTGCCCAGAGAAGTGGATGCCCAGTCCCTGGAAGTGTTAAGGCCAGGCTGGATGGGGCTTTGAGCAACCTGGTCTAGTGGAAGGTGTCCCTGTCCATGGCAGAGGGGTTGGAACTAAAAGGTCTTTAAGGCCCCTTCCAACCCAAACCATTCTATGATCCTATGATAATATTAATTATTCTGTATATTACCACTTTTAGTATTATAGGGTTGTATTTCAAAGAAGCAGATCATAAATTTTCAAGGTTTTTTTAATACAGTCCAAGAGCCTCATTAGTTTTGTGTGAAAATATTTTTGGCTGTATCAAGTAAAACATGCATATTGCAATATTTTAGTGTTTCTTTTTAATTGCCAGGGATAAAAAAAAAATAAATCTGCATAATTAGTGGGTCTGTTTTCTTGATTTTTTTTTTTTTTAATATTTTTTGATTAACTATATATAGAGTAGTAAGCAGATTGACATGAACATGGCCAGCCCATGTTATTAAACACAGGAATGGGAAGACAAAATGTTAGCCAAAGACAATGGAATGAACATCATCTCTTAAGAGATGTTGTGATGTTTTTGACACTCCCTTTAAAATGATTCCCTTCATTTATTTTGAGATGCCGTTCTCCAAATCTTTTGCTGCTTTCCTATATTGTGAGTGCAATACAGCCTGCTAAACTAATGTATTTTAAATGACAGGAAAAAATTGGATGGAGGAATGATTCTCTACATTTGCTGGTGTTTGTGAGTGACGCCGATTCCCATTTCGGGATGGACAGTAAACTGGCAGGGATTGTTACTCCTAATGATGGGAACTGTCATTTGGACCACAATAATGAATATTCCATGTCAACTGTTCTGGTAATTTACTATGAATTTCATACAACTCTCACATTCTGGAAATTTAAAGACTAACATGAGCAACTTAGAAAATTAATGAAAGTATACCTTTATCACTGAAATGTGTAAAAGTTGGGGAATCCAGATATTTCATGTAATCTATTTTATTTGTAATTTCACATTTCAGCAAAAAGAGAACAGTGTGTTTGTATGGAGACAGGATAGATTATAACTAGGAAAAAAGAAAGCACAAATTTTGTTCCTGCTAACCCAGAAAACACATGGAACGGGACTGACTAGTATTCCCTTCTGCAGGGAAGGCAAAATTTGCATTCATCATGTTCCCTGTAAGGGTGTGAATTCAGGAGGAGTTCAGGAATTTGTAGGACACTGTTCATGTAGGAGAACTTACCAGCTTAAAATTCAGTGTTCAAAAATACTGAGTATGTACACTACAGTGTTCAGTGTAGGACAAATACCCAGTTGCTCTGGTGCAGTGTTATTCTTTGGATTATAAATATCACAGATGCTACTGAGCCACGTGTCCCAGTATGGAGGCTGGCACTGTACTTTTCTCAGAGGGGATTCCTTAAAAACAAGGCGAGGAAATTATATATACTATCTTTTATTTGGTATACATGTAGTGCCTAATTATACTATACAGAGAATACAGTGTTAATTATGATCATTTGAATGTGTGTTTCATGGGAGATAATTAGCAACTGGACGCACATGAAAAATGGATTGATGTGGCTCTCTTCTGTTTGTTTGCAGGAGTATCCCACAATTGGACAATTAATTGACAAACTTGTGCAAAACAATATTTTATTAATTTTTGCTGTAACAAATGAGCAAGTTCATCTATATGAGGTGAGCAAACTAAAATGTTCAGTTCTCCAGTATTTGTTTTAAGGTTCACCTTTTTCACAGCTGATACGGTAATTTTAGTATTAAGGACTGAATTCTGTAAGATATTTATGTAATAAAAATAGCTAAGAAATTATGTATCAGAGAAAGGCTCTTTTACTTAGGAAGTGGTTCTTCATGTATTGATTTTGATGTTCTTAGGTAACTTTTAAATTGGATTTCAAGTTGAATCACACTAAATTTTTTTAAGTCAAGGACTGTCAAGCTAAGCATTGCTAAACTATTCAGTGTAATCATTATGATTAGCCTTTTGTATTTTATAAGGCTAGAGAAGGACAGTTGAGCCTGTTCCCACTTTTATAAGACAAGAATATATTCTGAAAAATACATTTGTCTTCATGCTCAACTCTGAGATAATGGCGTTTTTTTCAGCTGACCTGAGAGTTTTATTGATTTGTCTTTGTTTCTGTGTCTCTTTCCAATGAGACAAATAGGAAAGTAGTGGCAAGATTAAAAATACAAAACATGATGGACAAAGTCCTCTTCCCTCATGTAGCATTCCTCATGTCCACTGAAGGAAGACACTTTATTACAGGAATTTTTGACATTAGGATTCACAGAATCCTGTTCTATGAAGTAATTTCCGGCTCTATGAAGTCCTGTCATGGGAAATGGGAGCCATGAGAGAGGGGAGAGCAGAAGAGCAGTAGTTACGGATATGCAAAATCCATATTTTTTAATAAACTGAATATCATTGATACCTGCAGCTCCATCAGTCATCTGTGCAGGCACCTGTTTTCAGCCTCCACAGATACAAGCCCTCCTGAAGCTCCATGCTGCTTTCTGCCCATTGGTGTTCCAGCCATGAGCTGAGGCTGCAAGGACAGAGCTGAAAAAGGGCATTTTGTTTGCAAAGAGCTCCTTGGCTACACATCTTCCTTTTATTGCTTAACTGCTTTTTGCAGTGCATGTGAGCACAAGCCCTCAAGATACAATAAGAAAGGATATTGGCAATTCTTATTTCCTTTTCTTTCCAGTCCATCTGCTGGGAAGAAATCTTCACGTGCAAAAAGAAATTCTAGATAAGAATTCAGTGAGGATAATAAGGGGTTTTGCAGCCTATGCTTGGCTGCCTGGCCACATACCACTGCATGAAGGGGGACAAGGGGGGGATAAATTGTGCCTCTAAATTTATTCAGGTTGTTTGAGAGGGAGTCAATAAGGGCGATCCTGCTGATATAATAAGCTTGCCTTTCCAAAGGAAAAACCCTCACACATCATTCCTCATTAAAAGCCAAAAGTAAAGGAATAAGAAGAAAGGTGCTCCTCTGGTCTGATAACCACATGAAAAATAGGAAAGAAAGGGTAGGGAAAAAGGTCCTATGTTACAGCAGAGAGAGCAGATGAGTCCTTGAGGTACTCACCAGTATGATGGTTTCCTATTTCTGTCCTCTGTATAACCCAGGGAAGACTTCTCAGTGCTTCTCTGACTGGTTCCAGCTGTAGAGTTCTCTTGAGTAACACTAATACTCCAGGTGTTTGACAGAAGTTACAAGAGTCACGTCTTTCACAAACTGATTCTCAGATTACAGTCTTGACAAGGGAGGAAACACTACATCTTGGAGCACTGACTACCTGGCTTTTTTAAAGACTTTATTGAATACTGAGCTGAAGCATGAAAATTTAGATCAACAATAGTAGAAGTCAATCACTTACAAATGCAGTGGGATACTACAGTCATAGCATAGATTAGTTAAAATTTGTGCATTAAAAACCATTTACTAAATCTCATTATTGCTCAACCATTTCTTAATAGGGGCCCAATTAATGACAAGTGAATGTTTTTCACTGATTTTAATTGGAGCTGCATGAATAAGAGCTGTTCTAGGAGGTAGTTTGGAAGTATCTCTTTGATTTACAAAGCTTTATTTTGTCCAAAGAAACTTTTCTCTTACTGATGACATTATATTTTCCCTTGGAAATTGCCGGTGGTCACCCTCAGAGTTGGCCAACAGTGTTCTTATCAGGGGTTTTCTATTTCAGTATCCCTGTGTCGGTGTTATACCAGTAGGGCACCCTTTGTTCACTGGGAACACTACGCGAAGATTTATAGCTAACAAAAAATGCAAGCCATTGTTAAGCCAGCTGGGGAATGGCTTGTTCTTGTTACTTTCTTTGTTAGGGAAAAAAAAGGGCAACTATCTTCTATCTTGTAGGGTATATAGTAATCCCATTTAATATATTCTATCTGCTGCTTTCATCTTTTCAATACTGCTTTCTGCACTTATTTGAATAGCTATGGTTGTTACGGTCTGCTTTCTATCCTGTAGGTGATGTGGAAAATCAGTCAAAGCAAGTACAAAAATCATATATAAGTCTCACAGTGCAGTTTTTCCACATTACAGTATACTTTCAAGGGTATATGTAGGACCTGCAAACAGGACAATAGTGTCATGTTTTGGTCTGTGTGATTCAAATTTGTAATATAAATGTAAATAACCAGGTATCCATGCTTAAGAATGTAAAAAGAACAAAGCAAGACAATGAGAGTTATTCCTGTGTTAAGGCCACTGCTCAGGTAGCCTGGAAGAGCTGGGAGAGGACCCTAAACTGGCACTTGGGCACCACCGTTATACCACTCTTGTCTTGGTGTTTTACTTACTTCTTTTTAAAAGCCTCAGTGATGGAGATTCTGCAGTCTCCCTCAGAAAACCCTCCCAAACTTAATTATCCTTTGAGGTGGAAAGCCTCTCCCCAAATATCTCATCTCATATCTACTTGAACTCAGCACCTAATTATATCAGTCCCCAAAACTGACCATTGCTATTTATAATTCAGTTCTTAGGGACAAGCGTACATTAAAATGACTGTGAGGACTTAGAAAGCACCTCTTTAAATAGACTGAATAGATTCCGTTAGTATTAAGTGCAGTGTTCAGACTGTCAGATATATATTCTATATTTCTAGCCCTGTATAATCCGCAACAATTTAGCCCAAAATAATTCAGGCATTTAATATGCTTGATCCTCTTCAACTGAATTTTCAGTTTATCCACTTAGAGGTATGTGTATTATTATCTAACACACAAATATTACGGATTGCACAAGCACAGAATACGTATGCTTGTAACATAGCTGGTGTTAGTTTTGATCCTTCCATGCAACCAAACAGCTACTGCACAGCAATCTAAAAGAGGGGGAAGGTTTAGGTCTGATGCTCTCCCTGACCACAAGAACTTTAAAAACTGTCACGTGGAAACATTTATGACACCACTCAAAATTAAAGGCAAGAGAGGGAAGGAAGTTCCTCACACTGAGCCCTAATAATTTGAGATTATTTATAAAAAGGATTTTTTTCCCCCCAAAGAGGTCTTTTAAAATATATTCACATATATGTGAATATATATATATGTCTAACTTTTTGCATCATTAGTCTCAGCTGAGTCTTACCAAAGCAGCAGGGAATGTTTTTATTCTATAAAAGCTATTCATTTAAAAAACATCTGTGAATATTGCAATAATAATGATATTTTGACAAACTGTGTAAAGCCTATTTTGGTATATAAGAAAACAGCAGTCTTTAAGGTTTCATGGAGCAGTTATTATTATTGTTTATATTATATGTTTTCAAGCAGAATTAGTTAAAATTTATTCAAATTTGAATGAGGGGAAAGAATCCCTCTTTCATCACGACTAAGCAGCACTGCTGTTGAAACAGAAACTGCTCTTTTTTGAACAAATTATTGCTTTTTATATCACAGGAGAATACAGCTTGAAAATTGGGGTTTTCAGACTGCATTTCACTGCTGAAAATTGAACTAAAAATACTCAGTCTCCACACTTCTACAGAATTTCAGATTATTTTTATAAATTTGGCATGACACTCTATTTATGATGAAAATTCTTCTATCATTTACACTGCTACAAAATTAGACAAAACCCCACTGAACTCAAATATATAATTGTCAAATTTCACTAACATGAATCAGAGTACCTCTATAAAAAGGCAGTTTACCTTTTAATGAATATTTTCTAAAAGACTAAATTCCATCACATTCTTTGGATGTTTTATGATAGTAGCACTCCAAAAGCATCAGTCTGCCTCATCGTGTTAATGGTTAGACAGCAATATTTGCTAAAAGGTAGGGTTTAACCAATGGACTAGAGATACACACTTAGACTAGGCTTGCAACGTCATCCTTGTATCACCATGCAGAAAATTTTTGTTCAAAGAGGAAAGATAAAACGAAGTCTTCAGAACAGTATATCCCTGCTGTTTGTTTTGCATGCCACAGGTTAAAGGGTGCTATACTTTAAATTCCAGGTTTATCATCTCCCAAAAGGTCCACGTGTAATGCAGGGTTTCAATATTCGAAGAATCCTTGAGAGAGCACTAATCACAGGAAGAGTCAGGAATGCAAAGTCACCAGCTGTAACATAAAATGCAGTTAATCCCACTGATTTACAATAGCACTTTAGGAATCTCATGAATGATAAGTATTCCATACATAACATATAAAGTAATCACAGGGCTTCTGGAGATATAAAGTATAAGAGGGACATAAGGGTATCAAATTATCCATGTTTATCAGTAGCTCTCTGGAATATTTTTAATTAAAATAACAGCATTGATATGATAAATTGCAAAGGAAAATGAATGCTACGATGTGTGTTTTTAATGACGAACACTTATTATTTTCCAAAAGCATGGGTACAAGCAAGAGAAGTTCATGTAGTTAATAATCAGGCAAGATAAATTTTACTTGAGCATATTTAAAATCTAGCTGCTAGATGTCATGTTAGTGTCACATTGCAATTTAATGCAAAAAGAAAAGAAAACTTACCACTGAAATCAGTTGTTAAATTGGCACTATATTATTAACAGAAAGTCAACGTACAATCAATCATAGCCACAGACCACTGGGATACATGTGGGGTGTTACATCAATAATAAACCAGCAGCAGTTTTTTAAGGGCCTTTGTTCAAAGTTCTTGTAGCCCTTAGTTTAAACGTCTTAACTTCTGTGCCCTCACTAATCAGAATTCAAGATGCTCAGTTGCTTGCAAAGATAAAAAAGTGACTGCTGTTATTGAACGTAGGGTCCAAGACTCTCAAATAGTACAGCAACAGTAGAGCAGCTGAATCTGGTTTTGGTTATTTTTATTAAAGAAAACCACAACTGTTGATAGAATATATCTTCCTTCTAAATTTAAAAAATTATAGCTGAAAAATACTATAGTATCAAACTTCCAAGCACACAGAGGTGATTTAGCAAGATGTGTCCCATTAGTTTTCAGTGAAACACTTCTCCATAGGACTTTTTCAATAGGACGTGTGTCATTGAGTCTGCAAGGGTCCTTGACAACGTCACTATTTTTTATTTTAGTTGGCTCCAATATATTTTATTATTTTCCAGATGGTAGCTCCTTGTCACCTACCTTGTCACTTAGCCTTATTTTTTATGCTTTAAATTTTTCTTAATATATTTTCAGAGCTATGCAAAGCTTATTCCTGGAGCTACTGTTGGCCGACTACAGAAGGATTCTGGAAATATCCTCCAGTTGATCATTGCTGCATATCAGGTAAGGTGGTTATAATTTTTTTCTATGCATGTCTATATTTTAAAAATTAGCTTGCAATTTGGTGAAAACAAGTGTCTTCATTCTTTTTCTGCACTGATTACAAGAACATCATTTTTTTTTATGCTTAGGTGCTGACCTTAACAGGAAAAGCTTTGTTTACTCTGAGGATTAAGTGAGCACAGAAACAGTAGTTTTATTTATAATTTATGCTTATTCATCTCTAGTGAAATGAACTCTAGAACTGTATAGAACTATATCCAGTTTTCATGGTTTTCCAAACAAAATTCCTGTAACATTCTGTCATTCCTTACTTGTGCTGGAATGCTAAATTCACATCAGTCTCTCGTCTGTCTTGCTTTCTTCATAGTCCTTATTTCACACCTACTCCTAAGCCTTCTTTAATATAGGTATTCAGGTCTCCCAGTTCAATACTTCTACGTGGACTCAACTCTCTTCCCACCGTAGCTGCCACCAGAGCAGATGTACGATTGCTCTGCTGGAATATCTGGGGAAAAAAGCACTATCCTGTGCTCGGTGCTCTTCTCTGCTTTAGCAATTTGATGCTGCCCCTGTGAGGCTGTTCCGAGGTTTTTAAAAAGCAGAACGCAGGAGCCGAAATGGGTTTGTTTAGATAATACCAAGACTTGTATGGGTTTGTTTACATGATACCAAGAAATACTGTAAAGATGACAGGAACATAAACACAGCGCTGCTCTTCAGAGCTTTGTTTGTAAAATGCATCCTGGCTGCCTGGCTCTCTTCTTTCAGGGGAATGTTTTTAGACTGTTTTACATGTCTTTACACAGATATATTCATTTACATATGTGCTGATATACCATTGATTTCCTTCTTCCCTCTCAGCCCCTTTTTATTAAAAACCTGCTCTACCAGTTGGCTACAGTGCAAAATAACTCTTTGCAAAGAGCTTCTATTTCTTTCCTTACATTTTTTTTCTGCTCTTCCTCCTATCAACTGAACAAGACAATCATCGTTATGCCCAAAATTATTTTGGTCTTGATGATAGGAAAGCAAACCAAATTCTTCTAACTCTTATAAAAGCAATACAATTGGTGAGTTATGATTTTTAAAAATGAAATACAAAATACCAGAAGATTCTCTATACTATAGAAAATTAAACAAGCAAAGAACTTTAAGGTTAATCTTGGGAGTCTACACATTGTAATAAATAGAGGGGGAAACCTTTACATGAGCAAAGCTATTCCTAGACATCCGGTAGTACCAGGATTTCACTTCTGGAGTCCAACCTGTTGTTAGTCACATCTGGTTCCTATCAGGATTCCTTGAGGCTGGCACTCTAACGTATAGACAGAGGTTCCTACATTTAACAGCTGAAATACCATTTTGTTGTCCAGTGAGTAATGGAAAAACATAAAATAATTGTTCCAGTGCTGTGTCCTGGTGCCTTTGCTGTAACATCGTGTTAAGTGCAGAACAGCACTTCCTCTAACTGCAGTGTCACGGCACCTTCTGCCTTGCTGGAACACTGGAGAGTGTGGTGGGGAGTGCATCCTTGCCTCTTCCCCTTAGTGTTACTGATTGTCTGTGATTTTTTGTTTTCTAATCTCCTTTTTGAACCTGCTGAAATCTTCAGTCTCCATTGCCTTCTGTGGCAAAAAGGAGTTCAGTTGCACTGTGTCAAGATACGTTTTTCTTTTTCCCGTTTTAAACTACTCCCTACACTTTAAAGTTTCACTGAGTGCACCTTAGTTCTGGTGTTGCAGGGTTTGGTGAATAACAGCTCTGCGTTCACCTTATCTTCATGTCTTCGTGATTTCATAATATTTTATCACTGAGATACCTCCCACCCCCACAACCTTCTCTCCAAATTGGACAATCCTAGCCTTTTAAGTCTCTCCTCAGCTGCTCCATCCCCTTGGTGACTTTAGCTGATCTTCTCGTTACCCTCCCTGACTCCAGTGAGTCCTTCCTGAGATGTGGAGACCAGAAGAGCTTGCAGTAAGCAAGACAGGGCACGCTAAGGTTTATACAGAGGCAAAATGATGCCCTCTGTCTTGTTCTCAGCATCCTTGCTTGTGATGCCCAGGACGTTGTTGGCTTTTTAGCTGCTGTGTGCTTTGAGCAGATCGTCTCCCAGAGCTGTCACTGGTGACCCCGGTGCAGCTCCTGAGTTGTTTCGGCCAGTCCCAGGTTCAGCCGTGCTGTGGGCAGGGTTTGGAAGGGGCTCTGAGCTCGGTGCTTGCTCCCCTCATGTAGCGGCAGGAAGGCGGCTGCAGGAACAGTGCTCCTGCCTTTGGGCCATAGCTCGTCATGTCCTCATTCAGGTACAGCATGTCTGGACCATATGCCAGAGTTGCTCATAGGTTCTTAAAATCCCACATACTTTTCAAGATGTAGAAAGTGTACAAGTACCAACATGTCACACTCAAAATTTCCCAGAACCCATTTTATTACACTTAACCTTAAAGGTTAACAATCTTATTGCTTCACGATTGAAAATCTTCCAAGCAGGAAACACTGAAAACCACCCTATTTGACATAAGTGAAGACATCTGAATTTTTTTGGACTGGGAAGGGGGAAATAAGGGTTAAAAATCACATGCAAAACAGAAGATCTAATTCCATTTTTGTCACAGCCCTCTCATGATACTCTCAGCAGTGTAATTCAATGCATGGTGTCTCTGTTTCTTTACCCACAAAATACAAATAAATAACTATTTGTCTCCCAAAAGTAGAGTTAGGCTAAATCTTTTAACACTTAAAGTGCTTTTGAGTCTTCGCTTGCTGTACAAACACAAGGTTTGCTAATACCATTCACCATGTGTTGCTATCTAAAAGCTTCAGAAAGGAAGTAAGCAAGTAAAGAAAGTCTGAGCTGTCAAAATATTTGTTACAAGGACTTCTCGTGTTCTTTCCAAGTATGATTCATTTTCTTCTGTAAGCACATTTCTGCCTGCTTTGTTTAACATTGAATTCTGCATAACTTTGTATTGCAGAGCTGTAGGCTAAAATGCATTGTGACAGATATCAGGCCGTTTGACTAAAGTCATTCCAGGATTTTAAAATTTCAGAAAAATTCCACTCTGTTTTTCAGTGCTTGGTTCTTTCACTTACAGGAAAATAAGACCAAAGAAATAATATATTAAAAAAGGACAGGTAACATAAGGGCACGAGTTTGTAACACTGCTTTGTCTGTTGTTTCATTCAGAAAATTTTTGAACACAAACGTTTCTCTGTGAAGGGCTTAAAGTTCACTAAACTGTCCGCTATTTGTCCCCAAATTATGGCCAGGCAGCTTAGTAGATTTAAAACACCATTAGAAGTCCTCACAGATATTAAGATCTAAGAAGCTGGAGTTTGTCACAGTTTATGCATTCATGTTCAGTGGCATAACATGCGTATGTTGACCTCTCACAACAGCAAGGCATGTTCATAATGACCCAGTACAGGCACCAGGATCCAAAGTATTACGGTTTGGTGTTCAGCAGCATTTAATTTTCTCTCACGGTTGCACTCTATTTGGGCCTCGTATTTTGCAGCTGGTGGAAGAGGGACTATTTGGTGATACTTCCTGTAACGTTAGCGCATACCAACATCCACAGTTTTATTAGAGGTTTGCTATATTTGGTCCTTTTGTGAGAGCCCAGCTATTACAAACAAAGTATTATCAAGAATCTCTGCATTGTTTCAATAGCAACATAAGCACCTAACTCTAAAACAAATGTGAAGGGAAAACTGGACACATCCAGAGCTACCAAGGTTACTAACCTGATGCCCAGGGCACAGTTTTACTGCTCTGGCTGTGTGCTGGAAAGAGCTCTGGGTATTACGTGAATGTGTCTTGCATGATATGTTGCTGTCCTTTATTAAAGTGCTTTGGTTTACTGACAAGGTTTTCCAAATGAAAAGACATTACCCCCCCCTCCACCCCCCCAACACAACTCTAAGACAAATTTCCGGGGAATCCAGGACATGTACAAAGGACAGGGAGTTGCTGTCTATGCGGGTTTATACCTATTCTACTTTTAGTGTGTTTTACCCCACCAGACCTTTACTCCAGTGAGTCAACCTGATGCCTTTACTGTAATGACTCACTGAAGTAAGGTCAGCAAGCTCCTCATGCTCTGACTGAAGGGCAGGGGGTATTTTGTAAAGCAATTAAGCTTGCAAGAGCACAAAGCCAAGTCAGTGAGATTTTTGCATGGCAATTGCTAAGGTACTTTTGAAAAATTTCCATTTACTGATCCACAGTCCAATGAAGTCATAGGGTATTTCCCCATGGTCTGCTATAGACTTTGGATTAAGGCTAAGTTGTATAAGCAAAGTTGCTATAAAATATTTTAAAGAGTTAAATATAAAAACCTGGTATGAGAGAGTTCAGGAAGTAAGTTTTTCACTTAATAAATGAAAGTTTGATTGAACAAATCGATTTGAGAAATGAGAACGTTGTTGAATACAACTTGAAATAGCACTGACAGCTCATGAAGCAGGAATTTCCATCGGGAGAAGAAAGGAAGGGAGTGAGCCCCTTGGCTGCAGGAGCTCACCGTGGGACTCGACTCTGGCTCTGGTCCTGGAAACATCGGGCTAACTCATGGAGGCCCCGCACTGAGGCAAAACTGAGCTCAGAGCCTGCCCTGCCGTGAGAGAGATTGTGAGGTTTGATTCTACCAGGAGAGATAAAGAGGGAGCAATATTGACATAGGCTGGCTAATCAGGAAAAGTCCAGTGCTAGCAACGCAATCGGGGACACAAATCCATTCCTCAGTAAGACCAGAGATAAAGGAAAACCTGTATCAGTCAGCAGAGCACTTAGTGATGAAAGATGATTTAATAAAAGACTGAATTTATTCTCCTGCAAGGGCAGGAAATAAGCCCCATGATAGCGGATATTAAACTGATACCACCATTGCTTTCCACTGAAAGATGTTTCTGTCGGCACTTGCTTTGTTTTGCTTGTTCCCCATTTTTCTTGCAATAGAGAAGTCTGTAAATAAAGTGCCAAACCCATGAATTTACCCCTGTGTACGTCGGGATAAGTTACAGTCCACATTACACAGATGTGGAGCATTAGCAGCGCTTGGCAGTGTTATCACTCCATTCATCTCACGCCTTTTCCCTTTAAGGAGCTGAGGTCCGAGGTAGAGCTGGAGGTCTTGGGAGAGACAGACGGGCTCAATCTCTCTTTCACGGCCATCTGTAACAACGGGACCTTTTTTCCACATCAGAGAAAATGCTCTCATGTGAAGGTGGGAGACACAGTAAGTAAAGAACAAATTCTCAAAAGACATGAAGTCCAGAGAATTTAGGACACCAAGGTAGAGAGTTTGCTCTTTATTAAATAATCTTCCTTCAAACAAGTCACAAAAAAGCAGGCGGTATCTACGCACCTCTTGTTCTGTCCTCTGCATGTGCTTCCAGAGTACCCTGCAGAGCTACGTGTGCTGCGGCTCCGAACAGCCACCATTTTCTCTTCCAGGTCTCTTTCAATGTGACCATAAGTCTCTCCTCTTGTGAAAAAAACAGAAGGCATATTGTGATAAAACCAGTGGGGCTCAGTGACACGGTGGAAATCGAACTACATCCCCAATGCAGCTGTAACTGTCAGGCAAAGGCCGAGATGAACAGCCCAAAATGCAACAAAGGGAAAGGATCGTTCGAGTGTGGGGTGTGCGTCTGCAGCCCGGGGTACATGGGGCCACGCTGCGAATGCGACGAGGGCACCCTCGGCACCAGCTCCTGCAAGGGCTCGGCAGAGCAGAGCTCCTGCAGCGGGAGAGGCGACTGCTACTGCGGGCAGTGCGTTTGCCACCCATCCCTGTACGGAAAGGTGTATGGGCCACGCTGTGAATGCGATGACTTCTCGTGTGTGAGACACAGAGGGCTCCAGTGTGGAGGTACGCTCCCTTGATGCTATTTTTAGTGTCTGCAGTTTAGAGCTTTATTGTCTCACTCTTAGCTATGAGCTTGTGAATCTACATTTCCATCATATATTCAGTTGCAATCAATTCTGTATAAAGTGTAATTAACTATTTCTGAATGATCTTCAGACTTAAAACAAGAAACAATTTTTAACCCTGTTTTCAAATTTAAAAATGAGACACCTTTAACCACTCCATAGCCAGTCTAAGTTGTCATGGCTTTATCGGAGCGTAACAGCTACTGGGTCAGACTTTTAATGACTGTAGATGATTGTAGCTCCAAGGAAGTTTAGGTAAGAATATTGACGTACATTGCTGTTAGCCAGTGTACAATTTCATTCTGACACAATTATGAAAGCATAGCCATCTTAATTAATTACTCTTAATTAATCACTTTTAGGATAATTCTGATGTTTTTATGATTTTAACCCAGTAACCTCGATGATTCTTTGTTTATCTTAGTAAGTGGCAATCAGAATTTGAGAACTTGTATTTATAATTTTTTTCCTGGGCTATACCATTATAAATCAGAAGTGATTCTCTTGAAACAATGGGAATAGCATTAAACTGGCAGGAATCAGCAATGAGATTGTGCTGAATAGATGAAATTACACTGCTATAAATGAAAAAGGATTTACCCATTAGGTTGTGCACTGTTGGGAGATAAGATCTGCGTGGAGGACTCCAGTGAAGAGAATGGAGCTGCACTGGCTTACAGCCAGCCTAAGCGAAAATTTGATCCTCTGGCTTAAAACTGAAAATGCTGGGGGAGGAAGAAGGGTGTTTAAGAGTGAGAAGAGTTAGAGAGGGGAAAATACCTGCTATTAAGGAGAATGATTTTAAAGGGCATCATTCAGATTCTTATTAAGAGACTGATCTGAAGTATAATAAATGTTTTTCCAGGCAATGGTGACTGTCATTGTGGGGAATGCATGTGCCACAGTGGATGGACTGGTGAATACTGTAATTGCACAACTGACACCAGCGCCTGCATTGCTGAGGATGGGACGCTGTGCAGTGGGAGAGGCGAATGCGTCTGTGGGTCGTGTGCTTGCACCCATCCGGGGGCTTCAGGCCAAACGTGTGAAAAATGCCCTCTCTGCGGTGACCCTTGCAGTTCCAGGCGGTAATGTACTGGGTTTATGTCTCTGATGTTTGTATCATCCAGGTATCTATTTCCTATACTGCCTCAGCAGTGTGCTTACTGCCGCTACTGTAAATTGGATTTACAGACCAGAACCCAAGAGCTTCTTTGCCCTTTGAGAGGGGTAGTCATAACTCATACATCAACCATTTATCAGCATTTCTTTTGCACGAAAGAACTTTATGGAAAACAATTTAATCACCTTCAAGCAGCACAAGTAAAACATCACACGTCCACTGCTGTCCCTGGCTGTACAACTAATCAGGGTGGTGGCCTTATATGATAGCATCAGACAAAAACAGACAAACCTCCTTCCAGTCCACAGTACAGAATGAAAACATCCCAGCATAGCTGCTACAGCAAAAATGAGGACTCACAGAAAAATTTAGCATTTGTATTACCGTTCTCATGCATATGAATTAATAAGGTCACGCTGTCTGCTCAAGCTTTACACACGTGCAAATTCATAGTCTAAATTCAGTTAAACTTGGCTGAATTAAAGAGGCCCAACTATGATAAACTAGGTCATAGTCTGGGGATGAAATCAGTCGGTAGCTGTATGTCATGTATAAGTTGATGATAAATTGATTGTAAATGGTGAAGTGTCTTCTGTTCACTGAGCATACAAAATTTATGTAGCTTTCCTGCTGTGATGCGTGGTGTATGCTACGGTGCACGACAGGAAAAGCAACCAAAAGTATGTGTGACATAAAGCTGACCACCCTAAGTACACCCATGCTTATGCTTGTATTACGTGAGCTCTTGCAGGGCTAAAGTCAGTCAAAATGAGCAGGCTTCAGCAGAAATTTAGGCTAGAAGTTGAATTAGGCTTCACAAAATGCATGTTATTAATGACCCTGGTTTTGCTTGCTGAGCGCCGAGTCAGTGTAAGTTGCATTAATGTTTCATGACAATGTCATGTCTACTTGTTTAGAGTTGAGGCCCATTTCTCTTCCATACCAGCTCTCCGCCACTGTATTTTCATGCCTGTCATTGCAGTCTACGCTATATCTGAGATGAGAAGCTATTCTGTGGCATGTAATTTAATCGTCATTTATGTTAGTGTTGAATTGGACCTACAAACCCAAGCCAAACAGTTTGTTCAAAGCTTTAAGTAAAGAGAGCTTCTGCATGCAATTGCTCTAAACATGAAGGACCATGCTGCTGCTTTGCTCTGCCCAATTTGGCAGAGAATAAGAAATATAAAGTTACATGTTGGGCATTAGATTAGCGTATTAAAACATGTATATTGTATGCAGCGTTAGATCTTTTGTCTCTGTTGCAGTCACTTCCCTTGCTGAAACACAGGGCAGGGAAAGTCAAAAGAGAGAGAACATTGGGAATACCTGGGTAGGGTAACCAAGAGAGCTGAAAGACCAGGTCAGAGGGGATTGAGATTAATGGCTAGGCAGCTGGGAAAAAGAGTGGTAGTATGAGAAACATGGCAAATATGACAAAACCAACACCACCACTGACTTTGTCTCCATGAGATAGAGGCTATCCCATTACCCGCTCACTTTTACTATTCACCATCTCCAGAGCGAGTGGTAAGGTCATCTCCATCCCATGAAGATAATCTCAGCAGCCTCAGCATATTCCCATGGATATATGTAACTCAATGCAACAGGAGATGGCCAGGGTTTTTTTGGATGTTTCGCTGCAGTTCTTCTCTTCCCTGTTCTTTAAGCAGTCAGTCCTTCAGGTTGCTTCTCAGAGTCTCAGCCCCTCAATCTGGCTGAAGCTATTGGTGAAGAATCAGCAAGATACATTTTGCTGATACATCAAAAAGATACATGTATCAGCACGTAAAAGAAAATGTATCAGCAAGATGAATGTTGATACCTCAAAAATGTTCATATATTAAATCTGTTCATTGTTTCCTTTTTCCATGAATGAACTCTGGATTTATTAAAATCCTCATTGAATTTCTGGGAAGATTTTCAGAGACTTCTAAAGGAATTGATTTAGGCTCTGTGTTTTTAAATAATATCTCTGTCATTCCACCATTAAATAAAGTAAATGATTTTTCAATAAATTGCATTAGTGTAATTAGCATCTAAGTAAGTAATTCCTGAGACAAGTAATCACATCCAAGAGACATCCGTAGAGACACCTGAACAGTGTTTTAATATGTTATTCAATAGACTTTCAACAAAGGAAGACATAGTAGGTGCCCCAGCTTGATCACTCTGAAGTCGATTTCAGGTATTGTTCAACTGATAGGCATTCCTTCAGCTGGTAGGTGGTGTGAGCTTAGTTCAGGATATTTATTTTTGAAAATGAATGTTATGTGTGAGTAACCCCATGTCTTTGACAGACCTACATGAATAATGTTGCCTGGGGTTCTGTCTAGCAGCTAATAAGCTGGGAGAGAAAAGAGGACAAGAGAGAGCTTATCCACACTACATTTATTCAGGTGGGGTTTTTTGGGTTTGGTTGGGATTTTTTTTTGGTGGCAATACCTATCGTATTTCTGAGAACTACTGTATCCATAGCACAAGACCTTTTGTTTAGCTTCTTTTTAAAATGCAGATGCATACGTACTGGCTTTCATATTGTTCCTTTGTGACAGGCAGAGATTGATGAGCCGCTAAATTATTTTCTGCAGGAGCTGTGTGGAATGTCACTTGGCTTCCGATGACAAGTCACCAGGAGAATGCAGTGAAAAATGTAAATTGGTTGATGCAACCGTCAGCACTACAGAGGGTTTGTACACTCAGTCTTCCTTTTCTGTGTGTGCGTGATTACTGATAGTTTCCACTTACAGTAATTTTATATTTGAAAGTAGCCTTGTTTTTCTGATGTGGAATTATAGCAGGGATCCTAAGGCAATTGCTGTCTGTCTGCGGTTCTTCTGTGGTAAGCAGGAAATGCAGATCAGGGCTGGTATTACCCCTCCAGGTTAATTAACTCATTGGATCATGCCTACTTTCTACGCAGTTTATGTAAGAAAGGACAGAATTTAATAAATACCAGTCCCTGCAAATCAGTGGCTGATGAAAGCCCCTGAGGTTAAGTCACGCCTGCACCATGAGTTCCAGTATGGCTTCTTTTACCATACAGATGCAAAACCTGACTCCAGTCCTTACGCAGACTCTTGATTGCAGTCGGCAACTAGACGCAGCCCTTTAACCTGTGGCAAAGATGTTCTGCTTCTTGTCAGGTTTTACTGAGACATTCCTAGTATCATAAAGGCTAAGCACATCTTTCAGTTGCTCGTTGTAATTCAAAACTGCCCTTCATCAATGGGAATTTCTGGAATAGGAATTAATCTTGAATAAAATAGTACTCTCAGAAAAAAGATACAACTTTAAATGAAATACTACATCAAAGTCCTTTTCTTTCCTGTAGAGGAAGGTGCTTGCCTGTACGGTAGGCAGTCTGTATTTATTCTTATGGCAACTCTAACCCCAATCCTATGGCAAAATGCAATTGTTAGGTGAGGCAGGACATAGGTGCATTATATCCACACCACAGATGTAAACATAAGCATTAAATCAGACAAATGTAAAAGTTAAGATGACAAGTCTTATGAGGAGCGGCTGAGGGAACTGGGGTTGTTTAGCCTGGAGAAAAGGAGGCTGAGGGGAGACCTCATCGCTCTCTACAACTCCCTGAAAGGAGGTTGTAGCGAGGTGGGGGTCGGTCTCTTCTCCCAAGTAACTGGCGATAGAATGAGAGGAAATGGCCTCAAGTTGCACCAGGGGAGGTTTAGATTGGATGTGAGGAAAAATTTCTTTACTGAAAGAGTGGTTAAGGATTGGAACAGGCTGCCCAGGGAAGTGGTTGAGTCACCATCCCTGGAGGTATTTAAAGGACGGGTAGATGAGGCGCTTAGGGACATGGTTTAGTGGGCATGGTGTTGTTGGGTTGATGGTTGGACTCGATGATCTTAGAGGTCTTTTCCAACCTTAATGATTCTATGATTCTATGATTCTGTACTGCAGAATGCTGTGTGCACATCTAAGGATTGTGTCTGCAAACTGTTGGAAGCCCATCCAGAGCTGCACGCATGCATAAATTTCACTGATACACATCTTTCGAACAAGCTACACCTTTTTTTTTTAATGACATTACTCCATAATATAGAGGTCAAAAGTTGCAAATATTGCCCTTGTAAGGAAAACTAATCTTAATTTTGTATTTTTATTAAAATTATTATTATGTTTTGCCTTTCTAGACATCAGTATTTGTTTATAAATATAAAAATGTCTTTACAAGCTTCAAAAACATATGAGCACTTTTATTGTATCTGTGTAGTTAGTAAAGTTTTCAGGTTGCTATTGCCAGATGGCAGATATTTGTAGCTAGGAATATATAAGACTTTCTACTTTCAAATATAATGATACTAATCGAGAGCAGGAACAGTCACTTGTATGGCTCTGTTCCCACACACAGGTCACAGGAATATGAGCATGACAACATCACCTCCTGTTCCTGCTTATTTCCTTTTCTTCATGTCCTGTGCTTCCCTGATTAGGACTGTCAGCTAATTCTTTAGATTTAAATTTTTTTTGCAGCACTTACAGCAACTGCTGTAATGAAGGCTGGATTACTGTTCCCACCCTAACCCCTCAAAAAAAAAGAAAAAAAAAAAAGCTGTTGCAAACTGTATGTCATCTTAAATGCTTGTGTAATAGCTCAAAGGATTGGTTTTGGCATGGAGGTAGCCTCATTAAGAAGTCCTGAGAGGAAAAAGAAAATCTTGAAGATAATAGCAACAAAAAAAATCCTAAAATCAAGACTGTATTACCTAAACAAAAAAAATTTTTGAAAGTGGTATAACTAGACGACCACATAATATTTAAGACAGATTATTGAGCAACTTCATATGGTAGCACACTGCTTCTTTCTGGCTTATATTTCAGTTTCTTTAATGCTTCAAGGCTTTTTGAAAACTAGAAATAGCTCTCAGTTAAATAAAATATTAGCACTTAAAGATTTACGTTCTCTTTTGCATGCATACGTTGCAACACAATGACTGGAACTGTGGAGCAATAAAAAAAGCGTAGGCTTTACATTTTCCTGTTTCCTGGGAATGCCTGTTCTAGCCTCTGAGCCGTGCCTTTCACCTCCTCTGCTTCGGTTCTGTGGGTGCCAGGGGTTTCTCTTCCTGCTCCCCCGCAGCAGGGTCACTGGGGCGGCCACCGTGCGGGCAGCCTCTCCGCCTGGGGATCCAGCAGGGCACGGGATGGCTCAGCAGCTCTGGAGGTGCTGATGGCTTCATGATTACTGGGCCTATCTCCACAGCAGGCATTGCTTTTGAATATTTATTTTCATCCATTTTTAATATTTGACTATTAACTCGGGCTAATCCCCCCTTTAGCAGATGGGTGTAAGAGGAGCCCTTGTTGCTCTACTTGCTAGCCAGGAGGAACCGCAGTTCCTAAAAAGCGGCTCCTGCCACCCCCCCGCCACAAGGCACCAGGCTGCTCCTGCCACAAGCCCAACAGGGACAGTTACACTTGCCTTGGAGAAACTGAGTTTTTCCTACCCCGTAGTGTTGACACCGCACAAATTCCCAGTGCAGCAACGAAGTGGATGTTGGAGCCTGAATAAACTTCTGTATCAGCGCTGCTCTGTTGTTCTGACTCAAAGTGAGATTAAACTGTTCAAAAAAAGCATTTTGTTGAGCAAAAGACAAACAAGAAAGGGCATAGCAAATTTAAATTTGCAGTCAATTTTTTGTTGTTGAATCTTTTATCTAAGTACCTGTTAGGAAACAGTCTTTCGCACTTGGAGGCTCCAGCTTGCCACTGTTACCTAATTCTTCCAGTGCGACTCCAGGGATTTCAAATACCATTGAAATTAATGGAATTAGGCTGCAGGCAGAAGTGGGAAAAGTATGATGATTCACTGCAGAACGGAGAAAATTGCACACATGTGAATGACAAGAGTTTACCTACCTAGGCAAATTTTTGTGCTGATGAACTGAAAATAATCTATGCAATAGTCTCTCTTAGTGATCCCTCATCCTAAAAATAACATCAGAGAAATAAAACTACTAAGCGGAAGCTGGATTCTGAATAGCTTGAACTGGCATCTTTGCTTTTATTTCTACATCCTTGCACATAATCAGATTTCTGCTCCCCTTGGTCTCAAATTATGACATTAAATTAAAAATTACAATTTAAAAATAGCTAACATATTTGCAGTTACTGCCTTCTGGATGATATTTGGACTATGCCTGCAAGTTTTTCTCTGCCTTCAGGATAGCTAACAACTACCCTTTTCCTTCTTTTTTTATTTAAAAAAAGCAAGCTAATATCCTTTGGATCTGCTTGCTTAAAAGAGTTGGGAAAAAACAAATATTGCAAAACTTGTGACAGTGTTACTGGAATTGTGACCTGGCAATGAGTGCCATTAATTCAGTACATTCAGTCTGCAGTTTGTGGCCCCTCTAACAAAAGCAAATCTTGTTAAATCAGCAAGTCTTTTCTGCCTGTCACCTTGATAGATAACACATTGCTCTGCCACCAAGGACAGGCAACAGGTTAAATACAAGACTATCACAAATCAAGAGCATGTTTCCATTAAAATCCAACCAGATGTGATTCTCTTTTTACAACAAGCAGAGAAAAGGACTGTAGGGTAGTCAACTATTTATACTTTCATATTTTCTGTGGTCTTTAATAGTGTTTTCTATAAGACCAAACCCTATGATAATAAGCAATATGAAAAGGAAAAAAAAAAAAAGTGAGCACTTATTTCCTTATGTATCATAGGTTTCTTTAAAATCCATATTCCTGTCTGATTCCTCTTTATATTTCAATACTCTTCATATTGAAGTTTGAGGTCATAAGAGTTTTAGCACAGTTGCCCATGAAATTTCAGTCAGAGTTTTGAATGGGGAAGAAATAATGGAGAGTGACAATTATTTTTGAAGAAATGTTTGAGAAGTTTACTGTTTTTTCTTACCTCTAAAAATAAAACCTGAGAGGTTTTTCTAAAAATGTATTGAAAAGCACACCCAGATTTCCAGTGCTATTCAAATCATGGGTTATATGGAAACAGAATAAGTGTTCAGCCCCAGCAGTATTATTGCACACAGTTATAAGGTCAGATATTTTTGCTCTGTAAAAATGTTACGCTCCAAATCACGGCATTTCTGGCTCTGGACCTGTGGTCTCAATTTTTGATCATCTTATTTGCTTTATATTGTCCCTCACAGTCAGCTTCCTCCTGTCTCCCTCTTCCCTTTGGATGAACTTTTCTCAGCAGAAAAGGCTTCCCAGTTAGGAATCATCTGGGGAAAAAAATGCATTAAGTTTTTGTGCAGATCTACATTAAATGGAGAGACAAATAAATGGGGGCAGACTGTCATTTCAGGTCACTTTTTATCTGCTTCCTCTGGAATCACATTACAAGATCCCAGAATCACAGTTTTCTGTTATTAATCTGTATTTACTGTTGTGACAGTACTGGGCACGCTAATCTTTGAGAGGGCTATTGTGGAAGAAATAAATGGCAGCCCTTTTAACAGTATCCACTGCTGTTTGTTGTATGTATATCTACTTCTGAAACATAATCTAGACACGGTAGGAGTAGCTGTAAACCAAAGAGAACATACTGTTTACTTTGTCCTATAACTGGGTACTACTACATTTCCTAGGCAGCTGGTGGTTACGCATCTTGGAAGCACTTCCAATTCATTGAAATTCACCGTACGCTAGCTTAATAAGGTGCACTAGATGGTCAGTGCAGACTGACAACACCCGGATCAGTTCTTCGGAAATATGAATGAAAAATCAGAAACAAAACAAAGCTTGGGTTGGAAGAAAAGTCGTTAAATTTAGTAGAAATTCTGAGGGTATTTCTGCTTTCGTCTTTCACTCTTTACCATCCACAGACTAGGCTGTGACAAACATGATGCCAGCGGCCTCTCTTGTTACTACATGTTGAATTTCATTTGGTCTGATGAATGACTTTTTCCCCCTCCCTCTGCAGATTATTCAGAGGATAAATCCATTCCCTGCTCTTTGCAGGCGGAAAATGAATGTATAACCACATTTCTACTGGCTACGGATGACCAGGGAAGGACAGTCATTCATAGCATAGAACAGAAAGGTAAGCAGTGAATGTTGCTTTTTCTACGCAAATTTAAAAACACAGACAGGGTGAGCTATCTAGAAGCTGAGCTCTTTTAGGCAGCACTGCGCCTCCTTGGCTTTGTAGCTCTCCTCTGCCCAGCCAAAAGAGCACCTCCTCACGTACTTATTTAATGCGGTAGTAAAACAAATACTTGGCCTTTCATGAAAGATGGGCAGAATGATCCCTGGGCCGCAAGAGCAAGTTAATTTTTCTAAAGCCCTGTGCAGTTTAAGATGATGATACCAAACGTCATTTGCATTGTACGAGAAAACTATAATTCACTTTGAAATGACATATATTTCATAGATGAACAAATATCCAAAAGACTATCTGATTGGGTATACCTGATGAAATTCTAAAATATATTTGCAATTATGTTTAATGTTGCAGTATCATTAAGTTTTTAATATTTTGCATAACTAACAGATATTCAACAGATCTCTTTATATCCTTTCATTCAGTATTACTTCTTTGTTTACTGTTGTTTCACTACCGATTTTCGTAAAAGCTCCTAATCATGTAGGACAGGAGAGAACACAGATACCACTTCTCAGCTGCCAAACAGTTTAGTTTCCAGGCAATAAAAATGCCTTTTTTTTTTTTTTTGGACACACCTAGTGTCTCAGTGCTAAACATTAGTTACGTTTTAGGGAAAGCCATGCAGATTTGTAACCTCCTTCTGTGGGCACAAATGGCGTTTACGTTGTTGACCCTTTGTGTAGCCTTTCTCTAGCATACATGTGAGAATGAAAGTGATTTCACTGTGCAAAAAAGCAGCTTCTACCATAAGAACAGTATTCTGGTTTTGTATAGGTTACTATTACAGCAAAGATGGTTGTAGTAAAGCTAGCATTAAAGCAGCACATCCCTTTGTAAACTACATCCCTAAGACTCAAGAATTTAAGGGTAAGATTTTAGCTTTATTAAATACATTACTATGCATTTTAAGTAGATCTGGGGGAAAAAAAAGGTGAAAGAAATATCTTAAGGAAGGCACAGTTCATTAAACGCTGCGTAGTGGCTCTCCCACAACTCTTCAATAACGAGCTTCGCTGTCATCTGCTGTTCTGCTCCTGGGCCTTGAAACTATTGTGCTGTGGCGGTTGGGATGCATGCAAACGTGAACTGAGATGAGACCTTCAGAAATGCTCTGGATATTGATTTCATTTATGGAACCAAAGTCAAGATGGCACCAGTAGCCAGAGCACTAACCCACTGCTCAAACCAGACCCCTCAGAACTAGTTAAAAGATGACATCAAGCAAAAAAGTACTGTGAAATACAGTCACGTAAGCCAAATAAGACTGAAATGAATTTTTCAATGTCCTTAAACCATGGTTTAGCAGAAAATTTTGTAAAATAGTAGCGTTCACCGACTTTCATGAGCAATACTTTTTAATATTAAAATAATCAAACTTCTTTGTGTTTTGGCAAAGTAAAAACTTCAGTTTCAATTTTGACTCTCCGAAATATTGTATGATAAAATTTATTGCAGAACTTGAAATGCCAAATTCCTTGAAATTGTTCAGTCCAACATTTTCAGCAAGTCTAATGGATTTTTTCCTCATTGTTTTAATGAGTGAAATGCAGTTTCCTCTATTTTCTCAGTATCATTGGTGACTTTACCCTGATATAAATCTCGCTAGAATCTTTTCTTCTGCAACACACTGAATATCAGTTAACTGAAGTTTCAACCGTAACATTGTAAAAGTCATAATCTTGTCAACTCAGCCCTGTTTTTTAGAATTATATTGACACAGATCTGAAAATAATTTTCTAACTTTTCTCTTCAGAATCTGGGTCTGTATCCAGCAGCTTCTAATCGACACGGTAAAAGAGCAGTGGGAGAAGTTAGCAATTAATTTTTTTAACATTTTAATGCAATATTTTTCAGCCAGTTTCACAAACCCTTTAGCAAGACAGCAGGAGGAAAACAACATGGACTTGAAGGAAAAGGCATGCACAGCTCGCAGCCCAGCATGCCTCTTGGCTGTTTTTAATTGCCTAAAATGTATTGATTGGGTATCCACAGTCATAATTGGTTTTGTTTCCACAGATTGCCCACAGCTTCCAAATATCCCAATGATAATGGTGGGTGTCACCCTTGCCATCCTTCTCATTGGCATTGTTTTACTTTGCATATGGAAATTACTGGTGTCAGTTCAAGACCGAAAAGAGGTGGCCAAGTTTGAAGCAGAAAAATCAAAAGTTAAATGGCAAACGGTATGTTAAATGCATTGATTTTATATGAGGTTCTTTAATTTGGTTGCATGATGCACAACTGCCTTTAAAATTCTGTGTCTTGGTTTTGTTCTTTTAAATTGATAGATTTTACTGGTAGGTTTTCACTACATTTAGTATTCTATAAAGTAAAATTCCAATTTTTTTAGGGATGAAAAGTAGCTAGAGTTTGATCTCCTGGTTTAATTTCTTCCACATGTAAAAGCATGTAGGTAACATTTTTTTATTAGTTGTTTTTTAATTAGTACCTCGCCTTTGATTAATCTTAGCAAAGTTGTTCACTGCCTATGTAATTATCAGAGCTGTACCCCTCTTCCCAGAAACAGAGCCCGCTTTAGAAAAGAGGGATTATTGGTGGCCTCTGTCATGATGGGAGCCCACTCACACAGAGGAGCAATGAATGTAAGCTGTCCAAAATGTAGGTAAAAGGACAGAGAAATTCAGGCTTTACCTTCTATCTATAGCTTGCGGATGTCTAATGCAAGCTTATAACACATTTCCTTTTCTTCTTTCCTTCCTGCCCTTGACTTTTTTGCTCTTCTGCAAAAGCTTTAAGACTTCTGAGGCTCTTTGAAAAAAACAGTGTTGAGTAAGCATTTCTGGTGGGTGTCAGGAGGACAGGCGATATGCTGCTGTTCACCCATCTCCATTCTTGTACAAAGCCCTGTGATTGCAACATTTCTGCAAGGATGGACACTGCCGGCCTTTCAGCTTTTGAGATGGGAAAAACCAGTTACTTACAGGGAAGGCCACTTGAGAATGCTTTCTTAATCCTTTGGGAGAGCTACCTATGGTAAGAGAGAAGGGAAGGATACACTTGACAGAAGCATTTTAATCTTCTTTTCTGTCGCAAGAGGAAATGATAGGAAGGGAACGATGAGAGGCCAGGATAAAAAGCCCGGGTGGGACTTGCCCTTCTGCCAATGCATGGTAGTCTGTGGAGCTCAAGCAGGAGGACCGTGACAAGTCCTACCTCACTGCTGAGACACTATCTGTGTTTTTTAGAATGGTCCAACCACAACATCTGATCCACAAATTATATCGGACATATTTGATAAAGTATTGTTCGATGATGTGCATTACTCTAATCTGGGAGGCAGATGTGAGGGGAATCGTGTTCCTGACCCTGGACTGGTTTGGAACCTGGACCCTCATATAGACCGGTCTCAATTTCAGTGGCTTGGAACATAAGCGAGATGCTGAAGGCTATTTTAAAATGATCAAAGGTACAAAATTACTTCCGCACAAAGAATAGACCAGAAGTCCTCACTAGGGAAAAGAAATAGCGGGAGGAGAGTGTGATATTGGACTTTAAAATTATGACTGGGGAAATTGAAGATGGGACATTTGTTCACTGACTTTTCCCACACAAGCACGGTGAGATAGCAGGCTCCAAAGAAGACGAAAAACATCATTACACAACACTTGGTTAAGGCATAGGATTTATTTCCAAAGATATTCTAGATGATAAACATTTGCATGGATTCAAAATGTCTATAGACAAATCCATAGAAGGAGGACATCCTCTCTGACCCAGGAGGTTTGTGAAACGTGTGTCAGCTTTTCCACGGGCAGCCTGCATTGCCCGCTGTTGGGAATGAATTGCGGGGCCAGGCAGGTGTCTGGCCCGAGTTTCTCACAAAGTAGAGCACGAATCATCTTCTCCTGCACTTTGGGAAGCAGAGTGGTACTAGCTGGTGCATGTACAACCTGCATCATAACACTGGGTCGGGAATCACGGGGCAAAATGATCCCTTTGCTGAAGAGGTACACTCGAGGCAGCCGTGTGCAGCTACATCTGCTTGCAGCTGAAGCAATGGCAAGATGAGTTAAACACTGCATGACTCCATTTCTTCTGTTTTTGTTTCTTTATTTTAGGAAACAAATCCACTGTACAGAGGCTCAACAACCACTTTTAAAAATGTAACTTACAAGAACGAAGAAAAGCAAAAAGGGGCCGTGGCTGCAGGTTTCTATTAGCACCTCCAACACTACAAACTTAGTTTTACTGGCAGGAAATCTAAAACCACTTGTTTCTTCTCAGCTGATTATGTGATATTTGTTTGCACGTTGCAGTGGTATAATCATTCTGTTAGAGAAAATATATCTTGTGTTGGGAAAACTATAGATAACACATTAGTGGTAAAGGTTAGTAAAATTATTAAACCCCCCCCCTTTAATATTAAAGCCCCTCATCTTAAAAAAAGTAGCATCACAAATATTTTTAATTTTCTCATTAATACTGAGGATTAAAAATTATCATATGTAAGCCTATTTTTGTGAAATTAGGTATATACAATGAGCTGTATACTACTTTGTTCATACACACAATCCCATATATTTGTGTTTAGGAATGTAATTGTACCAGCCTGTTTGGTGGGCTGGTTTAAATTTAAAAGGATAATTTTTTCATGAATGCTGCTTAAACTACTGAGGTTAGAGGTTCCTCATATCACCTGTGTGACGGAATAATTTTTCACTAGAAACAAGTAGTGTCATTACCTATCTTCTGTGTATCTAAAGTATACAGAAACACCTCCTCTCTAATTCTTTTTTCTTGTCCTGTTTCCCTCTTCCCTTGTCCTTGTTGCCGTTTGTTCTTTACAAACCCAGTCCCTGGGGCTATCTCAGGGAAAGCTAAATCAAGCCCTTACTCACTTGCAGAGTTGTTTTCTGTTCCAGGCATAGACTGCTTTTTTTTTTTTTTCCTCCTTCCTTTAAATTCTAGCAGAGAGGATCCAGAGCAAACGAGAAATATTTGTAAATTAGAGACTCCAGTAGAGAAACTTGAAACCAGAGGATTACCAGAACTCCATTTCACCATTTACATCCTGTTTAGGCACTCAAAATAAACCTCGCATGCTGGACCATCACATGAACTGTTGCAGGAGCCCTTTACATGCGGGAAAAGTTCACACACAAAGACTCAGTATCACACACAAAGACAGGACTCTTCTGTTGATATACCCAAAATTGTGAGGTTCTTTCAATGCCCAGCAGCCAAACCATTTATTCATGTGTGAAATAATATATTCAGCAATTTTGGGGCTTTTTTTAAAAAAAAAAACAAACCTAAGCAACAAATAGATCTAGGGATTCCACTTCATATTCATTTCCATGATGTTAATGAGGATTTTTAAATCTCAGTTTTAGCTAGTTACTAATGACTCGCCATAAATTCTTAAATTGTAATGCTGTTATCATGCACAGCACTAGGAAAAAAAAAGCCCCACCAAAATCAGCTAACATGCTGGCATAAAAAATTACAACATTGGGCTATTTTAAGCTAACAATAATCTACTTTACTTTTTAATATCACTTTTCCTCTGCATGTTTTAGTACTCTGGAACAGATGGTCAAAAGGTACATATGAACGTACTTACAAAAGAAGGTTTAGAAATCAAAGGTACATCAACACAGTCACAGACAAACAATTATGTACATTCCCTATGGTAAATCATATATTTGATCTAAAAAAACTCAATGTCCATTTTGTAATAAATAAATATTTACAAAGTCTGTGCAACTTCAGTCTCTATATCCTCTACTGTTCCTGGATGCGAGACTGATATATTAGCTAGCTCTGACCCGTGCCTGTTTTAGGGCCTGATCCAAAGCCCACTGGAGTCAATGGCTACAGGTGAGGATCTAGTTTCAGTGAAACTATTAGTTTTGGTTTACAAAGATTGTTTTGTTTAAACAAACTGGTTAATACTGTCTATTAGCAGATTAGAACCTATAGTATATATTTCTGTGCAAAGAGAAATAAACAGTATCAGATGCCTTTGGAAAGGAGGTGATGCTATAAGCACCTATGAAATACAAAATGGTTGCAGTGTGAAGGAAATGATGGCTGTCATTAAACTGGAACAGATTAATTACAGGTTTGCATCTGTACTCTTTCAGTATTCCTGCATATCTCATAGTGGAAACTGCACAGACAAAGGCTTGCATCTGCAGCCCTTCCAACCACTAGACTCCCACAGATGTCAGTGCAAGTTACACGTGGGACCAAATCCTGTTTCCCTGGCACATGGATAAACTCACGGGAGGCAAAGCTGGCCCCTGGATTCTGTCTCAGATTCCACTCGGGTCAGGATTGCCTAAGGGATTAGGGAAATCTGGATTTAGCCCACGTAAATTATCTGTTACTCTTTTGTTTTTCACGTAGAAGTCATCAAATGACACACTTTCTCTGAAAGAAATGAAAATATTTTTATTAGTTTTAAAACAATAAAAATCTGTACTGTTTATCAAATACCTTTTAAGTTCTAAGAAGGCTGATTCTGCTGCTCAATATTAGGGTTGAAAGCCCTTCTTCTGTAGGTCACCCATTTCAATATTGAAATACATTTCAGTATTCAAACGTTATTAACAAAGTGGTGTTCACATTTCATATCAAACACTTGGTGGTCTACATTCCCTGTTCCTACAGGAGATTTCATTTCACAAAGCTACTTACCCTCTTCCCATCACTTGCCTCTTCTGATCATCTGCAAAGATCTAATTTGGTATGTAGACGATGTTTACAGTCCAATTAATCCTCCTAGCCACCTCTCTCCAAATCATCAAAGATGTACAGAAATCAGGCAGTATGTTTTTTCCATTTCCCTGCTGTGACTGACTGTACTATAAATGTTCTGTGCACCTTCAAAATCGTCAGGATGGAAATCACTCAGATAACTAAGAATTCATCAGAAGAGAGGAAATAGAAGGGCTTGGTGAGGAAGGTCTCTATTATTGAGGGATATCCAAGAACTAGGCTCGTTCATATGAGCCATTCTTTTAACGGCATTAATTTAGATCATAAATTTTGACTAAACCTGAGATTTCAAGAACTTTCAAGATCTTACTTGGCAATCACCCTAGAAACAAGAGTGGTGTTCATCCTTTTTTAATTAACTATATTATTTTTATTTTGTGGCGTTTGTAGCAAAGTTCTTTTTTTTTTCTTTTTGTTTCTCCACCAAATTATGAGTGGGTTTACGTGTGGTGAGTGGGATGAAAAAATCTTTCTGCTATTTTCATGAATATTGTTTTGACCTGAGGCTGGACCTTGAGAGTGGCCAAAACATTTTTAATAGTAATGCTTCTATTCACTGAAGAGTTAAACCAAATAAAAGAATAATCATTAGCGAATTTATGGTATTGCTGTGTCTTTTACACCCTGTAGAATGGTAATTTCAATAATGTATGTTAAATGGATATCTTTTCATTTGATTTGTAAAAGTTTCATATTAACCTGTATTGTATATATTCAGACTGCATTCAACTTCGTTTTGTAATATAATTAGTGGGTAATGAGTCTGGGATACAAGGCTCAGATATCAAGTGCAATGCTCTCCATGTGTTGTCCACCGTTATACACATGTCCAAGTTTGTTTTGCAGTGGGCATAAGGGAATTATTGCCCCACAAAACTTATCACACGCAATCTGAAAGTAAAAAAGGATAAGTTTTATCTTAGTCTATTTGCCATAGCTTGTTTCTGTAGAAAAGGAAGAGCTTAACTTTGAATAAAGATTGTAAAACTGAATGCATTTTTAATATATTTTTATTGTTCATTTTCCATTTCAGCATGTCTTTTTCTTTTTTTTTCACGATTTGATTAATCTTAGCAAATTTCTCATGCTTTGGCATAACCTAGAGCTTATTTTATAATTCCTCTCCCTCCTTTTTTAAGACAGCACATGAGATTTAACAAGTCTGGATTTTCTTCTATTTGTGATCCTTTTACTTTTCAAGGAAATGAGTTAATGGATGAATGTTGTAAGCAACCCATTTCTGGAACTCTGATTGATTACATATGGCATTCTTTTATACAGTGATCCCTAAATTGCACAACTTGCTTAAAGCTAAAGATCCATTCATTTTGTAAGTGTAACAGCAGTAATATCTTTTTGGAACTACATGGCAAAGTGCTTATTTTCTCTTTAATCTGCAAGTTACCTCTCTTTTTTTTCCTCTAATGAAAAGTCGTGTATTTTGATGTCTGCTAATTTCCTGCTCTGAGGAAGAGAACATTCCTCTGCACCCTTGACAGAACTGTATTTTAAATCTGTTGTACCCTCCAGCCACACAATAAGATCATGTTCTTTTGCATTTCACAGCGGATTGTGAAAGCTGAAACTGATACAATTGCATAATGTATACTCATGGCATGTAACTTAGAATGTACTCTACCCCCAAAAGTCTATACATTTGCTTTTTGTTTGTTTGTTTGTTTTTAGGAATGGTTCATGCTTAGAAACTCTTATTCCGTGTTTTCACTGATGTACATATCAGCTAATATTGAGAGATAGCAACAAAAGCACAATAATGACAGGTAGTGTAGAAAAATACAAAGGCTTTGGCTTTTCAAAGATCTTGGTGGATGAGAACTTTGTTTCTTGAAGCTGGCTCAGTCTCTCTCTTCTACCAGTCATCACGCAAAAGCAGAGAGAACCAAATACTGAATTTCATTGCAACCTCTCCCTTCCTCATGCTATTTACACTACAGTTTAGATTTATTTTTAATCATTTAATTTAAATTTTAATCAGATAATTTAAAATCGTTTCAAGACATTTCTGTATTCAGATAGATGAAGTTCTCAAGGCATGATGTATTTTTTCAAATGCCTTTTTCCACAGAGTAACTTTTCTCAACAGTGGGTTTTTTCATTATTGTTTCCACATTTAGAATAGGTAAGAGTGTAAATGAAACCAAGTTCTTATGTATGAAGAAACAGGAAATTTCTATTTAGTGTTCAGCAGTTGGATGTTACCTGTGTTTGGAAAAGTGTGTACCACCAACTTCAGCCTTCAAAGTTAATAACTCTAGTTCAAAGGCAAATTGTATCTCCTGTTGATCTTCTCAGGTGAGAGGTTAAAACTTGTTTTCTCTAAAACTCTCAACTGACTTAAAAATCAGACCTATAATTATAGTGTAATTACCACGTAACAAACTCTCCGTTGCTTCTATTTTAGGTTACGGTAGATTTGAAAAAGGACAGATATGAAAAAAAACCAAACCCACGCCAATCCAAACAGGAAAAAAACAACCGAACAAAAAATCCCCAATAATTTCAAAGGTGATGGAGAAATTAAGCCTGAAACTATATCAAACCAGGAAAAGAACAGTTCAGGCTAAGAGTCCTAGAAATCCTTAAAATCAATGAATTGTTACAAAACCATTTGACACACTTCCCCCCCACCAGTGTCTGCAGGGAGGGAAAGTCCTCTGTGGTAATGTGTCATGAGCCAACACACAAAGTGTCAATCAAATGAACCACGGTCAAGCAAGAGACTGCTTCAAGCTGTCTGGGACAGCAGCTGCAAGAAACCAGTTCAACATCTCCCTCCCATAGACTACAGGTTTTGTATTCCCCTTCTGATGTTCTCTGAATCTGGCAGATACAGAGCTTTATCACAGAGAGATGCTTGTCACTGAACATAGTATTTACTGTGGATGATTAGTCAGCATCCCAAAAGAGCTTGTGGAAGGACTGTCCCTTAGGGTTTGTCCACTAGTGGCACTCAGGAAATTAAGTCCAAATTAAATCTAGGAATTTATTGTGGGCTGGATAATCCACATGAAAACCGTGTAGACAACGTTCACTTTGAATTGGACTGGTCTTAATCTAGTTAACCTTTATTCCAAAGTAAGGACAAGAGTGTCTGAACAAGTTTTATTCAGTTTACGTGATTTTCTGTACAGTAACTGATTTAATTAGTTCAGATTAAATTTTCAGTTCTTCCATGTTGAGATTCTAAAGAGATAAAGGAGGAGAAAGATGAATAGCTGGGGACTTTCCTGCCTTTCTCCATATCAAAGGCCAAGATACCTGGCCTGACTGGTCTAATAGCATCCGTGGCAAGTCATTCCCACTGGTTAGAAAGTCATTAGAGCCTTTCAGTGACTCATAGTCAGAGCATCTACTCTACTGCAATTAAAGCATTTAAGTTTTTTGACTGCACATTTGCATCTGATGATAAATTCAGCCTCATGTTAGCAAACAGAATTTCCCTGCGGAGAAATGACGCTATTCTCACAAACGTGCCCAGTTCTTTCACAGGAAAACAATCCACCAGCAAATGTTATTCTCCTCCTACCTGAAATTAGTATTGACTAAAGATCATTGGGTTTTATCAATCTAATTTCATTCCTCGTGCTTGTTAACAAATTTTCAATTTGGGCATGGAAAGATGCAAAGGAAAAATATTTCCTCTTTTTCGATTGTCTTAGAGCATAAAATTCAGAGAAGAGAGCAGAAATTTTAACAAGTTGTTCCCTGGTGCCTACCCTTATGTGTGTGTAGATATAATATAATTATGTAAGTAACGAAGACACATTCTACCGCTGTGTGAAGCCAATGGGAGCTCTGGCTTCCAGACTTTCTTAAATCCTGGTTCTTAAAACTTCAAATGTGAGACCGACTGTGTATCAGACTTACCACAAAACAAAATACTGAAAAGAACAAAAACCATAAATGTCTATGCATTTTTATTGAATACAAAGTAAGAGATCTAATGCAAAAATTATTCCACCTGACAAGAAATTGGTTAAAGGAAAGAGGCAAAGTAAAATTCCTTTGGGTTTCTCTGTGTGCGTATTCTCTAATGAGCGCTGTAAATGTTTCCATTAGCTGTAGGATTTCTGAGTCTAAATGTGTATGCATGGCTGGAAAAAAAGATCACCTCTGCAGAGAAGGAGTGTACAAGGTGCAAAGGCACACCCCCTCCCAACCTGTGAAGTCATGTCAGCACCGGGTACACATTATGCCCTAGAATTTCTGCAATGTATATGCTTGTTCTGAGTGTTACACCCAGTCAATTTTTTTTTTCCTGACTAGATTGATGGTACGTTGTTAGAGGTTGTCTATCCTTCCTAAGTTGCTGTTCTTAGTCTCTTAGTAAATGACAAAGCTTAAGGCTATGCCCTACCCTCACTTCTACCCGCTCCAGTTTATACCAAAGCCAAGCCCAGCTCATGGACATGCTCCTGGACGTTTCAGACACCATTAAACCAGCAGGATGCACAGGATGTCCAATGGGACCTGGCAAAGTGTTTTGGTGGTGGCCACTGGAGACCGACAACTGCAGGTTTGGACTCCTGCTGTGCTGCCTTGCAGCTCTGCTGCCAAACTGCCAACGCTGGCTTGTGGGGCAGCGTGGGCATGCAGATGTGGAGGGAACACACTGACTGAAGGACTTGTGCTTGAAAGCGTCAGTTTTCCTGAGGCTGATAAAAATCAGTGTCCTCGATGCTTCACTGTCAGAATCAATGTCCGCTCCCATTTTTTTTTTTAGTGGAACCTGGTTATTCCCTATTACCCTGATTTATGAAGCTTTGTTCATACAAAGCTTGTATGTACAAGCTTTGTACAACAACGAAGAGGGGTTGTACTTAAGGAATTGGTTAGCACAGGGTAGAAGACACATCTGCCCAAACAAATCAGGAATGGTTTTGCCTACAAACCTGTTTGCATATGATTAAGAAACACAGAGAAAACGATCAGTCTCTCAGGTGCATTTAGACCATGAAACAAAAGTTGTGAAAGTTTTATGGGATTTATATTTATTCTAACATGTCTGCTAAGCAATTAAATGATGGCTTTATTGGTTTATTTAAAAAGTATAACATTTGTTGATCACAGTAGGTGTAATTTCTGGTATTGAGTACAATGAGTCATAGGTTTGTTTAGTAAACAAGTCTACAATTAATATTAACAGCTTTTCTTGGGAATACACTAACTACTCTTTTGTAGCAAATCTTCGCAAAAATTGTCTGTCTTATTCTCCTATTGATTTCACTATAATAGTACTAACAATGGAAGTCTCCCTTGATGGCAGCCATGTATGTTTTAAGTATGCTGGCCCCAGGTTAGCAAAGTACTTATATGTCTCAGTTACCTTAGAGATGTAGGTGGGCATATACAAAGGCTTGAAGTCATTATAAGCACATAAATGTTTAAAATTTAAGCAACAAATTAGCTTCTTTGCCAGAGTTGAATATTTACGTTAAACACTGAGGTCAGTTAGATGACAAATTCTTGAAATGCTTTAACCAGTGGATCAGCTGTACGTTACGGCTCTGAGCTCTGTAAACCTGCGCTAGTTGACAGGGACAGGAATACTCTGCAAAATATCTCTAGGCATAGGCTGTCTAGGCCAACAAATTCAGATGTGGGGCAGCTGGGAGCAGAAGTGGTTAAAAACTGCATGAAGACTGCAGACAAAAACTGAGTATTTGCTCTTTGCATGTAATTCCCCTTTCTACAGTCCCAGTGTGATTTAGTTTTGCTCTACCGATCCAAAGTCCTGACCTAACACTGGCTTTTCTCAGAAGTTCAGCAAAAGGCGACCGAGGAAAAATCCAAGACTGTTCCCTGCACAACATGGTAGTGTCCCTCTCCTCAAGGAGTGCAAGAGAGGATGTTCAAAGGGTGAGAGCGAGCCACAGCCACTTCTCTGCTTTCTTGGTGTTCCCTGCAGAGATGCTGACAGCACATTTGGGATTCTGCAAAGAACTCTTTTCACCCTCTATTTTACTGATGTCCTTCCGGCCCCACTGCTGAGAGGCATTTGGAACTGGTGTGTATAATTTATAAGTGTACGTGTATTTTTGTTTTAGCTGCAAGGTAGTTAAAGTTATGTGAAACACATGGTATTAGTGTGTACGTATGGTAAAGTGAGGATTTGCTTAAAAGCCTTGAATATGGGAAAAAATAGGTAAGGAGCCTTGAATATGGGAAAAATACAGGGAAGCCGGGCAGATTTTGTATGCAGTACTGTATCGGGTAAGTGTGGAAAGGGAACCCTTCTGAGAAAAGGACAAGAATGGCAAAAAAATGACTGTGTTACATGGAAGGATGAATGACATACCAGGTACGGCTGTGCCAAGGATCTCAAAGGGAAAGGATAAGGTGAGGACGGGCTTTGAGAAACTAATGAGGATGGGCCAGAGGCAGTTCTGGCCCCATTACCCACTTTTGTTTTATTGCAAGTACTGCCGTATTTGATTTTTTCCTTTAATGCTGCATCGGATGGATTACATCACAAACATTTGTCTGCTATTGAATTTGATACCTCTGCCAATCAACAGCCAATCTGACATGCTCAATTTATAGCAACAGTAAAAATTCTATCCAATATTAAAGCATCTATATTCTAACAAGCCATTCTGGATTTGTGTCAAGTGAGCATTTACTGGGAGAGGACTGACGGAGGGGTTGGAAAGGTGAGGATTCCCCAAAAGGTGGCTCATGCGGCACAGGAACAGCCACGTAGGTAGTTACTCTCTCCACTTCATGTCCATGCAGGAATAGCAGCTATCTAGCAGAGTTTTGGAAGCACGGGGCTGTATTAACGCTCTTGGTGTCACCGTTATAAGGGAGTTTTTCATTTTGGAAAAAGAAGTTTCCAGCCTAAAGCTATGAATGGCTAACTAATAAAACTGAAGAGTCACATTTAGAAAAACACATTCTGACTCGTCAACATTAAACCGGCAGTTTGCAACTGGGGTTTTCAGTTAACCTGAGACTGGCCAGTGTAAGCTGTCCCGTAGGGTCGTCATATCCGATGCGGGCTGACAGGGACCGAAACTGCAGAGCCTGGCAGCCGCAGTGATTGCCTGGGAGCGCAGGAGGATGGAGTGGTGTAACAGGAACACGCAGGTAGAGCTGCCAAAAGGAAAAGGGGTGTCGCTGGGCGTGGCTGGGATGTGTCAGAGGAGGTGGGGAAGGTGGAAGCAGTGCCTGTAGTGCCTGTAGCCAGGTGTAGCTGGAGTGGCAGAACTGATAAATGAGAGTAGTTCTGTGTCTAGGGTAAGCAGGAAAACTTTTAAGTGAAAGGGAAGATGAATACGAACTCGGGAGTTGACCCCAGATGCCTGGGAACTGTCATTTTTCAGAGCTAAACAGGACCTAGGACGGTGCCTCTGAAAAAGATGGAAGTTTTGCTTGCTGGGCACGGCTATTGCAAGCAATTTTGGTCCTGATTCTTCTTCCTAGCTATTCTCTGGTTTGGTATTCCCATTCTGGCTGGTAGGAAAAAAAATATGAGACCTGCCCTCAAACTTCAGATTATGAACGGAAATTAGTGTGTGAGAAGATGCTGAGCATGTGACACACTGGATCTGTGTGTGTGCCTTGGAAAAGCAATGGGTTTGTAAGAAAACAGAATTAGTGTGAATTTGATGAGGGCTTGTATTTGTGGCTGAGGGCCATGAGCGCACACTGGGTTCATATCTGTGTATAGGCCTCCTACAGAAGGCTGAGTTAATGTCTAAGCAAAGACAGGGGAAGGTATTGAACATCTGTGTAGAGTACTTAAACAACAAAGACAGATCAGCTCAGACAAGTGCGCATATATATATATATGGGTCCAAGTATATACAAAAAGAAAGAGAACAGATCATTGACATGCTCAATTTATAGCAACAGTAAAAATTCAACAGTAAAAACCGACAGAGAAATGAAGAGAAAAATATTTACAAAAAGTGCATTCCAGACAGAAAATGAAATAAAGGAGCCAAAACACTACAGCAAATGCCTTGAAGTAAAACGGGTAAAGCTTCAAATAAATACATACATACATAAATAAAAATTGGAAAGTTATACAATTTAATGTGCAAGATAATATAAACTATGACATCGAGTTTACTTCAGAAAATGTTGCCAACCATGTTGGTTTTACAAGCCACTATGCCAGCAAAGGTGTCTTGTTATTTTAATTAAGTAGATATAGCTTATCTATAAATGCCCAGGCCAGTATAACTGCAGCTGCACTAGAAAGGATTTACCAGTTTAGTAAGAACAGAATAGATCCAAGACAGTAAAAAACTGTTTAGCCAAAGAAGAAGATCTGAATACCAAAGAAAACAAAGAAGCAAGGAAAACTACTCAGAATTAATAAGTTGCTAATTTGCATTTAGTGAAATATTTACAAACACATTGTTGAGATGTTCATTATTAGGAATCTGTAATCAGAACGTGCTTACTTTGATCTTACTGAAATGAGCAGAAAAATCCACCCGAGGCGGGGCTCCTTCCTGCAGCCCAGAGCAGCCTCATTTTTGCTCACTGGCACCCTTATTTTTAAATGTAGTACCACAAACACAGCGTGATCTCTCAGTGTGACCCAGAAGCAGGTTCTGGAGCAAGAGAGCCCTTTTCTGGAGCTCAGTATTCAAAGCGGTGGCCAAATACCCCTAAAGAGATGTAGACAGTTCCGAGTGGCCAGATTTTCATAAATGGCTCAGTAACAAGCTTCTCTCTCAAAATGCAAAATTCTCTGAAAGCTCCAGCTTTCCTGAGAGGTACATTACAGTTCCTTGAGAGTTACAACCCTCTGTCTTGCAAAGTCAGGTCTTTTCTAGAACAGCTTGTTCAGCAATGTTTCCTGCTGTTTGTTCTCTGCCAGAAATTTTTATCGCCTGTTAAACTGGGAGAAACCTCTCCAGTTATCTGCTTCTTTCTGAGTGTTCGGCTTCCCCAGCTTCTCAATTCCTTCTTCTACCAAACTACCAGTGAGAAGCTCCCCTCAAGCCCAGAGGTTTCCATTTCCATCCTTGTATCACAATTGAGGTGGACATGGGGGAACAGAGGCTCAGTTCAGTTATGCTCCAACACTGTACATTTATTTTTATACATTTATGTATGCATTTATATATTTGTCTGCTATGCATAAAGAACAATGCAGAAACATGCTTATGCAGATTAAAAAAGAACCGTCCTGCTGATTACGGTAAAACTAATCTGTTTTTAACCCAGAGGTTCTGCTTTCCACTTTCCCTCTGCTATTCATATCTTCCGTAAGACTGAAACTCAACCCGAGCGGGGCAGCTCCCGCGAATATTCAACTGAAGACAGAGATGAACAAAATGGAAGAAGGCAGTTATTTTTCTCCATGCCAAAATGTAAAATGACTTCGAGTTGACAAGCTGACCTCGCTGCAAAAACAAGTCTCTGAGTGGGGTCTGTGAAAGCGAGGGTGCCCAGGGACAGAGCAGCAAGCCTGTGAGCACGGACTGCGCTATCACTGGTCTCGCACCTCCAGTCTCCCCGTGTAATTTTCTGGTTCATTTTTAGGATAGAAGAACCTGGAGCGTAGGCATGAGAAAGTGTTTTCAGATGGAAAATAAGATTAATACAGAGCTTTTTGTCCGCTTGAATCCACAACCCTGGCCTGGGCAGACGGCCCGAGCCGCATGTGCGGCGCTTCCAAGCCCAGCCGAGCGCTCTCCGGCGGCGTCCCCCCCGCCGGGGG
>NW_008824939.1:241176-294205 GCF_000699105.1 Pygoscelis adeliae | reverse complement strand
GCTGCGGGCGGCCGGGACGCGTCAAGGCGAGGGCGAGTCTCCTGCTGGGGTTAGCCCGGCCCCGGCCAGGAGGGTTTGGGCAGGGTGAAGGTCTCACCCCGCACAGGGGCGAGGGGTTTGGGAGGGGCGAGCGGCCGAGGGCAGGCACTGAACCCGTGCGAACCTGCCCCGCTGCTGTGCCTTGCGCCCTTTTCGTCCTCCCCGCTTATTATTCCGCTGCCCATTGCTTTCGTTGGACCTGGGAACACAGATGATTTTTTCCTCATTTCCAATTAATTCCGGTTAGTTCCACTATTACCACATAAGCAATACCCACTGCTTTTTGGGGGGGAAGGAAGTGGGAGGTGAGGAGGAAGGAAACGAAGACCTCGTTTTCCTTATTACAGCCGTTTATTCACGATTTGCTATGTTGAACCTACGTAAAGAGGAACTCGGAGGTACTGGTCGGCTGTTAGCTCTTCACCTGTGGCTTCACATCAGCTTGAGGCTTCGCTTCTGGAACTTTTGTTTCTTGTCACCTTGTCCCTGTATGGAGGGGCCTGGATGTTAGGAGAAATGGGATGTTTCCAAAGACCTCCTTCCGCCCTGTCAGTTCCTAAAGCATAGGATATCTCCTTTTCTGCTTGGGTCCTCTGGGGCTTGCAAGCTTATAGAGCCCCTCGCAGCTCTTCAGCTGCAGGATTTGGGGCACAGGAATCCTCCCTGACCCCAGGAGCTTTGTAACAAAACCCTTCTATGACAGCACCTGTAAAATGGATGGTGTAGCTTCGCAAGCTGAAAGGAGGGGAGCCCTAGAGGCGTTCCCAAGGCTTGGTGTTGCTCCAGTTGTCTCATTGCCCCACTTGAGGAGAGGGCTGAGCAGGGGCCCGTGGAGCTGTCGCTGAGCCTGCCAGCTCTCGTGTCTTACTTCTGCCTTGAGCTGGCAATTACCTGGCAGTCCTCGGGCCAGCACAACTCTCTTGCTAATTGCATTTTGTAGTTGGGGAACGGAAACCACATTTGGAAGGAGGCTGTGTGGCTCAAGAATTATGATCAGGCTGTTCTTGGCATAAGTTGCTGCAGAATGAAAAAAGGAAGCATACTATTATTCGCAGAGATCCTCCAGCTGGGTTATTTGTGTAGACTGTGTAAGACCCTTATCTTTTCTCAGCAGTCATTGCAACTCTTAAGAGTCTTGCAGATAAAGGCATTCAAAGGTTGAGAATCCTTCACCTTTGGGTTGTGGTGTTGCTCCCCCCCATCCCCAGGAAGCTGCTGTATGGGAGCTGTTGTGGGCTGCCAAGGTAGAGAGATTGAGAGTTTGCATAAGAAGTTTATTTAAGTGTGAATCCCAGTATCATGGTGAATTAACCTCATTAATCAGTGTTTACTGGCACTAACAACATCCTAGCTTCTACTTATGTAGCAAATGAACAGCGTATTTTCTTGGTCAACCAAGATAAGACTGCTGTGGGAACGATATACTCTAGCATGAGAGGCAGAAACCCTTTCTGGCCACGTAGATAGAGACGTCTGTGTCACCCATGGAGGATTGGGTTGGATAAGAAGGATGAAACCAGCACAAACTGCACAATTTCACAGAAAACTCAAAAGCCAAGGGCCAAGCTGGGTATCTGTCACAGAGAGTTGTCTGATGATTTTTCAGTGAGCTCAGACACCTGAGCACTGTAAAGATACCATGGATTAAAGGAACTTTGCTCTCCCCAGAACAGTTAAGGACTTAACCTAGGACAGCTGCTAGGTGCTTGGGAGATGCAATTACATGTAACAGGCTGATTCTCACCTACTGCCTGTCAGAAAGGCTTGCCCCTGCTCCTACACCATCACAAGCTACCAACGCCTATAGCCATGTGGAAAACAGCCCCTGTTACCAGTGATACAATCTGCAGTGTGACTCTGTCCTCTCTGTAAGTCAGACTGCTTGAGGTGCCCTGTGCAGAATCTGTAACCAAAAACCTCTCCACAATCTATATCCTCTCTGTTCTGCTTGTGTGCACGTTGTATTGGTGAGCTGATCTCCTGTCAGTCTGTTACACAGCACTGTCCCACTGCTGCTTGAAAAATCTCTTTTCTAGAGCTACACCTAAACTGTATTTACTAAACCCAGACATAGCACCTGGGTGGACCTCTGCATCTCATACTTCAGATGTGGGCTATGTCAGTTTGAGAGAGTTTTTTTATTATAGCTACTGCTTCAGGATATTAGGTGTAGTGAACTACAGCAGCTAGAAAGCACACGTGGCAGAAATCGTCACTAAAATTTCAAGGCAAAATGGAAGTGCTGCTCAGGTTTTCAATGCATAATCTCCTGAGGCATAAAATAAATATCTCGCCTATAACGTGAGAGGAACTCCATGGGTTAATTACCATTGGATTTCAGAGTGAAATAGCTGAACTGTTATAGGTTTATATTTTGCTGATTGCCAGTTCCTCAGCTGCCCTCATTTTTTTCAGTCTATATGCTCAGTTAAACATTTGCTCCCAAGACGTTAAACAGCTGACTTTTTTTCACATACTTATAATGTGATGTCACATAGTTCAGTGAATTTCTACACGATTCCAAGAAAGCCAGGATGTCAGGCTAACCCCACAACATCTGCTGCGGTCCAGGGTAGTCATGTATGGTTGAACAATATGCATCCAATAGGGAAGGCATACTTTAACCCTTGGCCACCAGCTGTCATGGTATAGATAAATCCTACCCTTTCTGTATCCTATTTACAATGCAAAATATTTTCTTTCTGCCTCTATAGTTGCAGAGAATGGAGAATGAATATGGCAGAGAATATGGCAGGCAGCCTTAAACTTTTTCGCTTTTACTTTAATTGCATTTTCCAATCCCCCCCGCATTATTTTACAATATACAGTATGACTTCTTGTAACACTTAAACCTGTACTCCATTACTGGGTATTTCTTGGTGACCAGTGTTGGTTTTTTCTTTGAACATGACTGATGTTTTTGGGCATCCCATTTTTTTTTTGGCTATCCAACTTGAGAATTATTACTTAGCCTTATTTTTATGATCTTGCAAGTGGTCCACATGTTAAAAACTCAGCTGGCAGTAAATCTAGACCAGTACTCTTATTTTTTGAAGTGCCAGTTATTCTGATGGATATTTTCAGTTTTCTTCCTAAATAGCTCCAACTAAAACATTTGTCTTTCGATACTATTTGATCAATTGCAGTATTCTACATACTGAAGCTTTTTTTCCCCCCCTCTACAGATAAAGGGATATTTATTATCCAAAGTGAAGACTCCAACATGTGCATTAAAGTGGACACAGTTGGCCTTGTTCTGGAAGACTGCGGTCAACTCTCAAAAGACATGTTATGGAAATGGGTATCCAATCGCCGCCTTTTCAACATAGGCACAAGTACCTGTCTAGGACTGAACATCAGTAGACCAGAACAGCCGTTAAGCATGCTTGAATGTGATTCAACTCAATACTCGTTATGGTGGAATTGTGATGGAAAAGCGTTAGTTGGTGTATCAGAGTACAGATTAGCCGTTGAAAACAGCAAACATATTGTGGCCAAAAAAAAATCTACTTGTCAGTGGAAACAGTACATGTCCTATGATGAAGACCTTTGTGAACACCCATTTCAAGGTAAAAATAAAATTTTGTCATAGAAATGTAGATGGGAAAAGTTTTCAAAAGTTCTTTTGAAGCAAGGTCAGGTGCTAATTATCCCTTCCAGCCTCTATTGTGGTTTGGGACTCAAAGTTTGTTTTTTTTATATGCAATGGTTGAGGTGAGCATACCACGCAATTGATTTTTTTCCTTGTCTGTTATATGGACCCAAAAAAGCACCAGTATCCTTGCAAACCAGGAAATGCTCATTTCAAATCCTCTATAAAATAAAAAGGGGAACTAAGGATTTGCTGTTGCCTGTCCTGCAGCTTTCATTATCAGATAAACCCAAAGAGAGATAATGAAGGATTTGGAATTCCCATCACTGAAAATCAGTCTGTGATTGCAGCGTGCATGAACCGAATGTTTGCAACGTTCAGCACCTGGACTCTGAACGTGTCAAACTTTGGAGCAGAGATCAGGCTTTTGATTAATCCTGCTCTACAGCTAGTGAAGGCGTAGGAATGTATGTCAAGATCCAGGTCTGCAGACCTGAACAGTTTTCCAGGTATAAGGACAAAGATAAACCCACTGACTACAAACAGCAACAGGCAGACTGTACCTTGACCCCTTCCTTGGTATTTCTGTAGAACGAAAGACCTAATGTTTGCACAGCGTGTCTCAGACTAGAGCTGTTGATTCTCCCCATTTGAACTGGGTGTTTGTGTTGCAGATCTGGTCTTAGTGGTTTCCTCTGTAGGTGTAGCTGGGCTTGGCCTCTGCTAACTCCAAAGTTGTTCCTTTAGGAGCTGTGATAACTGGGAAGGCACTACAGCGTCCAACCTCTTCTTTAAAACCTAGCAGAGTTTATACTTAAGACCAGACAGAAAATACTTAAACCCACCAAAAGTCTTACACGTTTGCTATGTACACATAGCAAGATGAAAGTAGACCTGGTTTAGCTCTAGTACTGCAACATCTGGGAGAAGAAGATCAGCCTTAGGCAGACGCTTCTAGCCTAGTTTCAGGACCAAAGTAATTAATTGCGTTGGCAAAATCTCTTTCACCTCCAATTTCTGTTTTCCTCCTTCTACCTTAGCTTATGCACATGCAAATGCAAGCCAGCCTGTTAGTCCACCAGGTTGGGGCGGCACCTCTACCTTCAAAGAAAAAATGTATATAACTGTGGTGAGAGGTCTATAGCTGTTGAATTTGGTTTCTTGCCAGGACTGAGATAATCCCTTGCACCTCTGTAGCTAGCAGCATGGTAGCGGGCAGGCGGAGAAGCAATCCTGATTTTTTTTTTTTTTTTTTAACCCATGTTCTTTGTATCATCTGTTCATATCAGAAGGCTTTAAAGGGGATTTACAATGTGTAAACTGCTTTTTTATATGTGCGCAGCCAGCCATTAACTCTGGAAACCTCTAGGAACCTGGCAGTATGTACTGATTCTGTAGTTGAAGGACTTTGATCTTTAGGCTATCAACATGGGATCTTTGACAAACAATTTCATTCTAAGTGTGATTGTGGTTCTTTGACCTTTTGTAAAAGCTCTGAGGTTAAGGAGACACTCACTGAGGTAAAGCTTTTATAGCTTTCAGTTGCACTGGATTCTCTCAATATTTTGATACTTAAAGTACAATAGGAAAATATTTTAAATATTTTATAAGGCATTAATTGATTGTGACAACAGATGTATGTAACATCAGTTCTTTAGCTAGATTATTATTCCTCATGGTATAAAAACTTATTTTTAAAAGTTTATTTAATATTCCTTTGTCTTTCACATTTCCTTTCCCATAGAATGACAAAGAGAATGGAAAAAACATTAGAAATCCACTTTCTAAAGAGTGGGAGGAGCAGGGGAAATAATGCTAAATCGCTTGTCTGTCATAGACTAACAAAAAAAAAAAAAGTAGAGTTTGCATCTGAGCGTGTACTGATTCTGCTAACTATTGTTTTATGTAGTTCTGAATGTAAGTGCAGATTTTATATGTTAATTGTTCAGGTTTTGGGTTGGTTTTTTTTTCAGTTGTAGTAAGTTATGAGAATGTGCCTTGTTTCATGGAGAAATTTCATAAACTATTATTTCCAGATTCTGTTCACTGAAGTCATGCTGCTCAAACTTGTAATGCTGTGTTATCACTTATAAATTAAAATTGGAAAATAACTTTAGACATTTTATTTTTATCATTGCTGCTAAAAATGGGAATAATGAAATATGGCGGTGAAGAAATTTCTGTAGTCTGCATTCTTTTAATCTCTGCATTTTGTTTATTCCAGAAACGTACACCTTGCTGGGAAATTCTTTTGGTTTCCCATGCATTTTTCCATTTAAATATAACAACAAGTGGTATTATGAGTGTACCAGAGATGGAAAGGAATTTGACTGGTGTGCCACAACAACTCATTATGAACAAGATGAAAAATGGGGGTTGTGCCCAAATGCTGGTAAGATGGTGCTCGTCTTCTCTCTCCCACCCCCCCACCAAGAATATCTTTGCTCTTCATTAGTAATTCTAGGATGCACTCTGTTTTGAATTACTTCCCTTCTGTTAGAGGGGAATGTCTCTTAAAAAAACGCAAAAGAAGACTTCAGCAAATTTTATCATAATTTATCACGTTTGGCCTTTGGACACCCGAGTCCTCATCCCAAAAGCAAAACTACAGGGGGTGAGCAACAGGATGTTACTCTGTGCAGCCCATTGACCTTACCCTGCAGCTAAACCTCTCTCTCCTCTGTCCCAGTGATACATAGGGAGCTTCTCCGAAGCATGTAAAGTAAGGGTTGCTCTTGCAAAGTGACATTCTGCTTTTGGCTGCATTACATCTTGCACATTCCTTTTCTTCTGTGCACTACTTGGACGTGTCTTGGGCCTAGAACACTTAGAAGCAATAGCTTTAAAAATACTTGTTATTGGAAAGATTTTGGGTGTATAATCTTCATGACTATTCCAGCTTCTTGCATAAATAAGCAAAATAGTATCTTCTATCAGCAGAAGTGGTTTGGAGAAACCCTCCCTGCTCAAGCTACGTTTCAGATCTCTGTTCCAAAGCATCTTAAAAACAGCTGTGAATGTGTCTTTGTAATGGGGATTTCTGGGCAACTATTATAATAGAAGGTATTTTCAGCCTTGCTTATACTTTGTAATTATAGAAGTTTATTCTCTTGAGTACAAGATTCTATCTGTATCTATCTGGACATCCAGTGACTGCTCCTCCACAAGTTGGGTGAGGTGTTCATAGTTTGAATATTTCAACATTCAGCTTTAGGAACAAATGATCAGCTGGTGTAAATTAAAACATAGCTCTGTTGGCTTCATGAGAGCTGTGAAAATCACCACCAGCTGCAGATCAGCTCCTGAGTATTTTATCAACCGTATGAAATACGGAGCAACATTTTGTTCCGTTAGTGCCCTATTTCCATATGTTCTTTAACATATGGAAACATGGAAGGAGTTCATAATCGTGCTTCCATTGGGATGCTACTGTCGTAAATTAATTGAATTGTTCAAGGTGTTATATTTCTGATTAGTTTGTAGTCTTGGCCTGTTGGTGACGAGTCTGTTTTTGAGCAGAGAGCGGCTGCGATGTTTTTTGGAAGAAGAACCCCGACACGCACCTTTGCTACCAGTTCAACCTTGCATCTGTGCTGACCTGGCGTGAGGCACGGGCCGCCTGTCAGCTGCAAGGAGGAGACCTGCTGAGTGTCACCGACCCCGAAGAGCAGAACTACATAAGTAACTTAAGCAGTGAGTAGACATTTCTCTGGGGACCTTGTAGGAAACCTGTAGTTAGATCTCCTCTTTACCCATGAAAAAGGGGCGAGCTTTGGAGCTTAATACGCTGTGTGATGTCTCTCCCATTGCTGCTTGCGAGGCTTCGTCACATAACACACCTCAGTAGAGCTGTTTGCAAAAGCAAGGGTGAAGGTAAGTTACCACCTTAATAACCCGAGTGCAGAAGTGGTGGTATGTGTTATGTGAGGGTGTAATTGTCTTAATTCTCCCTCCCCACAGAGACTCCCATTCATTCTTGCAGCTGTGGTTATGGAGTGTGTTTGTTTTCTTTGGAGAATTATACAAATATTTGTATAATTGCACCTTCTCTGCAATGTACCCTGGTGTCCCTTTCTCCTGTTAAGTTTTCTTTGCAAGCTGGACGTCACCAAATGTGAATGATGAGAACATTTCTGCAGGCTTGAAGTAAATGTCCTGTATGGAAAAAATGCCAACTCTGTTTTCGTAAATGGATGGTATTCCTTCTCTGATAAGCCTTTTGCTTTCGTGGGTATTTTAGCGTGTGTGGAGAGGACCAAGCGGAGGAACAGGTGGTAGAGCTGTGATGCGAAAGGCTGCCTCAGGTTTCTTGCCCATTGTTTCTCATAATTGCTGATTTTCAATTGCAGGATATAAGTTAACAGGAAGTTTTTAAAATGATTTCACTAGCTTTTTGATATGCCTGCAGGCTGTAAAGGGACTCAAAGTTGTTTGGTTTACGGAAAGCTGAAACAGGCTAGCGTTTATGTAGCTGCTTGTTCTAGATTTAACTTCTAAGGTCAGCAACAACTTCTGCAGGAAGGGTTTGCAGGATGAGTAGCTTTTGAAGAATGCGGACTTCTGAGGTTATTCCTTTTCATCTCTGTGTTAATTAACAAAGTAATAGACTTTTTCTAAGGACAGAAAAAACAGCCTGAACTTTCTAGAGACTGATGTGAAGTTCTGTTTTATTCCTGTTGTAACAAGTCAGGACAGCAGATCTATACCTGTAGATATTTTAAAACATGGGGAAAGCATGAAGTATTACTCCGTTTATTTTTGCTGTTCCAGGGCAGTTAAACGCCACAGACATGATGCTGTGGACGGGCCTGAATCACCTGGAGGAAGATGCTGGCTGGCAGTGGTCAGATGGAGCACCGCTAGCGTTTGTGAACTGGAGAGCAAGTACTTGATGTTCCTCTTGGATATGTTATAGCAGTGTAATTATATGCTCTCTGTAACTGCAGCTTGATACAAGACTGCTGTTCCTACAGCTGCGTTTGGAAAGTGAATCAAGCGAACGAGTGTACCTCTTTTTTTTGTAGAAATATTTACTCGTATTCATGAACTAAAAGCCCCTTCTAGGGATGTAGCATCAATTGAGACGGATCTTTTCAAAGCATTAATGATCTAGCCCTTTCGTCGTTCGCTTTTAAAGGTGTTTTTAAGATACCAGTTGCATATTTAAGAGCTATGCGTTAGCTGGTTTCATGGAGGAAAGCAGTTTCAATTTGTTTACATTTACATGCTGTAATTAACATTAGCACATTAACATGAGCTTTGTGACTTGATTTGCTACATTTTGAGGTCTGTCCAGCAGCAGATGTAACATAGACACTAGAGCTTATTTCAGCCTCTTATCTGATAGCAGCAGCCAAGGAGGGATTGCCACACGTGTATAAATCATGGTCAATGTTCAGCTGTCCATAGTATTGGTGTAATACTACTAGAAGTTTGGGTGTGCACGGATGTTTATACATTCATTCAGTAAGATGCAGAGAGCCTTACACCACCACTTTACAAGTAAGAACTGATTTTTTGTAATTTTGTGCTTCTCAAAAATGTGTTTGCAGATGTCTCTGATAACCGTTTTAGAGAAAATCACTGTGCAGTGATTAATTCAAAATTGAAGTACGGCTGGCAAAGTTATTTATGTGAATCTGGATTGCCTTTTGTATGCAAAAAATATTTAAATAAGACAGAGCGTGAAACATTGGGTAAGTCTTTCAATGCTACTGTATCCTATTTGTGGGTGTAGAAGGAGAACAAGAGTAAACCACCTGAATAAAAAGTTAGCAGAAGAGAGTCTTAGCTGGAGTAAATGTATGGGTTTGCTAGTTTAAGTTTAATACAGTTTACTTTAACTGATGTAATAACACTTCCTTCTGTTTCAGTGCAGTCCTGGAAAACATGTTGAGCGTCTTAAAACTAACAAATAATTTTAATATACATAGCGTTTAACTGGTTCCTTACATGATCAGAGGCTTACAGAATGCTCGTTCTCTTTATATTACAATAGAGCCACACTTTTGAGTTTAAAAATAGGTTTTCAGCTTCGAATGGAATTAACCAGTGGCCCACAGAGAAGAAAGTTATATAAATGCAGCTCAAAATGTGCAGTGGTTTTTATGGCATGCTGTACTTTTGATATACAAAAAAAGCATTGTACATACATTTTTTTGAAGTGTTTATATAATGAGTATAGGATATATAGTACATAGAATGCCTCACACTCCCATTCTGTGGGAAAGTTAAACACAGAATTGAGTTTATTAGAACATTAATTTTTGTTTTGATAAGAACAACTTACATAGGTTCAACTTCGTCGTGATAACTTAGAAGAAAGTTTCCTTACTTGTTTCAGATAATGAGAAAGGACTTACCCAAACTTTTTGTAGGTAATGCATCTGAAAAGGCTCTAGCTGGCTTTGAATCAGGTTCAGAGGTAATAGGGGAGATCAGCATGTTTCAAACTGAGTAACAGATCTATTAGTGTGTTTGCACTAGTCCAGCAGCCCAAATGGTTGAATCATAAAATAAAGTGGGAGAAATTTCAGTTTGCTTGGTAGGTGATGTTCCATAGAGCATGTGTTTTGGCCTCCTTAAGTCATCTTGGACGAGACTGTTTTCAGCATTTGAAGATAAAAAAATAGATCTGAATGTGTTATGAACATAGCATAACCTTGGCAATTCTATCTAATATACACGAACTTTGCTTAATTAAAAGATACGTGGAAGTATTATCCCACTCGTTGTGATGCCGGCTGGTACCCACACAATCGCAACTGCTACAGACTTCATAAAGAGGAGAAGAGCTGGAACGATGCTTTTATCTCATGCCAAAGTGACAATAGCGGGCTCATTAGTATATCCTCTATGGCAGATGCAGAGCTGCTCCTTAACTTGCTTGAAAGTGGTGAGTTTTGGGAGTTAGTTTAAAGTGTGTAGTGTTTCCTGAAGTGTTTTGTGATGCTCTTTTGTGCAGCCCTTTAACATTGTTAGCCACTTAAGCACTGTACTATGTGGCACACCCAAATGACGTTTACAAAAAAAGAAAGCATGATGCATGTTGCTCCTAGGGGTCTTAAAAATGTATAGCATCACCTTCTCCAATAACCATACTTCAAATGAAGAAATGAATCAACAAAGTAAACACAGTGAGGCCACAGTAAACATGGCTTTTGTCCTTTCCTGCTCTTGGCTAGTTCCTTGCAAACTCTTGCAAAATACTCAGTGATCATCCTTATGCAAGAATTGTGCTTAGAAGCCACAACAACTCAGAGTATCTTTTGCTTTCAAGCTGGCCTTGTCCACACTGCAAAGTTCCTGCAGCTGCTGCTAGTATGTTGGCAGAGTCCCCTTTGATGGCAGCAGGGTGTATCAAAGGAGTTCTGCTAGTCCACGTTGTCCTAAGAGGTAGCATAATTATACAAGGAACTTAATGAACAAAAGCTCTTTGGTGCAGCAATGCCAAGACTTTTGTTGTCATAACAGCAGCAAAGAAAAGTGAATGTTTTGTGCCTCCAGCTGACATCGGTGTGCTGGCAGAGCTGCACAATTTGGCCATGAGTTTAAGCTTCCCAGAGCTGGGGCACAGTGACGTGTTTTATCAGCTCTGTCCCATCAGCTGTGGTTGCAGGATGGTGTGTTACGCTGGATTTACTAGACATCATCTCCCATTATCATCCCTCCTGCCACCAATCCTCTTTGCTGTCCTGTCTGTCTTTCTCTTAGGAGATAAACCATCGTATCATCTTCCTCACCTCTACTAACACCCTCCATAGGTACCAAATACCGTTATTTCCAGAGATGCTGTAATGGATAGATGTAGTTGTTCTCAGCTTGTATTCAGCTTCAAAGTCTGCTGCTTCTATTTCAGACCTGCTTCAGTCTTCTCTTCAGGAGAAGGGCTTACACGCCTGAAAGCCTGTCTAATTTTTCTGGCTGTAGTAGCGAGTCAAGTAAGACATTACATCAAACCGCAAGCCTTGTCTTTCCTATGTTTGCCAGCCACTGTGGCTACAACTGTGCTGTCACTGGAACTTAGAAACATCGCTCAGAGAAACCTAAAGCTGAGTGTGCCATGGAAGGTTACAAGAAAAAATCCTTCCCTTCCATGTCAGGCTTTCTGCCCCACGCACTTCAAAAAAGTGCATATGCTCTTGATTTGTGTTTTTCAGGATTTCAAAGCATATTATCATGTGTGTTGATCTATTTTTGAAACAATTTAGTCTTCAAGGGCAGTAGAACATTATCTCCTCAGTAAGGTTTCCTAAAGTTTATACAGCTGTCTTTTTTTTCCTTAAAGAAGGTAATTCTTATGAAAACCCCATGACTAAGTTTTAATGGTGGTGTTGATGTTACAGGAACAACAGGCATTATTTCTTCACCATTAAAATCTGAACTGACTTATTCTTTTACAGAAAATGTAAATGAAACATGGATTGGGTTATACAGTAATAACGCCCCCCTTGTTTTTGAGTGGTCAGATAGCACCCCAGTAAAATTCTCTAACTGGCACAGCCAAGAACCTAACACCTTTCAAAGAACAGGACAACTCTGTGTTTCAGCACAAGGATCTGTAAGTTTCCTTTTCTTTTTGAAAGAATTAGGCAGATAGACTAACATTAGCTCATAATAATTTATTTTCTCACTGTGCGTACTTTTTTAAACCATGACCTGTAGTATGACTTTGGTTTTTGATTCATAATATATTCATGTTGTGATAAATGCAATGTAGCCTTTAGAAAGCAATACATTCTGCAGCACTGATGCACAGAAAATTAATCATAGATTTTATATGATTAATAGTTCAATAAAAAATGTTACATACCTAAAGCTTGCCAAATGGAAGAGAACAAATATGAGTAGGTATTTTGATAAAGACAAAGTAATTTAAAATCCAAGTAGTGTATATCATAATTTATGATGCATCAGTTCTGGACTTGAAAGCTTCAAATTCATGTTTTGAAAAACTGTCAGCTGTGCCTATTTTATCTTGCTGTCAATATTTATAAATTTATGTAGCATCTTTCAAAAACAGATAGTAGACTAGATCTACATAAAATTATAGAAGTTGACAGCAGTAAGATTGACCCCAAATCAGTCAGGTGTTGTAAAGCTGGGAGTAATGTTCAAATAACATTATGTCCTGTCTTATCGGTATTCATGGCACTGTCAGTTTTACTTTACTTTTACAATTAACAGTACTTAAATTCACTAATATGTGACTGACGTAAGTAGCACTATAAACAATTTTTTTTTTGTAAAGTATATTTTGTGTAAGTGTGAAAACTGTATCAAAAAGAGTTTCTGTTGTCTCTCCAGTAGTGGGTCCAGGTTGCAATCTTTAACTCATGGGAAAGCCAAGACAATTACAGTGACCTGGAAAAGTGGGTTCCCATTGGAAGCAGAAAATAGGACTTTGGTAAAATTGTGGGTTTTAGATGCACAAAACCATATTTTACTCAGTTTGCAAGTGTAAACAAACAAATGAAAATGTAAAATACAAAGAAAAAGGACATTCAAGATAAAATTCTTCAAGCATTATTTTTGGTACGTGTCCAGTATGTATAGATGTCTGAAAATTATATCATACAAACTTTGTAATACCTTGAGTAAGGACTGTTCAAATATGAAGATTAATCTTACAAAGAACTATAATAGATAGGAGGAAAGTTCCTATCTGTTCTGAAAAGTAAGTGCTCTGGCATGGCCATAGTGTTAGGTAATTAAGATGCATTACATCCCAGAGCGTGATTCAAAGAGACAAACCCTTTTGTATGATTGATTTGAAAAGTCCTGCTGACAGCGTTGGTAGAAATAAATGGTCCATCTAAGGCTAAGTAAATGAATAGAGTGAGAAAGATTACTTGTTTTAACTGAAAAGTTAACACAGGAGGAGGGAGTGTAATCTAACGTAGGTATAGAAATGCATGAGAATATGAGTATGTACAGAATATACTTCTTTTTATCCCTTAGGAGGGACATTGGAAGGTTAAAAAATGTGAAGACAGATCTTTCTACATTTGCAAAAAAGCAGGGGAATTTAATAATGTCTCTCCTGAGCTAGAATCAAGTTGTCCAGAGGTAAGGGGTTTTGTGGTTTTTTGTTTGTTTTACAGCCTTACATAGAATTATATAGGAAACCTCTAAATGTAGGTATGGAACATAGGAATGGAAATAGATAGATACTTTTAGTTTTTGATATTAAACGTGCATGTTTTGCTAGGAAAAATCTCATTGTTTGCCTTAAAAGTATGTAAACTAAATTTTAATGTAAGATTAAAAGCTTTCCCAAGATGCCTTTCATGGCTTGTTGCATTGTCAGTGGTTGTGACCCAAGTTCCTATTTCTTTCTAGATCAAAAGTGAAAACCCTTTTGTCCGCCATCTGTGCAAATAATGGCTGTTATATGATGCCTCATCCCACACATGGTTTTCATACATTGAAATGGAATGTCAGGGTGAAAAACAATCAGTTTCATTGACACGGAGAGTGAACTCTTCTACTCGTACATTAGCATTCCTTTTGCTTTCAAACACAAATGGGAAGGAGTACAGCTATCTAAATAGGGCATTGCAACAGGTTTTCAGGCTTTTAGGCTCTGCATTCTGGTAGTAAAAGGTAACATGGTAAAGTATGATTTTATTTGCCATTGGTTCCTTTTCACAGTGTGAAAAGAGCAAACTTGTAGACTTTGTGTTTTATTCAAAACTCCGGAGGAGTTTTGTGAACCTCTTTTTCTATCAAAAAAATATCTCTTCTCTAACTTGCTTTACTCTTTAGCTCATTGTCTTCCTTTTTTAATTTCCTGTCCTTTTTCTTGAGAAGTCAAGAAACACAACCAGTTCAGTTGAATTATAGGAAGGCTGAAGCTGAACTGTTTGGAGTCAGATGCAATCTTTCCCCAGACGTACAGCGGTCAGATCCAGTGTTCTGGTCATACCATTATGGAGGCAGAAGTTACTGCTTGGTTCCAGCTTAACATTTCCAGAAGTTTAGGGTAACTGCATTTGTTTCATTTGGACCAATGTATTTCATCACTCATGAATTCTGTGTGTTATTAGTGTAAGAAAGGTTTGTCACGGTCCTGACCATGTGAAAAATGTGCAGAGCATCAAGACTTCCAGTTGTAGTCAGGAGCTTGACAGCACTTCTACTTCTGGTACCTCACAGGATCGAGACTCAAGAGATTGGGTCACTGGTCATAGGTAGTGTGGTCTGCTCTGGCAAACTTCCTACTCGGGATAAATTTCTGCTTGTTGATGTTTCACACCCTGTAAAAACATATGCTGAACCCTGTTATAGTCCCTTGGTTTCGATAGATCCTTTTCTTTCTAATGTGAAAAAAAGTTACATTCATTTAATCAAAAGAAGTCAGTGCTAAGCTTACTCAAAGCTACATTTTATTTCAGACATTTTGTCTTGACAACTCACTTTCTTTTAACATTCAATGTATATGTTGTTGCTAGTTATTGGCCTAATTTTCCAGGGCTAAGTCTTTATTTCATCCAGATTTACCTTTTCTTCCCCCATTTTCCTGTTGCTGACTTACCTTAAACGTACAGGATATCTATTGGCGTTCCTCACATTTGATCTTTTGCTTCATTAGCCTCGTACTGTCATTCATGTTGGATCGCAAGCAGATTCTCAGGGAGCTTTGGCCTCGGGCACAGTTGTTTGCTTTTCTAAAGCTTTATAGTCTTATGTGTTATTACTGAGCTTTCATCTCATGTTGATTTTACGACTTGTGCATCAGATGAACTAGCCTTTAACATTTTCTGTGGTTCTGCTGATCGCAGTTTTTGCACTATGTCCCTATCAAGTTACCAGAAACCTGAGCTCTTTTTTTCCTATATGTCTGTCATCCTAAGACATAAAAAGTGCTAAGCGCTTTCTTCCCTTAGCAGGTCAACTATTCTTTTTTCCTAGTCAGCAGGCTATTACCGAGAATAAATATTTTTTTCCAAAGGTCAGATTCTCTGGGCAGTTTTCCCCATCACTGAAATAAGAGTTTTAAACATTTTTTTTCAACCAGCTTTTGAAACAGGTTGTGGAGCTGTCAGCTGCTTGATAATCGAGTTGGAGGTTTCTGTGTGCAGAAGTGACTGTATTCGTACTGGTGACTTTCTCCGGTCCTCTACACTTTAATTAGTGCATCAAAAGCTAACAGTATAGTACTAAATTGAGCATTTGTCTTTATGGCTGTTGTAACAGGAGAGAATTGTACTTTTAAGAACACAATTGCTATTAAGGCTACAAAACCTCGTAAAGAGCAGAAGGGCAGCTGCTCAGAATAGGGGTCCATTCGGCCTCGTGTTCTGCTTCCCACAGGTGGCTGCAAGTGATGTTTGGGGAAGAGCAGGACAGGGCAAATACAGAAAATGCTTCCCCCGGTTCTCCCTTGACCCCCAACCACTCAGGGGATTTCCTGAGCCTTTTAAGATTTGTGTATCTAACAGCCCGCATCGGGTATCCCCTCCAAGTGCTTGTCCGCTTCCCCTTGAACTCATGCGAACTCTTTGCATTCACAACATTACTTAGCGAGGAGATCTATAAATCTACCACCCTTTGAATGAAAAAATGCCACCTTCTTTCCATGTTGAACCTTCCTCATGCTAGCTTAGCTTTGTTTGCCATCCCCAAGATCTTGTACTGAAGTAGTCGCTCACCTTCCTGGCACTCACCATTTTGTAGATCTGTGTCATACCCTCCCTAAAGTATCTCCTTTTTCCAGGCTGAAGAGTCCCAACCTGCTCAGTTACTGCTTATGTGGAAGCCACTCCATACATTTCATCACCCTTGATGCCCTTCTTTTCTAATATCCTTTTCTGAGATTGGGGGTCAGAACTCCAAAAAATGGCAAAAAGTGAATTTAAAAGGACAGAGTAACCACCTCTGTTCCTTCTCTCCTCACAGTTCTTCAGGTTCAATTTGACTTTTTGACTAAGCTGATGTTTCATGGAACTTAACCATCATAACCCCCAAATCTCATTCCTGCACAGTGGGAGTGAGATAGCTGTCCCTCACTTCATACATGAAATGATTGAGGGGTGCAGGGGAGGTCCCCATGTGCATCAATCTGTACAGAATGCCATCTGCCATTTTATTGACCGCTCAGCCTTTTAAGTTTGGAATTTCTCAATCTCTGCTTGCCCTCAATGCAAGCTTACCAGCCTCCAGTTACTCCACAATTTTGTTATTGTTTTTTAAGGTAAAGATTAGCGTCAAATTACTTTACTCCAGTCTTTAGGCACCAAGAAAGCTTTAAGAGGAAGGTTATGCAGTGCCATTTGCTCCACATTAAAATTTCCGAGAGGTTAGGATGATTGTGTTTGCGTCATTCAAACCAGTGCATATAAATGAGAGAATTTACACTCAAGAATTCCAGTTGAAGGAAACTAGACATTTGCTGTTTCTTACCTGTGTCCCTGTAGAGGGTTTTTTTGGTCAATACTTAGCCCTCTTCCAGCCCCCGCTCCCCCGAGTTGTAAGTGCAGATCAAGGTGAAAGCGGCATTGCTGTGTCGCCCGCGGGACTGCCGAGAGCCCGCTGGGTCCCTGGGTGGTGCAGAGCCCTCGGCACCTGCCAACGCGTTTTTCCCATGAGGAAGTCCCAGCTCATCGGTACGGAGACAGGGAAGAGCCTCAGCCCAGTTTATTTTTGTTTGCAAAGCCAGCATCTGAGCAATGCATACGTGTTGTTCTCAGGTGAAACCACGGAAATTGGTATTACAGCTCGTTTTGCTTCTGTGCTTTTGTGCCATATGAAGGGCTGTGCCCAGACATCTTGCAAGAACTGAAGGGGGATGATAGTAAAAGGCAGCAGAGCTGTCAGCTACCCTGACAGCAAACACGCTCCTAACTAGAAGCTGAAGTTTGCCTCCCCAGATTCAGCAGGGCTGAGGGAGGCGCATAATATTTGATTGCTGTCCTGAATAGGTCTGCAGCATCTTCTTGTGCATTTTATTGCACCTGAGGATGGATAGCAGAAAAAGAGCTTATCCGTTTCCCCTTTTTTCCCCGTTTTTCCCCTTTTGCTATTAAAGTCACCATCAAGCGGTGTTTGCTGGTGCCCGCCTGGGTGCTGTGCTTGCTCCCTGTCGTGCTGCTTTGTGAGCTCCCCTGCAAGCAGCACCTCCCTCACGGAAGAGGCAAAACAAGATCGGCTGGTTCTCCTGTCTGTGTGTGGCTTCAGGTTTAGACAGAGATGGTTTATTATCTCTTTATTCTCTTGATTATTTAAAACACTCAAGCAGGATGACCAGGCAGGTACACCGCGTGAACTCACACAGGCAGAATTCACACCAGTCCTGGTAGCATCTTCTGGACACCTGGAGATGAATAACAAGAAATAAAAGATTAATAATAAGAAGAAATGAGGCAGGCTGGCCACTGACTCAGTGTTCTGGTACATCTGATAAACCATGAAAATGTGTCATTTTAATTCTGCATTATTACAGTAGGATGTTTGTTAATTTAATGTTTTTTTTTAATTTGGAAGTTCTATTTGAAAATGAGAAAGGGAGCGGAGAAAAGGTAAATAACTAGAGTGCATTGCTGTATGAAAGGCCAGCAGTTTCTGGAATAAATATTTCTGTTTACAGTTGAAAACAAAGGGCAGCTGTAATCCTTTTTTATAACAACTTAACTGAATCTGACATGGCAGTGTTTACCCTGTACTTCAGGTATTAGATATCAGCAATGAGTTACCACAGGTGGAAACCAACAAGGGCTACTACACGCTTCATGCCAAAGGGATGGCTGTCTGAGGGGCCTGGCATACTTCCCCAAAACTCAGTCAGTAAAACAATATTCAAAGTATAAAATTGAAACAAAAGTAGTATGCAGGGAGAGTGCCTTAACTGTTGCCCACATTTTTGTCGTACCCATTAAACATGTTATTTTGTGTGTGTGTGTGTGAAGCCAGTTTTTGCACAATTTAAGGATTTAAACTTTAAACTTTTGTTAAATTTACTCAAGTTTTCAGTGACCTTGAGGGTAGCCACTCTTGAACCACAGTAGAAAGGAAAAGGGCTGTAGGGACGTCAGTGATGATCAGGCAGAAAGTACAAAAGGGGATCAAGTTTTTAACAACTATATAATAATTAATAATCTATAAAATAATGTTCATTTCTTTTAAGGGATGGGAAAGACATGGTGGATATTGTTACAAAATCGACAGTACCCCTCGAAGTTTTGAACATGCTTCCAGTGGTTATTTCTGCCCATCTGCACTTGTATCAGTAACAAACAGGTAGTTAATCCTATTAGACAGTGTGAAGATACCTCTAACAAGAGCTATTCTAACTTTAGAAAGCGTTGCATGGCAAAAGATATTACCGTTATGAAATGATATTTGTGTGAGAGGCGAGCATAATTACTAACATTGGCTAAAATCAAAGGTCTGCTTTGCTTTGTTTTTTAATTGAAAATAAATTTAGTAAAAAGCAATTGTTAGGCTAATAAACACTTATAGCAATGTGCACACATGTGAGCGTGCAGGAATCTAAACAAAATGCTTTCTACAGAAGTATGTAACATCTTTAAGAAATTTTATTAGTGTATTTGGAAACTATACTGAAAAATGAAAATAGATTTAATTTTTATAATAAAAATATTTCAAATTTTAATCCAAATCAATTTATGTTTTATAAATGATTCTATGTATGTATGCATTTTACGTGAGTTCTCAGCAAATAGGTGGAGGGAGTAAATGTTTGAAAGCATTTGAGGTCTGTCTTCCCTTGCTTTGTTCCTATTTACCTGTATTCCAGCTTCAGCAAAGGCCTTCTCCTCTGCAGATGTCCAGACGCTTGGGTTTTCTCTGATCTCTTTGTGATTTACCCTATATGTTGGATTCCCATTGAAGTTTATGACATACTGATAGTTATATTACATACATACTTTAACCGCCACGTATTTACTGTGAAAAAAAAAACTTAAGGAGGAAATCTCCCCTCCCTTTAGGACAGGGGAAGTACTGTAACCACCAGCAATCAGGTGACTGACAGCTAGAAATTTTAGGACAGCACAGGCTACCCCACGTAAGGATTTACGTCGATGGGAATTTGGCCTGCCAGATGCTTTCAGGATTGTGCACAATGCACACAGCGCTGCACTGCAGTACGGCAGTAATCCTTACGGGGAGAATAAAGGACAAATTCTCGCAGCTGAGCATTTGCAGCTCAAACATCACAGGGAGCTGAGGGCACGCTGCACAGCACTGGAAGCGCGTCTTCTGTCTTTTTCTGCTTATTTCTTTTTATCTGATTTTTGCTGGGTAGCCATGACTGTTTATTATGTTAGTTCCAGTGTTGGAGTGGCAAAGGAAGCTAGTTGTTAGTTTAGCTATTTTTTTTAAAAACTGCTGAGGTTTGTTGTGCTGGTGTAAAAAATGCAAAAACTTTTCAGTGTATTGATCCTAAAAATATTCATTAAAAAGTAGGTTGTAGAGGAAGGAGAATTGATATAAGAAGAGACATGCAGAGGAAATGAAAATTAAATAACAGTTCTCAGTCACTCTCAGTGTTACAGATACATTAAGTTTTTTACATTAGTGTCATCCTTATGGTATTTAGCCGTTCTTTTCACAGTGTGTGAAACCAAGAAGTTGTGTAAGTCTTTATCAAACTGGGAATTTACTTTGCTGTATATATTTTCATAGGAAGCTGATTAAATGTGCTCATAAACTGAAGCATTTTTGTATAATCCTATACCAATTATATCTGAATAAATTACATTTAAGTGATAAATGGGTTACTATATGCAACAATTATTACTTGCAAAAAGGTGTAAATCTCTCACATAACTTGAATGAATAAATATAAGAAGGGAAAAGTGATTCCTTCTGTAGTGAGATCAGCCAGTGCTTTGAGTCCTTCAGCTCCGGTTTCTTAGCGCTAGTTTGTGTCCCGGTTCCAATAGGTTACTTCTGTGCAGAGCTTTTTCTTTTCTTTCTTCTGTAGCTTTTTCAGACCCCGCTATCTTTTCTCCTTCGTGCAAGGCGTTTCTTGTTTTTATTTGTGCATCGTTAATTCTGTCTTTACATCTTGCAGTTTGAGCATTGAGCTTATAAGATCTTAATCTGCTGTTCCTTCTATGTGCCCAAATGCTGAAAAAAAAATAGGGAAAAATTGCGGTTTATGCCACAGACTTGTGCCTGATGTTCCCCACAGCATTCTATAAAGAAAATTAAGTACCTCATATATTTTTCTCTTCTCGCATAATTTAAATCATTTCATGAGAGCTATTCACTGACAAACCAATTGACTTACTTTATTCTAATCAACGTTTTGTCTTGTTTATTTTATTAAGGTTTGAACAAGCTTTTATCAGCAGCATGATCGGTAGCATGGTAAAATCTGAGAGAACTTATTTTTGGATAGGATTGCAAGACCTTAACAACACAGGAGAATACTTTTGGCTAAGTACAGCGGGAAAGAATCGCTCCGTGAGCTACACAAACTGGAACAAGTACCAGCCACGTGAGTAACATGCCGATAAAAAAAGAAGTGGCTCGGGGGGGGGCAGTGCGCTCTCTTCCCCCTGCCAGCAGTGGCTTCGCAGTGGCTGAAGAGTCCCGGTCCTTTCCTCCCTGCCTGGTCAAGAGAGCAGAGAGATAAGCTTACTTTTTCTGTCGACGCTGTAACTTCCTACCATGGACTGCGTTAGATGAGTTGGCAGTTGTGGAGAAGCCGGAGCTTCCTTCCCCGCTTCCCACCCAGGTGCTGTTATCGTGGCTCCCCGGTTGTGGCAGGCTGCTGGACGTCGCTCTTCCCGCCCTCCGGTGCGGCGGGGGGGAAATTACCAGCCACGCTCTCCTTGCAGACACAGCCAATCCCTGAAATTTTTCTTTTTCTGTGAGATGTTTTTCACACATTTCTTTATGGCCTTTTCAAGGAGGCCATCAGGGCTTCCTGAGACTCCCAGCAAAAGGTCCCAGAGGAGTCATGGATTTTATTTAGTAACAGTCACAGTTTGTAATTTGCATTTTATATGAAAAAACAGAGGGCAGAGATTGCCTTAGATACATTTCTGTTCATGAGAGCACTGCGTGGAAGTTTCTTCTTCTTCCCTTTTAGTTTGCTGATACTTGGTTTGCTTGTTTGATTTTGTTTGTTTTACAGTAATCCAAAGGAAAACACTCCAAGAAAACAAAAAACGAAAAAAATGAAATAGTTGTTCAACCTTTGAAACGTAAACCTGTTAGCAATACCTGAGAATAGAGACATAATAATAAAGACGCTCCACTAATTGCTTCTCAGTTTTGGACTCTTTACATTTATTACTTTACTACTGCAGTTTGCAAAAGTACTATTTTAAATTGCATTTCATCTCCTGCATGTTGTGAGAGGAACCCGAACCCTTCATCATGGTTCATTTTACAAGCTCAAGTCAGCCGAGACAGGCTTATAAACTGTTCGCTAACCAGAGAATTGCTCCTTTAGTAAGTTCATCGAGGTTTTATCCAGAACCTGATGCCAATGAAACAGTCACTTCGCCAAAAATTCACAAAATTGAAATGCTTTATTCAGATACTCAACACTTACTCCCATGTCTAGGTCATTCTGGAGGATGTGTGGCTATGCGAGGGCAGCACCCCATTGGTTATTGGGAGGTGAAAAGCTGTAAGAACTTCAAAGCAATGTCATTGTGCAAGCAAAAAATCAATTCTTATGAGGAACCTGAACTTACTTTTCAAAAACATCTGAGTTCCTGCTATTTTGGATGGGAGTCAGAAGCTAATCTGCTCAGCTGCTACAAGGTACGTGACAAACTTGCTTTGGTTTTTTCTGATTCTACATCAGCTTAGGGATACACTGTTCCTAAAATATTTTTGATAAAGCACTATTTCTTTCACTCAACAAACAAAAATTAATTGTTACCATCCTTCACTGCATTTTAAAGTGAGTGAAAGTCCTAAGAATCAGAGCTATACTTGGAATATACATGGCTTTACTGTAGGAAAAACTGCGAATAATATTTGCTTTTTATGGGTTTCTGAAACAACTGCTCTCCAAAATCAACTACATTTATGACAGTGTTTATTTTATTGCAGATATTTCACAATGAAAAAGTTCTGATGAGAAGAACATGGGATGAAGCAGAAGCGTTATGCCAAGATTTTGGAGCACATCTTGCTAGTTTTAGCCATATCTATGAAGAGACATTTTTGAACAATTTATTATATACAATTTTTGATAGGTAAATATATTTTTAACACCAACAAGATTTATCTTAATCATACGAATATGTAAAAATAATCTACAATTTAGGTTCTTCCATGCTCTTTACTAGTGGCTGAAGAAGTCTCTAACGTGGACTTAGAAATGGGTGAAAAGAAGTGTATTAGCAACACTGTAATGTGATTCTTTTTGAAGATGATCTTTGTAGTAGATGTCGAGCAACTGTTAATGTCAAGGTGATACTCTTGTGAGTTAACATTCCCCATTGAAATAGGGGTTCGACAATTTTAATCCTATTTTAAATGTTTTCATCTTTAAAAATATAATTTAACATTTTAGTAGGAAAACCAGAGTTTACTTCAAGGATACTAAAAAGTTAAGAAATGTATTACAGAATGATACATTGAATTCAAGAAGAAATGAATATGGGTATTTGCACTATTTAAAAAATAATTTCTGAAATAGCTAAGGAAAAAGTGCGTAAGAAATGTTATTTTCTTTGTTTCCATCGTAGGACGGAAGAAAGACAGTTCTGGATTGGATTTAATAAAAGAAACACGCTTTCTGGAGGGACATGGCAGTGGTCTGACAGAACACCTGTAACTATCTGTATACTGTATATTTCAGTAACCTTTCAAGTCTTATCTGAGCATAAGTTCACAAAAATAAGCCTTGTGAGCAACCATTGGCCAGGAAAACCGTTTGGTTTTCAGGTCCCCATACTTCACTTAAAGTAATTGTTCCAATAGGATTAATAATACACTACTATTAAAATAGCAGCGTGTGCAGAAGGGCTGTGCAACTGCGAAAGGAATTTGGTAGGATTATAAAGTTTTGCAGATGTGTGCTTTCCTGCAAAGCACGTTGCGTTTACCCCAGGACCAGGCATATGCAGAGTGAACGTACGCGCGCGTGCGCGTGTGTGTGTGTATGCATATTTACATATATACACATGAACACACGCTGGAAAGCCTTAGAGCTGTGCTTACATGCTCTATTTGTTCTATGACTGTTAGGTTCATGCCTGCATTCGGAGCTAAGTCTTTCCTTTTTTAGTGCCACTTTTGATTTTGCATCCTTGAAGACGTTGGTGCCACACTAGTGGTTAGCACCTGGGATTTAAACATTGAACAACTGAAGAAGGGTCAGTTTTTAAACTGTAATTGGTTTTCAGCCTTGAAGAACAGTGCCAGCTCCGCCATCGTTACTTAAGTCATTCCAGAATGCGAGTGCAAAGTTCAATCATGTAACGTGTTGAACTAAAGCAAAGGCTGTTAGATGTGGGCAATTACTGCTAATCATGTCAAAAAATTGTTAGGTTTCATAGCTATTCAATTATTTTTATGAAAAAGGAGTCTGATATAAGATGGGAAAGTTGAACAGGACATTGAGAGAACATAATTATGGACCCTATTTTTCAGATTTCACTACCATAATCTAGGTGCTCCTCTAGTTGTTGCTTATGATGTTCTTACCATACATCTCCAAATCCGTCCTTTTTCTCCGTAATGAGGTTTTGAAATGCTTCATCTTGGATTGTCGGTGAAAGATAATTAATGTGCTGTTTTCAGGTTGTATCTTCATTTTTGGAGAGCAAGTATATTGAAGATGACTCAAGAAACTGCGGTGTGTTCAAAGTAAATAGAACGGTCTTTCCAGCACACTGCAATGAAAAGCGTGAATGGATATGCAAAATACCAAAAGGTGAAATGTTAATTAACATACATTGTCTATTATACCCATTACTTGCAATTCAGGAGAGACAAGGAAAAAACTACTAAAAGCCTGCTTTTTAGCCACATCTAGAGTTCTCCTCATTGGTCTTCTGCATGAAATCATGGCAAAGCTATATGTGGCCATTAGGGTTTGTTGGCCAGTTAACAGGTCTAATATGTGCGGTCAGTTTAAAAATGGATAGCAATGATTAGCAAGTAGTTAGCAGGAGTTAATCAAAGTTCTTACTTATAAAGGTTACTAAAAATGTTGTTTAGTAAGTGTGGCAATTATTTTATTTTATTCCATGTTTAACTCCTTTTTTTTGTCCCTGAACGAGAATAGCAATATTCTTCATGATTTTGATTAAATCCTTACCATGTGGAGAAGGCAATTTCAGTGAAATATCTCTTTGCATTCTTGATCAGCAATGTTTTAATTTATTTATGTGTTTTTGCAGGTGTTAAACCAAAGAATCCAGATTGGTACATAGCTGGTATGAAAACACTTTCTTTTTTCACATCTTGAAACGTTGTAACTTGGAAATACAATTTAAGCCATTGGTAAAAATAAAATAACTAAAATGTTCTGAGTTAAAAATTTACATTAGGGAAATCTGTAGGAACTTGTTGCTACGGATCAAAATCTGCCATTCTTACATTCAGGAACACTGAAACATCAGATACTACTTTGGTTAGGTAAAGGAATGTCGCCAGTAATAAGCACAGGACTTTGATAGCCTCTCCATCACATTAAAACTGCCTTTTTGCAAAGGCTGGGCAACTCTCTTAATATTACTGCAGTATCACAGGATAGAATATTTAAAAAAAAAATTACTCATAGTGCATTTTTTTTTTTTCATAAATTGATATGTTAAATATGATTCTGCTGTTAGTTGTGGCATAGTTGTCCTCTGACACGTGGCTGAAGGTGGGCCACAGGGGGCACAAAGAATGAGACTTGAAAGGAGTTTTTACCCCTGCACACCACTGACTCTTTTGCTCGTTTTCTAGAACTGCCGTGGTCATACTATCAAGGAGCAGAGTATCTTTTCCACGTCAGTCCTACGGACTGGGAAACCTATGAGTTTGTCTGTGGCTGGCTTCGTGGTGGAATGGCAACAATAAATTCTTCTGGTGAACAAGCCTTTATTCAAAATAAAATTAAGAAGGTAACAAAAACTACCCCTTTGAAAAAATAAACCCTCAGGCAGTAACCGGCTGTTTTCTGCTGCGTCTTTTGGAATATCTGGCTGCCTGTTGCTGCAGGTAGAATCCGAAAGACATTTTACTTTAGAAATAATTCTCTTGCTATCCTCATTTCCCACATCCCTCCCTGAAGCCCTGTTTAGCTAAAGAAGTCAGTAACGTTTCAGAATCTGCAGAATCATCTCTGCTAAATGAGCAGGTCGGTCAGTCTGCCGCAAAAGACCCAAGAGGAGCAAAAACCAGCTTCCTATCCCAAAGTTAGGAACGTAATTAGGGGTAAAGAGAAAGGTTTGTTTCACATGTGGTGTACATCCTTCTCTGTTTCTTCTTCCCGCACCCCTCCATGACCAAGGGGACCCGTCGTGGTTCCTCGGGTGTTCACACAGCGGTTCTGCATCCACCGGGATGTCTCCTGATCCCGCACAGTTCCGCTCCGTTCCCACTCAGTAACTTGCAGCTGGTTTTCAGGTCGCAATACCGAGGGACATTTCAGTGGGTATATTAGCATGAGGTGGGCAGTAAGTCCAGATATTTGAAACAGTGTTCATAGTTTAAATCCTCAACGTGATGATTTGAAAGGTTACTCCTGGGGAGTAACCTTGACCTTTACTCTGGTCAAGAATGAAAAATTACCAATTTCCCTGCACCTTAATTAAATCTAGAGCTTTAGATAGTACCCATAGAGGTGGGTGCTTATGACCTTGCAAAATGGATTACCTTTTCCTCTGTGTTTGCCAGCTTGGGCAACATTCCCATGTGTCCACACATTTGTATGATGTCTCCTGAATTAAACCCCTTTGTGACTTATGGATATTTATATGGGAAAAAAGACACATCTGCCTCTGAATTCCCTCCTCTGGATGAAAGCAGAATTTCTGTAGAAGCACTGTGATGTAACAAACAGATTTGAAGCTGAGAAATAGCAGCAGAAGCAGATGAATTCCCAAGAAACAACATCTGTTTTCTTTTAGGTGTTCTCAGTAAAAGTCAAATAAGGAAAATAAAAAAAAAAACCCAAAAACGATCTGTCTGCCTTACTGAGGGCAAAATTCTACAGCTGTAATGTAAAGGGATATTATACTGTAATCTTTAAAAGAACAAGTAGTGCTGGGTAGAAAAGCTCTCAACCTACACTAGCTCAGTTTTGCTTGCATTGTGTACAGCCTTCTCTGCTTCTAACTTGTAATAGAAAGCATAAGTAGAATTGTGTTGTATTAAGATGGGGGTTTTAAGTTTCCTAGGAATTACTCGTCATTTTAGCTGCTATTTAAGTAATTTTGCATCAAAACATGATGAACTTGATTTAAACCAACACTTCATAGCAGAAATAGCTTGTAATGGAAGAGCAACGTAACTGGCTAGGCTGTCTTCTTCCACATCTACCAGAGATTGTGTTATGATGTAATTACTGCCTTACCTAAAACTGAATGTTTATAACTTAAAAAATGACATAACTTTAAAAAAAGATGTATTTTTCCAACTTAAGAGCACTTCAAATGGCTAATCGCAATGCTGCTTTAAAGTCACGTTTGCTTAAAAGCAGTTTTACCATTAAAAGTAGTGGGTATTAGAGCAGTTTGTGAGCATTCTGTGATGAAAAAGCCAAGTTTACTCCCTTGGCACTGGAAGTCAGGTTAACTTCCTTGAAGTTTCGTCTGAGAATATAACATATGCAGCTATTTTGAAGCCTGCTGCCTTTGGCTAAGCTTTCCCAGTATCGCCAGGTGTGTCCCTAAGTGATTGTAACCAGTTTCCTGTGGAAGCAGGAGTAAGGATGGCAATCACTAAAATAATACTCAGCGGTCTGAATAGACTTTGCATGTGTCATTAGAAAACTTGGTCAAAATTTCTTAGCATGCAATCTGAAATCACTTTTTTCACTATTTCTTTAAAAACTGTAATGTGTAGGCTGAGCGCTGTGATTGAAAAACTGAACTCAGGGGCTAGGCAATACTAAACCAGACAGCATTCCCGAGTCTCCTCTTCGTCAGAAATGTCTATTTTCTTCATTTGATACTGCTATATAAGCTGTAAGCTGGTGCAATCCTAACTGTAACTCCAAGGACAGGGTGGCTGCCACAACACATGCTGCACTTCAGTTCTTTCTGGAAAAAAATAAATGCTTCTCAGAGACAGGGGGGCTTTTCCAGCGTCCTGCACATTCACAACTTTTTTTTTTGCTGTTGGCTCTTTCCCAAAGACCCCAAAACTGTGACTGTTGAGTGGCTAACCCTGAAAATGAAGCCGTTCATAGTTGAAGGCAGAATCAAGTCAGCACAGCGATAAATGGCTGTTTGAATTACATTATTTCTGTGACTTTTCCATAATGCTTTGCCTTTTAAGAGTGGAGGTCTAGACCCTTTCATGAGAACAACAATCAGTCTGGAAAGCATCTCTAGGAATCTCTTGTATGAGCTACAGGAAGTCAGTAAATGTTCATAGAAAACATTCTGGAAACATCAAGTACCAGCAGTATATTAATGCTGAAAGGAAGTATCTGCTATTGTCTTATTTTTAGGAGTTGGGGAAAAACAAATTTTGGCCTAAGACTACAGTCCTTTTCAAGCTAGATAGGCTGTAAATTCCTAAAATTGTAAATTCCTAATTTACAGAAGATACACAAGCAATCCAGTGGAAACTGGGGGCTAAATCATGCTCTACTTACATGAATAACCTTACTGAAGTGACATAAATTACCAAGGGCGGGATTTAGCACCTGTTCTTCCCATTGGAACCCAATGGAGATCCTATTCATCTGAATACAAACAGATCCTGATTTTAGGGGTTTGTTAATGCTTTAATAAGAGGGCAATAACAGTTAAACATATGGCAAAACGTTCTTTTTTCATAGCTATCGAATAGCGATGTTCACTGGTGGATTGGATTGCACACAGAAAACCTCAGTGATGAATTTCGGTAAGAATACCTACACTTCAGCTGCTCTGTTTACAGGCTGCCGTTCAGTCTGATGGACTAAAATGGTTTGATGACTGAGTGGGATATTCAAGAGGCAACTTCAGTTCTCATGTAAATACCATTCAGAATATGTTACCCTTAATTTATCTCCATGTTACCGTATTTCTTCTAGAAAGTGTATGAAAGATACAAGCCAAAGGCATGAATATCAACCCTGTGGTTGTTGGGTTTTTTAAAGCTTAGTTAATAAAGGGGCACTTTCTACCCTGTATCTGCTTACAAACACTTTTAATGGAGGTTGTATTTTTAGGTAAGGATAGGAAAGTGTAACTACACTCTTAACGTTTCTGTGCAGCTGGAGAGATGAATCACGAGTAACATACCAGAACTGGAATGGAGGGAGGGAGAGAGATCCACAGAAACCAGGGAAAAGATGTGGCTTCATTTCATCACAAACAGGTTTAGTTTTTATTTCCTTTTGTTGCAGGAGTTCTGACTTGATTCTGTTGTTGGCCAAAGGGGTTATATTTTAATTGCTCTCAAGAAATGCAATCCATATTACATGGTCCTGTATTACATAGTCCTGTCCCATGGTTATAATTTGCATAACTGCTTTTATGGTTAAGAAAAGACTATTAAAATATCGTTAATATGCTCAGAGACTAGGTTATAGGATTTAATAGTTCCAGTACTCTAATGTCAAAATATAAACATTCCAGTGATACTGAATCTTTAGTTTTACGTAAGAATCTGTTATGTGGCACAGCAAAAATGTTAATGCATTCCTGATTTTCACAGTCAGTTTTCTCATAACCAAATGAGCCAGATGGACGAGCAATAATTTTTTCCTACGTTTCTAAACTCTTTTCCTATCAGCACACAACTTTAAATACTCAGGTTTCTAGCTTATTTTTCATCCCATAGCCAATCTGCTGAGGGGTTTTGGGGTACCATGGTTTTGCTGCTAGCCTTTACATCGTCACATAGCTCTATATTTTGCTACAGTAATAAAGAAGGTTACAGTGCTGCCGATTCCAGCAATTTCTGTCATCTCACAGTCTCTGTTTTCTGAAGATCTGCAAGTCATAGTAAACTGTCAGGTTCCATGGAAAGAAAAAATGTCCAGCTTTGTATTTGTGAGAAGGGCTGAAAAAAATTAATCCAGTTGCACTCTTGTAATCTCGAGCCTCAAAAACCAAAACTGAAAAAATGTAAAACCTTCTTTTTTTCACACACAGTCTCAGGGTTTTGGTTCATGGTTGACTCAAAAGTCATGAGTGCTTGAGTTTGGTGTTACTATAGTTAGTATCGGATAAAAGGAAGAGACGCCCACCCTCCCCCCTCAGCTGGCCAGCAGATGGGAGCTGGTCAACAACTTACTGAGTGCGCTGTGTTCCACTGAAAAATGTATTTTCCTCCTAAGCGGGTCAGCGTTTTATGTCAGTACCTGCATCTTGCCAAAAATTTTCAATGTAAGGAAGTCAAACTATTTTATCTGGAAGGCATAATTTCTATACCTTTCCTTTTTTTTTTTTTTTTGCATAACTAATATTTTTTAAAATACATGATGATATAGGCATATGTTATGTGATAGAGTGTAGAGGAATTGGTTTAAATTAATAAAACCAAACTGGGAATAACAGTATGAGCCCCATAGACCATCAAATCCACTGTAATGCAGTATGTCCAAATGCATTTAACGTAGAATCTTCTCTTACTCAACTACTAACAGATACCCTTCTTAACAGTATCTAAGCTAGCTAAGAAAAAAACCCTTTCCAATTCTCAAGCCAATATTGAACTGTGATTTTTCTTTTTACACAGGACTCTGGGGTGATGAAAACTGTACTGTCTCTCTTCCCTGTATTTGTAAACGTAAATTAGCATGGAAAATAGAGAAAGAGATTCCAAAAGACCAGAACCAACAAGGAATATGTCCCAAAGGCTGGTTGCACTTTGGATTCAAAGTAAAACATTTTTTTCTGCTGTTTGATTATTCAAAATGCCTTCTATATTTATGACAGAAATTGGACTTCTTAAGGATTATTCAATATTTGAAGATTATCTTCCTTTTTGAAAGCAGGGCCCTTAGGTTTATAACTACTGACAGTGATACAAAGGTTTACAGCTATCTAAGTAGCTTTGCACACAGAAGTTGTCTTAGTAAGGTGTCAAAAATTTTACTTTAGTTGAAGGAGATGAATACTCATCTGTGCAAAAGCTTTCTAAGTGTGTTTGTGCTTTTGCTGTAAAAAGCCTGTTCCATCCTCTTTTCCACTTACGACAATTCCAAGAGTCTTGTATGGTCTCAAAACAGAACTCTGACCCCTTGTTGTACTAAACGGTCCCTAACTGCTGTCATTCTCCGAAAGACGCTGTTTCAAATAAGGTTCATCAAAGATAATTATAAACCAAAGGCTATTCGGAATTGAAGGTCAAAAGGCAACTATTTCATCAGGCTTCTCTTAAATACATACGTTCTGTAATAGCAACATGCATTGAGGTGGCTGGATTTATCCCAGTGCTAAACTGTAGTGACTACAGGGATAAATTTAGCCCAGATTGTGTTTGCCTTTAAACAACTGATTTGAATGCAAGCCTGATCGCAGCTGAAAACTGCTACCAAGCATGTTGGAGGGGTCCATTGCAGGACAGAAACTAATGAAATATTTCGTTTTCAGCGTGTGAAATGTTTTAGTGATCACTCTTAGTGACTGATAGTTTTTAAACTGGAGAAAAAAAAAAACAGCCCTTTTTTTTTTTTTTTTTTTGGAAACAGTGCTTTCTGATACAAATTCCGAAGGATCCAGAGCATCTGAGAAACTGGTACTCTGCACAAGAGTTCTGCAGTAGCTATGATGGGTCACTCGCTTCCCTCGAAGATGAACTAGAACAAGGTAGAGTACTGAAAATATTATTAAATAAATTAAATGTCATCTTCATTAGGATGCTGTAGTAAAGTTTCATCTTGGATACAGATTTAGGAAAAAAGATCGCTCAGATCCTATTCATGGTTCCATTGCTTTAAACAAATTAGTGTTTCTCTTTCCCAGTTTCCCAAAATGTAAAGATTCAAATATCCACTGAGCTATATGACAGGTACATTTTGAGGAGTAATTATAATTTCTTTTGTGCTTACTACCATGCATTGGAAATACAAAAAAATAATGGAATACCCATTTCAAAATTTGCTATGTAAAATTTCTATCTTATGAATGCAACATCACACTGTTATAAAAGCTATCTTGTTTTTATCCTTTAATAGTACTTAAAATCTGTTCTATAGTAATAGCACATAAGCATAGTGCTAGGCTGGAACTGTCAGAGAAATAAATGCCAGCACATTCGGAAGTATTTATAATCCCTATTCATAAAAATCTGTGGTTGAATTTCATACGTTGTAAAACCACTTATTTGGAGGTGGGAGGAATCTCACTGGCTATCTTTAGTTGAGAAGTCTTATTTTCAACTAAAACTGAGAAAAGCTTTTTCAGTGGGACAGTACCCTGGACTAATACTTAAGTTGTTCAAGCTGCTGCAAACATTTCTGGAAGACTTATTAGTTAATGGACTAGATCCTAACCCAACTGAAGTTAATGAATTTAACTGAATTTATAGTTAGAGGACACTGAAATGCCGCTCATGTTCTTACTTTCTAGTGACTATGTAATGTCATTGATTAGTAATTAAATTTTTCAGTGCTTTAGTGTGTTGGAAGAGACTTCATCTATCCCTAAATGGTTACCAGTTAATTATATTTTACTCCTGTTTCATTTTCCAGCTTTCATAACAATGAATCTATTTGGACGGAAAACTAGTGTTTGGATAGGTTTCCAGAGTGACGATTATGAAAAATGGGTGAATGAAAATCCTCCGATGTATTCCAACTGGTCTCCAGTTGAAGTAGTGGATGTGAGTATTTCCAGAGGGTTTAAGGACAGTGAGAAATTGTTTTAGCCATAAAAATCATGACTGCTGCAAAGACAAGGCCTAACTTGTTACAGCAACTTAGTCTTCTCTTAATTTTTGCAACTTCAAAGAACTGTGGGCACAGATTTATGGGCATAACTAGAGGTAGCGAAAAAGGCACTATCGAGACAGTTATTTACATAATTTGTGGCAATAGTCACATTCTCTGGCAATTGCTTTTAAGCACCAAAGTTTGAATTATACGGTTAGTATCATATGCTGGGTCTGAGCAAGGTTTAGGAATAAGATTATGAATTTCATATTTTAATATATTGTTTTACACCACATTAGTCCGTATTGGGCTTAGCATTTTAGTTTGTTCAGTGAAAGTTGGTGACTTTTTTATTATGAGGTTATTGTTTCAAATTGTATTTATGGGAGTGTTCATTGTTCTACATAAATATTTATAATAGCGTCTTTCAAATAATTATTCTTTTAAATTTAATGTAATAATTATGCATTGTTTTTACACAGTGTATTTTTTTAATTAATATAAGGTTCTGTGTTGATTGCAGAGACGGCGTTACAACAGTGCAAACATTCAAGAACAACTTCCACTATGTACATTGGTATCAAATAACCCTAATTTTTATTTTACGGGAAAATGGTACTTAGAAAACTGTCAGAAAAATTATGGGTTTGTCTGCCAAAAGACTCAGGGTAAGGTTTTGTTTTGCTTTGCTTCTGTTCTCTTTTCATACTGTATTGAATTCATCTTACTTCATTTTCATCTAGAAGCAGCTTGTTACAGGTGTCTATAAAACCAGGAACATAAAAGATTTCTAAGATAGTTCTGCTCTGATATTTAGACAGACTAGCTCTACACTATTTAATAAATCAATAGGTGTGATGTAGAAGTAATTTCTAAAAAAATGTTTTGTTACTAGAATTTCTTCCTAACTTTGAGCTTTCTGTTGCGTATCTTAGATTCAGGAAATAGAGATGAAATTTCATGTTCTCTGTCATGGCAACCAGAGTAACAGCATGAAATTATGAAAGGCAAAACTGAGGGTAATTTTGATGAAAATATGCTATTTCTTAAAAAAATTTTTTTTAGGGGTGGAACTTGCAATCCTAGATCAGAAAAGACTCTAGAAAATGCGTATCTGTGAACAGTGCGGACCGATTGGCCGATCAAATAGAGCTTGGCTTTTCTTTTCACGCTCCTCTAAGTCTGTTACCATAATGTTCACCTGCCAGAAGCACAAAGCTTTTGCGGGGAACACGCGTTGTTTGGTTTCCTCAAGCCAAGTTCCGGCGTTGCCTCTCGGAGCGGGAGCCGCTGGCATCCCCAGGGCGCTCGGGCGGCTTTGAGCCCCGTCCCAGGGGCTGCTGCAGCCCTGCCAGCGGGAAGCTTCCAGAGCGCGTTACCAACATAGACCAGCAGCAAATTATTAACCCTAAGGGAAAGGGAGGGCTGTAATCTGAGCCTGTAAGGAGTGTCCTTGGGTGCTGAACTTACTGCGGGGGTGGTTTTGTATGGCTCAACTTCATATATCACCTCTTAGTTAAGCCCTGGGTCTAAAGAGAGGATCCTCTCCTGCTGGCTGCCTAGGAGGTGAGGGAGGGTGAGTGGAGAAGTAGAATAAACAAATATAAGCTTTGGGCAGTGCTCACATGTGGCTCTAGCAAACCATGGCTGTATTTAACATCATTTATTATGAACTACAGTTGCGGGGAGTGCTGGAGTAATCCTGCATGCAGTGTAGAAAAAATAAGTAAATGCATTTTCCTGCTGTTTTGTTTCGTTTACCTCCCGAACATTTGTATTTTAACCCCTTGCTGCTGCTTCAGACAGATGGAAGAGGCCTTAAAAGGCAGGAAGGAAAGCTGTTGCCTTAGGGCAGCCAGGCTGCAGGGCGTCCAGGGGGGGACTGGGGCTGCACTGGGTGCTCGGGAGCCTCCCCACATTTTCCGGCTGGGTGAATGTGAGTGTGGCCCGTGGGCCCTGGCTGCAGCGTGGTGGGGATGGGGGACACACGCCGTGCTCCGGTCTCAGCGCTGCCCACCTGCCCCATGTGCAGCAGAGTGCTCCTGGGGGTGAAGGGACTGGTCCTGCCATCCCCATGTGACACCCGTGGCACTCTCCCAAACCTTCAGGCAGTTCAGCTTGCTAATTCAGCAGAAAACTTTCCTGTCTCTTTTTTTTTCTCCCTCCCTCCCCCCAGCCCCAACTGATGTAATTTTGTGCAGCTTTTCCAGGCTGCATCAGCTCAGTGCAGGGTCAGGCAAACACCAGACCTGCGCATGGGAATCTGCAGCTGGAAGAGCAGAGAAGCAAGGGAGAAGTGAGACAGCCTCTTGCTGGCGGTAGTGAACTGCTAAATTTCCTCAAATGTCCAAACAAATGTGTCAATTCCTGGAAAGATGAGCTGGTGCTTTGCTTCTGCCATCCTGTCCACATCCCGTCTCCCCTTTTTTGAATACTTTTCTGTAGGAGACTAAAATGAAATAAACCAGCAGGAGAGCTGAACTCGGCTCTGATCTCTTAGTGATGCTTGAGTTAGGATTGTGTCAGCATTTTACTGCATTTCCTGCCTTTTCTTTATTTAAGCAGTGGCACGCACTGAAAGCTGGAACAAAATAGAATGCTTCAGTTAGCTCAAGAGCAGAACTTTTTCTTGCTTAGAAATTTCTAATTTTAAATGATTTGTGGATGACAAATAATAAATTAATTTACTATTTTAAGATGCTTGTTAGCACTCCTCCTCTCTTAGCCATAAAGGGAGCCAAGTCTAAAAACATTCCGCCTCATAGCAATGCAACCACTTCATTTTGTAATCGCAGAGAAGTTTTACAGACAGAAGTAATTAATCCAAACTGACAAACGGGATTAAAACTGAGGCATTGCTTTATTTTAATAGTCTTGTTTAAAGTATACTGTGGGCATTCATACACATGAGCAAAGGCATTTGCCTCCTGTAGAAAAGCAAGGATGGCAGCATCACAGACTGGGCTGGTGTGGAGATGATCTCTGTCTCCTGATTTCTTTCTCATGGGAGACTGTTTATTTCTTAAATCTAAAAAGTCGTCTTCTTCCTTTCATTTTTTTGGATGTTGCTGCATTAGTTTATCATCAAAAAGAGATTTAAGTCTCCATGCACAGAGGATTTCTCTTTAAGTGCCAGTGCAGTGATCTTCCCTACATTGGCTCATGGATAGTAAAGATGAGCTCAAGAAGCTCCCAAGCACCTACTTCTACCATGAGCCACAGTTTGTCATCCCCTCAGTTGTGCCACTACAATTATTTGTGAGGCCAGACTTTGTGCTGTAAACTGATCTTGGAAATTACTAAAAATAATGGGTCAAAAAAAGAGGCAATCTAAATTACATGCAAGGTATCTGGGGTAAGAGCACTCTGCAGCCCACTGCTATTGGACACTTGGGATATGCCCAGATCCAGTTAATAATAATAACCTTCAAAGATCCAGTCAGTGGAATTAATTCCATCCAGGTTTTCTTTTGGTTTTGTTATACGTTAAACTCACTCACTCCTGTGATGAGTTTCGTGCTGTGATGGAATTTAAGATACTGTTCTAGTAGTTACTGTCTTTTTAAAGTTCACACTGCCTTCCTGAAACCAAGGACTTTGCAATTTTTAGATCTGTTTTTAAGGATAGTTCTGATTTTTAGGAGCTGCTCTCCTATGTTCAAGCTCTGTTTAAAAAAATAAATAAATCCTTTCTTTCTAACAGACACATCCAGACATGTCATCAATGCATCTGAAATGTACCCTGTGCCAGATACTTTGGAATATGGAAACAGAACGTATAAACTAATACGTGGGAATTTTACATGGTCCTCAGCTTTAAAAACCTGCATGGCAAATGGCGCGGAGTTGGTCAGCATCACAGACCGGTATCACCAAGCTTTCCTCACGGTCATTGTGAATCGGCTGGGATACAACCACTGGATCGGGCTGTTCACTTCGGATGTACGTAGTGGATTCCCTGGCTATGAATATGATGCTGCAAAGGAGTTTTTCCAGTAACAAGCCAGTGAGCTGTGTCACTCATTTCAAGTAACAGGAAGTTTGCATCTGGAAATGAAACCCTGGAAAGCTTGAGCCCTAACCATTTTTTTGCAACGTAACGTATAAATCTAACGAGAGCCAGTTTGGTGCAACGACTACTGAAAGCTAAAAGCCATGGAAAACATTTAAAACCACACAAAAAATCTCTTGTAGTGTCAACATTGAAATTATGTTGTTTCATTTTTAGTTGCTGAATTGCCCAAATAACCACTTGCTGAAAACAGCAGGTTAGGTGTAGTTTGCGGTCTCCCAGAAGTAAGTTGGGAGAGTAAGTAAGATCCTTGGATTTGCCTTGTAGATCCTTCTGGATCTACCCAGACCGGAAAAGTAAAAGACATTCTGTAATACCTGGTGAGGATGCCACCAGAAGAAGATGAACTTGTATGGTGCTAAAGCATATCAGAAAGATAATCTGAAATTTGTTTTGGCAGAACGGGCTTAACTTTGAATGGTCGGATGGGACTAGGTCTTTGTTTACCTTCTGGGAAGACGACGAGTCCCAGGCCTTTGGCAGCTGTGTTTACATTGATACTTCGGGGCACTGGAAAAGTGCTAACTGCGAACGACTTCTGCAAGGAGCAGTTTGCCACGTGCCACCTAGTAAGTCAGAGTTAAGTTTTTTATTGAATCTTTGCAGCTGCAAATGTGTGTATTGACAGTGGAAATATATGAAAGGAAATTAACTGGTCTGAGGTTAAGCAATGATGATAGTATTATTCAAAATTGAAATAGATTTCTGGCCTTTCCTTGCTGTATTTCCTTTATGTGAAACCATTCTTTCCCCATAAAATATTGGCCTTCGGGTCTGGTCTGTAGGAGAATGGAAAGAGAACTTTCATAATAGAAAAGAAATAGGAAAATTACTTACTCTGTCTCTTCAGTGAACACTATATTATCTGCGAAAAATGATGATTGCTAATAACCTAGCTCAAAGGGAAATAAATTCAGTTTGCTGCAATTAACTGTGGGATGGGAGAAGGGAAGCATTTAGAGTGAAGTGAAACATTAGAGTCACATCTTCACTGATTGCATATAAAAGATTTTGCAACTTTTTTTTTTAATAAAAAAAAATCCTAAAATACGTCACGTTTCCTGCAACAATCTGTCAATTACCTGGGCTTCATTTGAATCCAGAATTCAGGTCTGGAACTCCATTCAGCCCAGGACTGCAGAGTCTTTGGCAGCATCCAGTTCTCAAAATAGTTCTTGTTTGGTGGTACTGATCACCAGGAGTTCACCTACAGCTTATTACAGCTTTTGGATCTGTTGAGAAGAAAGCTGGTTTGGAATCCTTCAAGACAAAAATTATTCTCTAGCATGGTTTTTGTAGTGAGCTGACTAATTTTCTCATTTCTTTGCCACGTTTGCCACGTTATGTAATATAACATATAGCCTAAGGTTTACTTCATTTTTAAAAGTTGTGTTTTGTAGCAAAGTAGGACACATGTGAGACCATAGGTGACACAGCTGAATCTACAGCTGAATCTGGCCTGTATCAGAAATAGTGTGGCCAGCAGGAGCAGGGAAGTGATCGTGCCCCTGTACTCGGCACTGGTGAGGCTGCACCTCGAATACTGTGTTCAGTTTTGGGCCCCTCACTACAAGAAGGACATTGAGGTGCTGGATCGTGTCCAGAGAAGGGCAACGAGGCTGGTGAAGGGTCTGGAGAACAAGTCTTATGAGGAGCAGCTGAGGGAGCTGGGGTTGTTTAGCCTGGAGAAAAGGAGGCTGAGGGGAGACCTCATCGCTCTCTACAACTCCCTGAAAGGAGGTTGTAGCGAGGTGGGTGTTGGTCTCTTCTCCCAAGTAACTGGCGAAAGGACGAGAGGAAATGGCCTCAAGTTGCGCCAGGGGAGGTTTAGATTGGATGTGAGGAAAAATTTCTTTACTGAAAGAGTGGTTAAACATTGGAACAGGCTGCCCAGGGAAGTGGTTGAGTCACCATCCCTGGAAGTATTTAAAAGACGGGTAGATGAGGCGCTTAGGGACATGATTTAGTGGGCATGGTGGTGTTGGGTTGACGGTTGGACTCGATGATCTTGGAGGTCTCTTCCAACCTTAATGATTCTATGATTCTATGATTCTACAGCACTGCCAAAAAGTGATGCTGGGTATCGCAAAGTGAGCTTGTAGAGTTGCCCTGAGTCAGAGGGGCTCTGCTGCAGCACGTTGCACGCCAGAGAGGCTGGCTGCTGCTTACCGATGGGAGACTCTCCTCTGTGCCCTGGTACTTGGCATGAAGATATCTTGGCGGCTTAGTGGAAAGAAGCTCTGCAGCCCTTGGAAATCCCCAGCCCTCTGGGAGATGCTGGGCAGCCTGGAGTGCTCTGTGGTGCCCGCAGTTTGCTCATAACTCCCCATGCGCATCAGTATCGGTTAGATTGTCCTGATACTGCTGTTGCAATCCGGCAAAGTTTTTGGTCAGATATAAAACGAGCTTTACTGTTCTAATACAAATATATACAACAACTAGATTTTCACTTTGAAAAATAGAGGCGTAACGCAATAACATGCTTATTAGCATTACTCCAAAACAGCGTGTGGAATGTTATATTAATGTGTATGTTGTTGTGCCAATAAAGCTGTGCTGTTATTTCTATCACAGAAAAGAAACTCATTGCCTATAAAGGCTTATGTTCAGAAAAAACTGTTCCCTGGATCAAATTCAAAAACAGTTGCTACAGCTTTTCCACAGTTCTTCAGGGCACAAGTGTTGATACTGCATATGAAGTCTGTAAAAATCAAGGTAAGTGATTATTTTGTAGCTACAAAATGTCATTCTGATATCTTAAAAAAATACATATATTCTCTGAAATGACTGAAACCATGGCATGTGTTTGCTCTAGTTCAAGATAACGATAGTGGAGCTCATAAGCCAACTATGAAATCGGAGGCAACATACTTCAAAAAAATGTTCCTTTCCACATGAAAATATTGATTTCTGGAATAACACAGAAAATGCATTTCTTTCCCTTCAAACTTGTTTTAAAATCATGTGAGAACAGTTTTATATCAGCCTGAGAATGTTCACATTAACTGCAAATTTAAGAACTTACAACACATAACCAGACTTTTTAAACTTTTCAATTAAGGCTCATAATATTAAGTTTTTGAAATGCAATGTTACATTTTAATGGCATGGATTGTTTGAAAATTTGTTCTGTGTTTAATCTGTAGGATCAAATCTCCTAACTATTCAAAATGAAGATGAAAATGCTTTCATTCTGGAAGAATTGCACAGTTTTGGTTATTCTGTGCAAATGGTTTGGTTGAACATCCTGCTTGTTACAGACAGTAAGTTTTGGGTGGAAGAGAACTGCATGTAAGAATCTGGTTTGGTTTTTGGTTTGGTTTTTATTTGAATGCTGGTGTAACCATCTTCTAAAACGCTGTTATCTTTTGAGATTTTTTTCACTGCCTATTACTTGTTTATGATGTAGTAAAACCAGTCAAGCTTTCTCTAATCATTACTTATTAGTATTCTGAATACTCAGTATGTCTGCATGTATGTGAATGCCTTTATTTTCTTCTTAAAGAAGCACTAGAGGCTGTCTTCTGTGTCAACTACATAGGATATTTTTAAATCCCTAAAAAAAAGAAAGTAATATAGTGGCCAAACAGACAAAACCCTGGCATTCTTTAATTCAGTATTTATTTACGTGAGGGTAAATCCAGCTGAAACAGAGATAATTATCAAAACACTATGATGTTTTGTAATGATTTATAACTTCTGCCCTTAGATGAGACAATCTCCTGGTTTGATGGCTCTCCCTTAAATTATTCTAACTGGGGCATCAGGGAGCCTGAATTTGATCATCTCAAAGGGAATTTCTGTATCAGCCTGAGGACCACAGATGGAGTCTGGCAATTATCTCCATGCAGAGAAAAAAAGGGATTTGTATGTAAAATGGATGCAGGTATGTTCTTCCATACAAGAAAGCAATTATGTCCTTTTAACCATTGTTTTACGTGTTCCTTGTTGCTTGCTTACTTGCTCTTAAGTTTTCATTTAAATAATTCTATCCCTTGGTGTTAGAAAAAACACCTGTAAAAAACCCAGCCAGCCAGGGTGACCTCCTGTTGTGGAACCTGGGCAGCTGTTGTGTTATTGCCGACTTGCAGTAGACTTTCTGCTGTATAGGTGAGCCATGTGCAGAGAATCATAGAATACCAGGTTGGAAGGGACCTCAAGGATCATCTGGTCCAATCTCTCTTGGCAAAAGCACAGTCTAGACAGGATGCCCCAACACCCTGTCCAGCCAAATCTTAGAGGTGTCCAATGTTGGGGAATCCACCACTTCCCTGGGGAGATTATTCCAATGGCTGATTGTTCTCATCGTGAAAAATTTTCCTCTTGTGTCTAATCAGAATGTCCCCAGGAGTAACTTGTACCCATTACCCCTTGTCTTTTCCATGTGACTCCTTATAAAAAGGGAGTCTCCATCTTCTTTGTAGCCACCCTTTAAATACTGGAACATGGTGATAAGGTCTCCCCTAAGCCTTCTTATCTCAAGGCTGAACAAACCCACTTCTCCTAGCCTTTCCTCATATGGCAGAGCATCAGGCTGACCTCCACAGACCCCATAGGATGGGCAGGCGCAGCAGGGAGAGCTACACAGACACAACATCAGTAGGAATGTGGGTCTGTGAGAGAGCTGAAGTGTTTTGAGAGCCCACCCAAAATGCCCGAGTCGCTAGGTTAATCTACCGCTGCACAGATCTGCTCATGCATTTGCACTTTAAAAAGTGGGTAAATGCTGCTGCTCATCCTTGCATAAATGTCAGTTAATATATTCTGCCAAATTTAAGGGGTTTTAGATAACAGATTAGGTCATGTTTAACTTGGCCAGTTGGAATCCCAGTGACATGAGTAAAGTTGAAGAACAGCCTGCTCTTGTATGGTTTTAGGTAGATTGCCATCTCAGTATCAATTTTACCATGAATATATATAATAACTTTTGTTATCTCTATGGCTAATTTTATGACTGTTCTGGATTCTATTTCAGATATCGATGCAACAGAACCCTCTGAAAACTGTAAGTTTCTTCTGTACTTTCTTAATATTTATTCATAAGGAGTAATAACGCATTTTGAGCTGATATTTTGTGAGGTAACATTTTTCATTGTTAAACCTGTAATTTAAAATGTGTGACATATAAGGGGTAATAATATGTTTTCCATAAAACATCTATATGTCTATATTTAGAATTATAGCTAATTATAACTGTATTTGCTTAATACCAATTTCTGTCCTTCCCTTTCAGCATCATACCGTGGGCTTGCAGCTCTGGCTGTTCTCGTGACATTGGTGATGCTGGCTGCCATTTCCCTTTTTCTGTGGTGCCTGTACAAACAGAATAACCAATTCTTCCGCAGGATACTGTGGGTCAGAAACGCCTATTTGCCACAGATCAACGCTGACGTTCCTGCTTTGGAAGAAAGCATCCTCATTTCTGATTTTGAGAGAAGCGACAATTAATCGATCAGAAGCAGCAAGTGATCACATCTTCCATGTGAAACTCCACAATCTACAGCGGTATTCCCCTTCTCGGGAGTCCCCTGGGGTACCCATATCCAGAGAAACCCTGGCAGCCATTGGTATGAACGCCGTAGGGGCTCCCTACCTTGGAGCACTTTTGCTTTGTGGCAGGATGAGGTGAGGATGTACGGCAGAACCGTGGAGAAATTGGCTCCTTTGGGACAAGCCAGGAACTGAAAATACACCATAAACCTCCAGCCGCTCACGTGAAGCAGTCACGTCCAAGGCGGGCATTTTCATGCAACTTTTTCCTTCGGGAACGTTTGGGCTTTTGTGTTTTGTTTTTATACGTCGCAGAATCTGTTCATGAGCCAGCATTAAAATTTGGCCTTGAATTTAGGAACTCTGAAACATATTCCAAGGATTATGGGGCAGATTTTTTTCTTAATAGCCATTCCTTCTACAAAATGAACAGTTATTTTTCAGACAGTGGATTCTTGCCAGGTGGATTTCCAAGCTTGCAGAGAGAGGAAGTCACTTTTGACTTGGGAGTGCCAGAGTTCTGGTAGTTTGGCCCATGGTGGTTCGTGTTATAAAATAAATTAGTCTAGAGATATAATGGCATATGGACTTTGTCATCCTGAAGTTAATATATTCATTTGAGATGCATCCAGCATCCTGTTAAAGATTTAACTATGTGATCTCTCACCTAGCTTATTTCAGAAATTGAATCCCATCAACCTCTTTTAAAGACATTTTTGGGCAATATCTGTTTGAAGAGAAAAAACTGTTATAAATCTTGCTGAAGTTCTGGTAATAAATTGCTTTACTGTTCACCTACAGTATTTCTGCAAGCGGTATTCATGTATGCTCTTCTGAGACCCTGCTCTCAAAAGCTAAGGACGATACATGGGGGAGCCACACTGCTGTTCCCAACGGGTGCTATAGTCCTATAACTCATGTAGCAGACACTCAGAAGGACACTTTTCACTTTCAGTGTTCGTACTAAGGTGCTAACGAAGGAGATGAATTTCGCTGACCAGTTGTTCTGCAGGCTGATGGTTGTGAAGGACCCAGCTCAGGTCTCTGCACTACCTCAGTTACAGCAGCCCAGGACTGCTGTACAGCAACGCTTACTCTCCGTGGGACTCCCTCCACCCTAACCAGTCCTCCAGCCACGTCTCTGAAAATACCCAAAAGGTTTGGGGGGATTTTATTTTTTATTTTTATCGCAGCATGGAAAAACAAATGGTTAGTCATGATGAGTTACTTCAGAATGGATTTACTGTGCCTTCAGTAAAAGCTGCTGCAAAGGGCTGCGTTTATTGTTGGGTTTGTTGGTTTGTTTGTTTTAAGATGACTCATTCTAACAATTTTGCAAGAGCCCTAAGATGCACATACGTTCCTGAGGATTAAGCAAGCAGCTAAGGCCAACTGAAATGTTTTTACATAGTATTTGTGCACACGCACAGGAATGTATGACTGCCTTTTAGTTAGATTTCACATGGCCAATTCTAGAAACATTGCAAAAATTGTCCGTTCGTGCCATAATTATGTATAGGGCTATTTTTAAAAATTATTTAGTACATAGAATATTTCTGTGCTGGTTTACAGAACCGTTCAAAAATGTTGTCAAAGAGGCTGCAGATGAGTTTGATCCCAATAACATCTTCAACTTACTGTTTTCAATAACTTCCGTGGGTGTAGCTATCACAACTTCTTAATCTGAGATTTTTCCATCATATAAAATATAAATAACTTCTCTGTCTGTATTTTGTCTAATGGTTGGACCCCATACATTAGTCTTCAGTAATGTTTTAAAGTTTGTTTTTAGTGCTGTAGATTTATCTATGGAACTGTTTTTGTGTGAAGTCCACTATTAGAGTTTGTGGACTGCAACTTTTCAGTACAATTGCCAGATCATCTGCTGTTGATATGTATGAACTGTGATAGCTTCTTTACCACAAAAAAAAAAAAGAAAAAAGGTTGTGACCATCTCTCCCTTCCCCATGAGAATTTCACCTATTTAAACTACAGTTGGACAAACTTAAACCAACAAATCCCCTTCATCACATTCACTGGCAAGTGTAATTGCTGCTGCCTTACAGCAAGCAGAGTGGCTTGCAGGATGGTTTTTATTTGCGAGAGTAAGCTGTGTTGTCCCCGAGGACATGTATTTACCAGCCTGCAGTGCTGTTATCTAGTTACGCAGACTCTTGTCAGATTTTCATGGGGTTAATGAGGTTGCATATTTTTTTCACAAAACTTGACATAGGCATTTTATCAATTTTCCTTGAGATATGTTGTAATCATTTAAATATATTTGAAGGTATAATAAATAACCCTAACCTCAAAATAGTGATCGTTGATTAACATTTACTCTGATGCAGATGATCTTGCACTAAGGGAAAAATAGTTCAAGCAGTGTTTTCTTCATACTTTGAAATGATTTTGAGGGAACAGACCCTTAAATATTTATTTTTAAATCCTTCATCATTTAACTTTTATAATTGCAGGTATTATTGACCCAAGAATGTAATCGTTGATTGCTTTCTAGTCCTTGCTCTGGATTTTGTTACCATAGCTTTCGTTTGTTTTCCCTTAATCAGAGGTCTCCTGTACTACCCTTGATCAGAGTATGTGGTGACTATGTTTTTACTGCTGACCGTGATGATATTGGCAGCCAGGTTCACTGTATTATTTCAACTGGAAAATTAAAGTATGAATAATAATGTTCTGTGCTGCAATTTTTTTTAATCTTTCCCCAGCTTTAATTAGCTGCCAAGCTATAGTGTCTTGTAACAGCAGTTCCTAGGCTTTGCACCGGGTCATCCTGGTAGGAGAGGGACAGCTTGCACCCCACTCCTTCTGGCTACATGGCTGGACCCAGACCTGCGCACTGCAGATGGTCTCCACACGTGTGGTGGCTCCAGTGTTTCCCAGGGCACAGACGAGGATGCCCTGGGACCTGTGTGCAGGAGGTGCTGGGAGGAGGAAGGAGCCACAGCACCATCAGTGAGGATGATGGGTAGGAGCGTGGTGTTGATGCGTAGATATTCTCCCAGCCCATTGCCCGTTCCCTACAGCCCTGGGAACGCAGTAGGCTCCATGGTAGCACTAAGTAAGTCCCGTGTCCAAGCACTGGGTTCACCAGAGCCTGAGCAGGCAAATCAATGTTGCGTTTTCCTCTGCTGTGCCAGCTTCTTTGAATATGTTTACTGAAAGGGAAGTGTTAGATGTTTTCATACCACTCCTTTGCCTGGGGGATGGAAGGGTATCCCAACTGGAGACAGATACATTCAGGCCAACATATGACAAACCTTGTCTACCAGCTATTACGGTTTAGAAAGAAAATCAGTGTGCTTATTTTTGCAGACTGCATTCCAGGAGAAAATTCACCTCCTGGTCCCTTGAGCAGTCCTTGCAGCATGTCTCGGAGGGACAGAGATGCCTGATGCAGCTGTCACATCCCAGCTGGTCGGGAGTCTGCAATGGGAACATACATATGCTGCAGATGTCCAGCATGACTGGGCAGAGTGAAGGGTTGTGGCTCAAGGCTGTAAGCGGGCAGCATGACTCCTAAGCAAAGCCCTTTCCAGCTGTGCCTCTCCTGGGTGCAGTGCTGCCCTTCCTTGCACAGGGATCCTCCTCCCTTCCCCTGCCTTTGCACACACGCGCACACACACTTTTGTGGCTGGGTCATGACGAGAGAGGAGCTGTGAGGCTGCTTGAAATCTGTGCAGTACAGTCTGGAAGGAGTGTACGGAAAAAGTAGTTTTTTGCACGTTCTGCGAGACTTGACCAGCTCTGGTTCCCAGGGCACCATCACATAAATTCCCATTTAATTTAGCCTCCTACTTTTTTCTTCCATCGTCTTGCCCCTCCCTTAGTGTAGTAACAGGCATCCTCAGTCTCTTGCAATAATAAATGCACTGTAATGAAATCCGTGGCATACCCTTCCTCCAGGGCATTTATATATAAGAATTTTTTGGTTAAAAGCTAAACTGCACATATTCAGCAACTGAGCTCTAAATCCTCAGCTCAAAAAAAAAAAAAAAACCCAGAGAGGCCCCTTCTGGAGCTATAATAATATTTCCTTTGGTAATCAGTGGAATGTTGATTTTAAACCCCTGCAGGCCAGCACTGATCTCTCACAATCTGATGCAGCCCTCGTGTGTAAGTAACTGTCAGGAGCAAATTCACAGGCCTTAACGCTGTTCTGAAATGGTATGAATTAAGGTTGAGCTTGGTGCTTGGAAACACAGTCAGTCTCTGTTTGGCCAGTAGATGGTAGTGGCACACACAGAGCTGACAAAATGAGCTGTGCAAGGGAAAAAATCAGAGGAATCTGCTCCGGATCCTTTTGAAGTTTAATTAAATGAGCAGTAGAACTCCCAAGTCGCAGGACTGCAAATATCGGTGTCAGTTCTTAGCCATGGCTGCAACATTACAAAGCTGTGTTACAAGATGGCTTTCCAAGTCTCAGTATTCATTCTCAACAACTTTAATAGGATGCATTGAAATGCTCGGAATGGGATAATGCAAGTCCTTATGTTGGTCTGTGGGTTTTTCTTTTGCTTGGTGAGTGATGGAAAAATCCACTTGGGTTCCTGAGTATTAAATAAATAAGTAAATATATCCTTGTGGTATGTTTTGGTTCTGATCCCTTTGATGGAAAGGTAATTCACTGAAAATGCTCCGGCCAGGTCTCTTTGCTGTAAATGGATTTGTTTTAATGTTTTATTTCTTGACTGTATCAATGCAGGCATTTACTTGCTAATTTATGTGGGAAAATGAAAATGAAGACATAAAAGTAAAAATTATAAGACATTTTAGACATCCATTGCACAAGTAATCATTCCACAGCACTGTTGAAAGCAGATTTATTTTCTCCTTCTCCCAATTTATTCTGTAAGTTGCTCAGAGTGTAAGAGTTGCTGATCCCTGTCTATATCCACTGTCTTTATGCAGGATGACCGTGATTTGGATTCTGATCTTAGAAACTTAACCATAAAAAAGGGCATTGAGAAATGTTTTGTAATAAAGCCTCACTTCAACGTCTTAGTTTTTGTAATCTTGTTTCCTTATTCTGCAGCTCTTCTAGACTTTCCCAATCTTCCTGTGGCAAAGCAACTGCAATTGTCTAAGAAAGTGTACTAGACCCAGCCTGCCACAGTGCTTGAGAGTAACACCATGGTAATTTATAACCACTAAAGTGATTCTCAACTGCAATCATTTCCAAAAGTGCACAGCTAGATAACAGCAAAAATGCTTCTACTACCATTTCCTTTATTTCTGATGCTTATTTTTGTTCATCGGCTTGTTGCCTATTGTAACAAATCCTACTCTTTTCTGAACCTCAGCCTACAGACTAAATCTCCACTGTGGTTCTCAGAAATAAATGCTTCAAAACATAGTTTCAGTGAGAACAGCAGCTAAACTTGTAGATACAAGATAAATCTTGAAATGCGTAGTGGGCTAAAAGTTACTCTCCTCTGCGTGCTAGCACAGGACAGTAGGGAAGACTCTTTCTCTGAATCACGCACATAAAGGCCTAACTAACAACCTGCTTTCCACGGAGGCGGCCAGCCTGCAGCTAATGGCAGTCAGTGGGTGCTTGAAGGCCATCCACCACCACTGGGTTGACTGGTAGAATGCAATAGCTGGGTCAGTGTCTCAGACCGTATATCTGAAAAACAAAACTATCCCTGTATCTTTTCAGATTTTTTTAGATGGATGTTCATCTTAAGAAATTAAAAGTTTACATTTATGCTGTAAAAAAAATCCTCTGTATTTTTTCTTTTATTTTTTTAGTGAATGCTGAAAATTATGCCATCAAGTACATTCCTCTTGTGAAGCTATTTATTCGGGTCATTTGCTCTAAAGCGTGATCTTAGGCCTTTGAGCCCAGTCATAACCTGATTAAATCTGCTTTGCCACTTCTTGCTGCCATAAACTTTGTGTGCGTTGTAGGTGAGAAGCCCCTGGAAAGCCCTTGCTGGAAGCCAAAACCAAGCTTGCACGGAGCTGATAAAAGACAGACTCTACCTCATCAGCAGCTTTGGGCTGCATGACTTCACTGACGCTGGATTTGGGACTCCATCCCACAGCTTGACGCTTCCAGGTTCATTCAGGTATGCAAGCAGAATCCCTAACATTGGACTCTGCCAATGAGCTGGAGTACATAAACTTTTAATATAAAGTAAAAGAATGTTCTGAGTCATGGAAGGCTTCATTTGTTACGGTCCTAGCACAGGTTACGCATAATTCTGCTTTATCTGTACTAGTTTATTTTGGGAAGTTTCTCCTGATGCTAGCACGCTTACCTATTATGTATCTGAAATCTGCCACCTACCTAAATGCTTACATGACTTGGACATTATAGTTTCTGGTATTTAATAGTCAAGAATATCAGAAGGATTCTTTCTGAAGAGGTAAGAAGGTAATGTTTCTGCTGCCACATATCGTGTCCTGCTAGTCCTGTGGGATGAAAATGATGTTGAGAGGCATCATTAATTACTTTAAATATTGTTTCAAAGCAAATATTGAAGATGGAGTTGTACATATGGGACATCACTGTGGCTATAAAAAAAGTAAGGTACCGTTCAGGTAAATGTCCAAATGCATAGAACAGCTCCAGGAAGCTTTCCATCTGGAAAAAAACCCAATTAATAGAATACCTACAGAAACAGCAGCTACTTTACCCTTTAAAATAGTTATAGTATAAATAGCAGAGTGGCTTTTCCCCACACACCATACCCAGGAATGCAGCCGACATGTTGGTTTTATCACTGCAGGCTCCTGGAGTGCCTTGCCCCACGGAACATGGCACCTCTGGAGCGTACGCACCACATGTCTGGGTGTGCCGGTGCAGTTAAGTTACAGGAGAAGGAAGGAAAGCCAATGTGGGCTCCTTTCTCCATATTGTCCTTCATCATCCATCCTCCCCTGACCTTCCACAATCTAGTCTGGGTTGATGATTTGGATTTTAACTACTGCTATTTACATATAAATTTGCTTCATTCTTGCCTGATTGAAAGAATGTAAAGTGGAAGTTGGGTGAGTCTCAGCTGCTCTTACAGGTTGCTTGCCCACTTGCTCTGATGTAGCACAAAGCAAACCCTCATGGAAGGAAAGATGAAATGAAGAGCGGATCACTGGTGAATGCAAAAGTATAAAGAGAACAGGGATCAGTTATTCCTACTAGTTGGGAAGACTAGAACAAGAAGTAACTGACTGAAACCACAGCAGGAAATATGTGATAGATAACCATGGGAATAGCTGGGCTGAACAATAAGCAGCCAACGTTAAGTGGTAGGGTCACTCTCAATGGCAGTGTGCACTCTTAAATTGGATAACTGTGATTTAGAAACAAACAAATCAATCCACCACCACTGCTGGGGAGTAGATTCACAACACTGCTGGATGGTCCTTTCAGCTCAGTCTGGGTAAACATGAATAAGCCTGACCTGAAAATATTGGTGTGTATGTGTTTGTGGGACTGCTGATGCATCATCCCACTGCCTTCTAGCCCAAACCTCACTTCTAGCCTTCTAACTTTCTGACCCACACAAGTGTTCAACAGCCAGAATTTAGGATCTTTGTGGACACAAATTCCATGAAACTGGGATATGGGAAACACCTCCGGTTAAATTTGTGGTCTGCCTTAGGATAGAAGAGACAGTTCCGAAACGAGTAAAGCTGAATCATCCAATTCATCTACTACAGCAGCCAGTGGGACACAGGCACCCAACCTGCCCTGGGTACCTAAAATCCACATCCAGTGTAAAGGAAGTGAAGGTCCAGAATCACTACATGAAGAGCACAAAAATAAAAGGATACATGCAAAAAAGAAACCTTTTGTTTTGCTTTCATTTCTTTTACTCTCTTTGGTTTTGTTTTTGGTTTCCCCCAGAGAAGTCACAGACCCAGGTGATGGGATGCCTGATGATCTGTTTACTTGGGCTGAACTTTGAAGATGTTTCTGTGATGTACATGTCGTGGTCCAGTTGCCTCAGCAGGTCTGGAGCTGCATCCCAGGTGGGGACAGCCTGCTGAAAGAAGCAGCAGCCCTCACTTCTGCGCAGGAGACAGCAATGTCCCAGGCTCCCCTTTCTTCCTCTTTTGTAACATGTTAGTGGAAACGGCAACTTCCTGCACAGCAACTGCCTGGTTCAAAGCACCGAGATACGACTGACTTACAGGGCAGCTTTTGGCAGACTTACAAATCTCTGTTCCTAGCTCCATGTGGGTCTGCTGGAGTGTGTCTGTGGCCAAATCTGGTTCAAGAGCTGCTGGATAGACTGTAGAGTCTATGACGTTCAAAGCAAAGCCATAAGCTGTGAGAAAGGGCAGGAATAGTTGACCCCAGTTCTACCAGGATCATAAAATCATTTAAAATTTCCTTTTTGAAATTTGGATGTGTTTAATCCATTTGGATAACAACACCAAAAAGAAGAAAATGAATTCTGACATGGCCATTCTTCAACATTTCTGGAAATGGTATTTAAAGAGAGCCCTAACGCAGCTAGGAGGTTTTCTGTCTCCCTCTGGAGACAGAGGAACATTCATGGGATGCTGAAAAAAGCCCCAGAAAGCCCACACTGGAGCCTGTTCCCAAATACAAGGACACCCAAAACAGATGCAAGACTTAACCTAAGGTGCACAGTGCTATGTCAGTGCTAGTGTTTATTATTTTTATGATTGCATTTTAAAGCCATGGTTCTTTTGATCCATACTAACTGCTGCTCAGGGAAAGAAAAATAAAGCTTACATAGAAAATAACAAAATTTTCTGGCTGGAGGCCAAAACTTCACAAGAGAATACTGAAGCCTAATATGTTTTGTTTGATGTCTTTGTTTCTGATAGATGTTGACTGAATTCAGGAGGATGACGGCACTGTGAAAAAAAAACAGCTGGGGAAGTCAGTTTGCTAATTATTAACCCTCTAGGGAAGAGATTGAATTGGAAATGTGCATACAAAACATTCTGGGAAAATATAACAAATAGTGTAGATATCTTTGGAAAAGAAATACTTGCACTGCGGCTTGTATTTTTACCAGAAAGGGAGGAGACAATTTGTGATATATGACTGGATTCCTCAAGATGGATAACAATTCAGTCTTAGACTCATTTTCTCCCTGTAATACGATTCAGCAGTCCTGAGGTTGAAATAAGTCTAACATTAAGGAATGACTTCAGGGAATGAAGAGAAGTCATACATTTATTGTGATATAAATCATAGGGGGGGGAAAGACTGTTGTCAGCCTCCCTCTTGACCACTTCACAATAAGGAAAGGGGGGATTTTCAAAGCTGAAAAGAGGAGAGGAGCATCGAACTGCGTACTGTGCCTTAGAAAATATTATTCAAAAGCTACTGTGATAGATATTCAGATACCTAATGTAAAAATATAAATAACAAAAAGAAAAAACAAAGCATAATAGTCTTTGGACAGTAGGCTCTGCTGTGACATATTTACGTCTTACTCTACCTGGATGCTCTAATCCTTCCTCTACAACCTGGCCAGAGAGGTGGCTATGTAGTATGTGCAGGTGTTTTTTCCCCCATTTCAGGTGTTTTAGGGATAGAAGAAACTAAGAGTTAGATATGAGCACTACACCAAATTCCAGTACAGTTCAGTGTTTAACTTGTGGCCAGTCTTAGCTATAATTATAGCATGAAATGGAAACAGAAAAAAGAGATTAAAGGAAAAAAATATCCTGGTACAGAAAACCCCGAAGATGGGAGAAGAAAAGGAATTTAGGAACAGCTTTCACCATTTGCTTAACATTGGAGCTTTTTTCCTGCTTGATACGTTGGTTGCAGCACAGAGATAGCTGCTGTTCGCAAGTAAGTGCCAAAATAGATGTAGCAGAATGCATTATTGTTTAAAACAAATAGATCATGTGGGATGCTGAACTGATTTTTGTTTTCTTCCCCATAATTCAGTGTGTAGTCATTTTAGGTGTCAGACTGTTAAAGAAAAATCTTATTATTGTTAGGCAAGCTTTTTAAAGTTGAATTGCTAGCAATTAATTTAATATCAGAGATGTGCATATTTTTGACTTTTTAATGCTGTAGGTGGTATTACAAGCTTAGCTAAAGTCCTATCCAGTAGGCAATACAGTAGCGAGCAATGCACCTTCTGAACTTGTCCATTCTCTGATTATTTGCAACTCTCTTTAGTTGCTTTGATATAATTCACATGTTTTTGTGTGTGTGTATAGACAGCTATTACAAATGATGAACTGGAGTGATTATAAAGTGTGCCATTTCCAGAATGCTGCAACAGTCCCTTGTCCCTCCCAGGACTGATTTAAATTGCAACTAGTTATGTAAAGTGAACATTTATGGTATTTTTGACAGAAAGCATTAAACTCAAGCATCCCAGAGTGACCACCAATGAGGGTCTTAGTATGTTACCATACACGATTTCAAGATTAGAGGGGAAATCCACACATTTGCACAGGAATTAGTGCAAAAGGGACCCAACCCTGACTCCTGCTGGTGAAGTGCCAGTTGTATGAGATGCCCGATATTGTGGGTCCTGCTGCTTTCATCCTGCCCTTGTGAGAAAAACCAAACCACCAACTGAGCAAACAAATCCCAGCAGGTGGGATATTAAAGATGTGTGGGCATGCATCGCTGTTTCTTTGCTTAGGCAGTTACAATACTAATAACAAACAAGTGGCCAAATGACATCAGAACAATGCTCAGTCATCGACGCCAAGAATCAACCAGTCTTTATTTCTCTATTTCAGAGAAAAACTAGGCAGAGCCGTGCATTTTGCTGTTGTGCTGTTTGGTGGCAGGTACAGGCAAAAGGATTTGGTTGATGCTGGGAGCTGGGGAGGTCCAGGCTCTGTTTCCTGGCTTTACTACTGTCACTATGTCATCTTGGCCAACTCACCC
>NW_008824939.1:229271-241135 GCF_000699105.1 Pygoscelis adeliae | reverse complement strand
GGGGAATATTCTTTGGCAGTCTTCTAGGGAGAATGATTGCCAAGTATCATGCAAGTTGCAAAAACAACACCTTGTTACTAAGGGGAAACCCCCTTGCAGGAACAGTGTGAAGTGCCTCATTCCGTCACTGTTTCCAGACTGCTTCTGAGGCCAGACAGATACATGTTTTGCCTGAAAAGTGTTGGTAAAATTTAATTTCCAAAGCTCTTTTATCCAACTAAACTTGAAGTAACTTTTGTTCTCAATTCAGGCTAATAGCAGTAACAAGAAGGAGCTAAAATGATAATGTAATGAAATTAATAAACCAAGTCTATTTTCAGTCATGTATTGTGTTAAAGATGTGAGATTACCATCCCAAACTTGTTTCATTACAGCGTTGTTACGGTGTTATATTACAGCATTAGCAATCATTCAAAAATCCATGGCATTGTTTATAAAAATAAACTAATTGAAGGCAACTTCTGTTTAAAGTGATCTCTAGCACTATGCTTGTGTTTGCTTATGCTTTCTCTTTATGTCCAACATTTGTGTTTAAACATGTTTTGTTAGATGAATAAAATACACTCTGACTTGGAGTCTCCACTAACTTTTGCTTTTAAAGTCAAGACTCTTGGCTTCCCTTTTGCTTGTTCCTACTTTGCCGTGTCTGTCATGATCTCTGGCAGGGCTCGTAGCTATAAAAGTGTGTGGGAGTAAAGGTTAAGGATAAATACTAGGTTTAACAAATATGGTTATTGTTGCCATAAGGATTCAATTCTGAAGTTAGTGGTTGGATCATTCTATTTTTAAGGTAGGATTACAATTGCATTCCACATCTGTGCCTGAGTTAAAGTTAAAATCAATATACTTTTAGCACTTTGTCTTTCTGAAGACTTCAGGTTGTCAAGGGCTAGATTCATAAGGGGAACATAGTAACCATTGGACTTCATACCAATAAGTAAACATTCAACAGGTCACAATGAGAATATGAGTGAGACTGTGCTCCAGTAGCAAGAGTACTCATTTGTGGGGAAAGGGAAGAGGGAGACCTAAATTCCACGTTGTGCTCTAATAAATATTTCAGTGCTTTGAATGAAGTGGATCAGCTCCAAAAGGAGACACTGAGAACTTGCTTTAGCCTGGTAGTTACTGAATTAATCTGGATCAATGTGGGTTCAGATTCCTCTTAGAAAAAGGGATTGCATTTGAGTCTTTCATAGCAAAGATGCCCAAACTCTCCATGTATTTGTTAAAAAGGGGACAACAGCATCTTCTCTTTCTCTACCTGGGAACTTTCCTAGTGGACCAGTCCATTAACAAAGTTTAGAGAAAAGTGAGGAGCTCAATAGCTCTGCGCTGTCAGGACTTCTGCACGTGTATCAGCAGCAAAAGGAAGACTAGGGAAAATGTGGGCCTGCTGCTGAGTGGGGTGGTGGTAACAAAGGACGTGGAAAAGGCAGAGGTACTCAATGCCTTCTTCACCTCTGTCTTGACTAGTAAGATTTGCTTTCAGGAATCCCAGGCCCCTGAGACCAGTGGGAGCATCTGGAGCAATGGAGACTTACCCTCAGTAGAGAAGATCAAAACATTTAAACAAATTGGACATGAACGAGTCCATGGGACCCAATGGGCTGCATCCACAAGTGCTGAGGGAGCTGCAAGATGTCATTGCAAGGCCAACCTCAAGTACCTTTGAAAGGTGACAGTGATCAGAGGGGGACTGGAAGTTCAACGCAAATGTCATGCCTAGCTTCAAGAAGAAAAGGCCAGTCAGCCTTAACTCGATACCCAGGAAGGTCATGGAGCAAATAATTCTGGAAACCATTTCCAAATATATTAAGGACATGAAGATGATTGGGAATCATCAGTACGGATTTACGAAGGGAAAATCATGCCTGACCAACCTGATAGCCTTCTATGATGAAATGACTAGCGTGGTGGACGAGGAGAGAGCAGAGGATATTAATAATCTTAACTTTAGCAAGGCTTTCATCACTGGCTGTCATAGTATCCTCATTAACAAACTGCTGACTAGACAAGTGGACAGTGAGGTGGATTGAAAATTGACTGAAATGCCAGGCTCAAAAGATTATAATCAGTGGCACAAAGTCCAGCTGGAGGCCAGTCACTAATGGTGTACTCCTGGGGTCAACACTGGGGCCAATACTGTTTAACATCCTCATTAATGACGCTGGACAATGGGACAGAGTGCACCCTCAGCAAGTTTGCAGAGAGTTGAAGACTGGGAGGAGTGGCTGATACACCTGATGGTTGTGCTGCCATTCAGAGGGATCTTGACAAGCTGGAGAGATCGACCAAGAGGAATCTCATGGAGTTTAACAAAGGGAAATGCCAAATCCTGCACCTGTTGAGTAATGTCCCCACACATTACTAGGGGCTGGGGACCAACCAGCTGGGAAGTAGCTTTACAGAAAAGGACCTGGGAACACCAGCTTGAACATGAGCCAGCAACGTGCCCTTGTGGCAAAGGTGGCCAAGAGTATCCAGGACTGCATTAGGAGGAGCGTTGCCAGCAAGTTGAGGCAGTGATCATTTCCCCCTACTCAGCACTGGTGAGACACATCTGGAGTGCTGGATCCAGTTCTGGACTTCCCGGTGCGGGAAAGATGGGTTTACTGGAGCCACAAAGATGATTAAGGGACTGGAGCATTTGTCATATGAGGAGTGGCTGAGAGCTGGAGGAGAGAAGGCTCAGGGACATCTTATCAATGTATCTAAATACCTAAAGTTGGGGAGAGTAAGAAGATGGAGCCAGACTCTTCTCAGTGGCATCCAGTGAAGGGACAAGAGGCAATAGGCACAAACTGACATACAGGAAATTATTCTTAAACAGAAGAAAAAGTTTTTTTACTGTGGTGGCGGTCAAGTACTGAAGCAGATTGCCCAGACAGGTTGTGGAGTCTCTATCCGTGGAGATATTAAAAATGCAACAGGACACAGCCCTGGGCCACCTGCTCTAGCTGACCCTGCTCTAAGCAGGGGGATGCGCTAGATGATCTCTAGAGATCCTGTGATTCTTTGACCTAGTTACTTGGATTCATTTCAACAGCATCTGAGTATTTCTTCCAGGTTCACTGGTTGTAAAGAGATTTCTGATGTTTCCAAAGTTTGTGCATGCCCATGGGACCTAAATATAGGTCAGAGGTTCCTACTGGGGCATTTAAATACTACCTGTGATAGATCCAGCCCCAGGTTATTCTGCATGGCCGAACTGTTTCAGCACTGTGAAATACACACAAACCTTAAGATACTTAGGGGCTTCATAGGGTGAAGTGCTGCTATTTAATAGAATATATGTAACAATTGATGTTTTAGTACAATGGGCATATTATTGCTCCCAAAAAAGAAAAAGAAATGTAGATGTACTCCTTAAAGAAATAGGGCTATTTAATTAAGCATGAATGAAATAGATCACTAACTAGAACTCTACATGCAGTTGCATTTTCTTCACTACTATGACCTTTTGTTCATTCTCCTTTTTTTTTTTTTAGAATTTTGTGATTTATTTAGGTATATTGAGAATAAAGACGTATCCAAATCAAAAAGTGATAGTAGTACTGTTTAGTTTAGTGATTATGTAGTATTACTATCTTTTTCCTTTTTTTTTTTTTCATTTAAAAATATAACTAGAGGTGCTTATGCAGTGTTGTAAAGTAAGTCTTCCATAAGATACCATAAAGAGCAGGCTTACTCCTTGACAGCCTCAGCAAAGGAAAGAGAGTGGGCTCAAAATCAAAGCCAGGAACAGGTTCAGCTTGGACACGACTGACGATCTCTACAATGGGAGTATGTCATACACAGAGGTGATCTCTGAAGTGACCAAATCCTGAAGGCTTTATAGCTTAAAATCTACTCTGAAGTTTTGTCTAGAAGCTTATTAATGGTTAGTGCATGTGCAGAGCACTGCAGATCTGAGTCATGAGGGATCTATGCTGTTCTGTACTATCTTCATCTTCCACATTCTCCCTCATATATTCTGCGTCAAGCACATGAAACCAGCTCACCAGCAGTACTTGCGCAGTGATGACAAGCTGATAGCAATACTTTCATAGTCTCTCCCTGATTTACCCGTGGTGTCAAGCACAGAGTGAAGTTCTATAAGCTCATTTGTATGCACTGTCCACCCACAAACTTTATCTCAAGTTGTGCGAGTGTTGAGTCACAGACAGGTAGTTCTTGTTCAAGTCCTGGGTTCATGTAAGCTGTGGGTAATAACAAAAGCTATTTCAATCTCAATCTCAGAAATAATAACAGTAAGGTACAAATAATTTCTTTACAAGAAAACGCCCTCAAATCCATAGAAAAATGTGAACAGCAAGTTCCAGTTAGGAGTGCCTGCTGATTTGTTCACCCAGTAGGAGCTTTCATCCAGATCAAGAAATCACCAGTGGACCATATCAGCCAGATCACTCTTGTCCACATGCTTGCTGACCTTGTCAAAAAACTATCTAGAGGCCTCAATGGTAAATACTATGTTTAGAGAAGATGTGTTGGCACTGCCCCAAAAGATCATATTTACCCAGGTGCACACTAATTCTATCCTTTATCACAGTTTCTACTGCTTTGCCTGGCACTGATGTTAGGCTTGCCAGCTTTTAGTATCATCCATCCTGTCCCCTCATTTTCCCCTTGGAATCTTTTTTAGGGATTGGTGTCACATTGCCACCCTCCAGTCTCCAGGCACAGAGAAAGCTTGAAGAGAAAGGTGGGTTCATTAGTAGATCTGCTATTTCTTATCCGCACTCCCTTAGAAAGCTCAGGTGCCTATCAGGCAGTCCTGGGGATTTGTTACTCTGCATACTTTGGATTACAGCATTTCCAAGGTATGGAAATTTGTATGAATATCTGCTTATTCCAGTGAACACACGCAAATACATCATTTAGCTTCTCTGCAAATGTTTTTTTTTACTCTCTCTTATTTTACTTTGCAGTTTTCATTTGATCCGTCAGGCTCTGGTAGGCATCTCGGTCTTGGTGTGTCTAAAGAAGGATTTAATATTAGCTTGGATTCCTTTTGCTAGCTGCTGCTCACACTTTTTTATTGCTCTTTCACTGTGTTTTCCTTTAATATGTCGCTTTACAATCCTTTCTGTATTTTTCATTTGGACATGACTTCAACTTCTTGTTTCTAATAATCTACCCTGTGGTGAGATTATCTGTGCCCACTTCGTTTTACCAGTTCTCAAGACTTTAGTAGATGGCACACACTGATGCTGCGCTGTGCATCCTTCAGGAAAATTCAGCTCCACCTGTAAGAATTTACTGATCCTAGCTGCTCCTTTTTGTTTCCTCTTCACGAGCTTTCTCATTTCTATGTCTCTGTCTCTTTTGAAATGCAACCTCTGTGAATGCTTGGCCTTTGTCAAGCCTGTGGGAATTCCGAATATAAACACAGGAGCAGCAACTGTAAGTTGAAGATGTAGGACAAGATCTTGCACATTAATGAGGACCAAATGAAGGGCTTCATCTCTTCTGTGGCTTCCTGGTCCAACTGCTCTGTGAAGCAGTATTGATGGAGTCTAGTCTGTGTTGTATTCCAGTGCTGCAGTGTCCAGATGACACAGGGGTTACCTGAAGTACAGTTTCGGTTGTATTTCCCGCCCTCTTTGCCCATCTGATCTCTCTTGGCATACTCTCTCTGTCCTTCTGGTCAGGCAGGCAGTCTGCAGACTCAGTGCTACATATGCTTAAAGCTGGCGTTTCGGTTCACGCAGATTCTGTGTCACTTGCTGGGTCCATACTTTGTTCATTTGATCTGATTATAAGATCTCACTAATAAATTTCACTACCCCATCATCAGCAGAGGTGACTCTTACCTTTTCTGTATATTTTATGTTCGGTACTGTGATGTCCTACATGTGTCTAGCATGTCATAGTCTTCGTGTAAGACTAGGCATTTGATTTCCCTCAATTTATTCATTGGATTTTTAGCATTTGTGTAAAAGTGTGTGTTGTTGCAGTGTTTGTTTCCTTCTTCATCTCCCATTTGAAAAGCACTCTGTTTGGTTTCAATTCCTTATTTCTCCTCTCTGGCCTCTCCTGCACTCAAAAAGGCACAATTTCCAGGCCTTTGTTGATGGCATACTGAACTGTGTGTTCCCCACACCTGCTGCTCTCCAGTTTATAGCTTAATCAATCACAACCTTTAAATGCCAGCAGTTTAGCTCCCACTGAGTCCACCCTTTCCACACGGGCTCTTTTTATCTCAGAAGTGCTCCCAAGTCCAGATCAGTCTGAAATTTTGCTCTTTATACCATCCTTTCAGCTGCATGTTGAAAGTTTGCCTCTTTCTGGTCACACGTAAGGCAGTGGGGGCATTTTGGAGAGTGCTGTTGGAGAGGGTCTTATCTTCATCTTCCCTTGTACAAGCTAAATTTTGCCTCCAGAACATCATGTGAGACTCAAAACAACAGGCTCTTCTGCAGCACTTTTAGGGAACTGTTCTACTTTGCATGTTTAAAGAAGAAAAAAAAAGCTTTTTCATTTAATTTTAAAAGCTCTTCCACCTGAATTAGTTTTCATTTGCTTAAAAACGTTTCCCAAATTCAACTGATGTTCTTTTAAACCATTCCTCCAAACTAAGTTTTTTGCAACAATGTAATGTGGTGCAAGATGTTATCTGAGTTGCCAGCTCCCACAATCATAATTTGAGTAATAATCCTACACTGGTACAGTAACAACGGAAAACAGCTTTTGAGGAGATTAAGCATATTAACATTGCCAGTAGAACTACTATGCCAAAGCACAATTTCCATTAAAATCGTACAGTGCAGGTGTCAGAGGCCCTTTCTTAAAGTGCTACAGAAGAGTATCATTTACCATTTACTTTACGATTTTAAGCGGTTCTCTGAATGTTAAAGTACTGCTTGTATTATTTTGTTGTTGTTGCAGGAGCACGTAGAGATCCCAGCAGGAGTCAAAGCCAAACCAACACACAGAGAAAGACATTCCCTGCTATAAACAGACAAAGATGCAGAGTGAATGTGTCCGCACTCCTTTCTTTGTCTTTTTTCCCAAACCTGTTTCTAGTATTTCAGCAGGCCTTGTCTAATCTGAGTTTGAATATGCAGCAGGACAGAGACAGAGGCAGCACTATGGAAGTTGGCACTGTCACATTTGAGTAAAAAAGGAGGTTGGTATTAGAATAAAGGTTTGTAATTCCTTTTATTATTTCTGGAAGTTACCTACCATGTTTCTGTGTAGTGGGAGAAACAGAACAGTCTCTAAAATGCTATAATAACATCTAGCCTGTTTACTATGAATGATGACACTTCAAGAGAGTCAAATGTAAGAACCCCTAACAATAATAAACCTTTCAAATGCAACAAAAAACTCAAAACCTTGGAACTCGTGCCAAAGATTCATATAGAGATTGTTAAAGAGATATAAGAAATATATAAAAATTCAGCTGAGAGAGCGTGTGATTTCATCTTAAGTTTACTGTGCAATACAACGGTTTCATAATGTGCTAAAAGGTTAGGCTGCTGTCACTGAAACAGGAAATCTAAAGCAACAACACGAAAAGCCATTTTCCTTTGTGTTCCCTTTTTGCTAAAAGCAAAATATTCCTTAATGTTTAAAAATAATTAAGTCCTCAACATCCAGTTAAAAAAGCAAGTCAGCAAATAAAGTAAGTGTCCATGAAGAAAAGACTATCCAGGTGGAGTTAATGCAAAATCAAGTCAAAGTTACTGCTTAAAGACCTCTCTGGATACGATCTCTCTGTATCCAAACCAGTTGCTGGATGCTTGTCACCTCCCCTTTGAATTTCAATGATTGTTTTTCATGGCCATGTATGGCATTAACTCAATCAAACCAAACTTCTGTATATGTCAAAAAAGAATCATTTGGCTTTTAGCTACGCTTATGGTAAAAGTTGCAGTTGTCCAGTTTTCTTTTCCATTAAACTATCTTTAAACATGTCCAGGGCTGATACTGTAAATGGTTAGCAGGCACTTTACTCAAACCAAAGCCATGTTCTAATATTAAACTTAGCAGCAGAGTCTAGGTAGGACTGAAATCTTTGATTGCTGGCTGCTTTGTGGGCACCATGACTTTCTCAGAGAAAGTCCTCTGCCTCAGAAAATAACTCTGCTCCTGCAACTCTCGAAAGACCTTATTTGTTTGTTGGGGTTTTTTTGTTTGGTTGGTTGGGTTGAGGTTTTTTTCCTGTAAGGGCCTGGGTATTACAAGCACCAATGTTGCAAGGTAGAAAAAGTAGTAACTAGTGCTCCCTGTTCAGATGTCACCGTTTCAAAGTCACTGCTGGGGGGAGCAGAGAAGAGCAGAAATTACCATCTCCAGAGCCTCTTCCCACTATTGGGAGATGCTTGGAGGTAGCAAATCCTTTTCCAGCATTCCCTCTGTGTTCACTGGCATGTGGATGCGCTCAACCTAGCCAGAAAAACTGGATTACAATGTGTTGATTGTAAGAGAGGGAGGAAGGTTGCTCATGCAAAGTATCTATTTCATGTGGTGAGCAGAAGAGAGATGGGGTGGAGATTTATGGATAGACAGGTGTTGACACTTTCTGCAGGTAATGCTATTGTTACAAACATATGGGCATAAAAGCAAAGAAATTACCTGTTGATGAGCAAGAAAGACTCCTCCTAGAAACACAAGGCTCTTAGTCATGATGTTGGCACCTCGAAAGGCTTTTTTGACTGGAAAGGCGAAGTAATCTGCTTGGAAGCAAGAGAAAAGGCTGCTGTGCATTACTGTCAGCTCTGTGGTGGAGTCCCTCCTGTATCTGAAATTCTGTATTTGGCTATCTCTGTAGGCATGGTTGAATTTTGTTCTCCTATTGGTGTTGCTTTGCAATGATATGTAGGTATTTATGGGGACGTGATAACGTTTGTGATTTGCAATACAGAAATTGTTCACCTATCATGCTGTGAGTAATGCTGCTGCGCAGCTCACATTAAATGCAGAAGCCTCATTGATAAGCTAGGATAAATCCCTTAAGAAGTAGGCATTGGCATTATTACAATTTTGATAAGCTTTGGTACAAACCCACTTTTTCAGTTAACAGAAAGCTGTAGAAGATTTTCATAAGTTATCATATGACATACACTGATTTTGATTTTTCCTGCACTGTTCTTTCCAAAATACTGGTTGGTTTGTTTGGGTTTTTTTGGTTTGTTTGCAGAGTGATTGCTCCCTTTACAACCATCTACCTTGAGGAAATATTTTTAATCTTCTTTTTTTAAATCTGGCATGATTAAAACATGAATGACAAGAGGAAGCCAAGAATCTTCCACAGGAGAGATTGCTTAGGTCAGAAGATCGGCAAATTCAGCAGAGGAAAGGTGGTTTGAGGTATTGCCTTTGAAAGCTTGCTTCATTAGGAAGAGATGCGTGGGAACTTTTCACCTTTTTAGGGATGAGAAAGATGCTGTACTATGGGGAGGAGAGGAACGAGTTCCAAGTTCTACTCTCCAACTGGATGTAGTAGTGTTATGCAGAACTAATACCAGAAACAGATAGCAGTTGTATAAATGTTGATGTGCACCAGGTTGACTATAAATGTTGACTCTACTCAGGTGAGGAGCTGCCAGCCTGGAAGTTACTGGTGGCAACTGGTAGTCTTGTAATGGACATGGGGGCTGGCTTTTCTGGGTAGGTTGTGTGGATTTCTGGTTGAGCTCTTGGGATATGAGATATCAAAGGGTATTTTCCAGTGCCCAGATCCTTCTAATTCCTGCAGCAGTGGTCTGCGTGTCAGTGGTCCTACAGAGATCAGTGCTGTCACGCTGGGTTTTGTCCTGCACAGGCTGCCAGGTAGACTGCCGGTCTTTTGCCTTGGTGGGGAGTGCATGGCATCAGAGTGCACAAAACTTGGTTAGCAACAGAGTCACTGTGCAAGCCCACTGGAGGGTTAACAACCACAATTTGCATATTAGCTTTTAATTGTTCATTTCCGCAGACCACAAAACATTGTACCGCAACTCATTTTATCTTAGTAGAAGACCAAAAAAAAGAAAGAAACAACAAACCAAAAAATAAGTATTTGTGTTCAGGCTTTTTTTTAAATGCTCTTGATATAAAAAAAAAAACAGTAAAACTACTGTTTACCTGTGATTTTCAATAACTTCCTATTTTTTCAACTTCTGCCATCAAAACGCTGACTTCTTGTTTTGTGCATAAAGCACTTTAACCAAACAGTTGTACAGGTGTGAGTCTATATACTCTTATCTGTCTGCTGCTTGGCTGGGGGCAGAGGGAAGGGATGTGTTTTGGTGGGCTCACAAGGGCTGCACATTGTGTATCTCCTCTTAAGTTAATGTACAACAGAGTTTAAGTGTAGGGCACACGCATGCACACAAAACTGAAACTAAGAGGCGCCAGTGCAAACAGCCATCTTTCCTATCCTTGGGCATTCTTTAATTTTTGAGTCAGGATTGGGGTCTGATCCTGTGTTATCTAGCATGGTGTTTCATAAACAGATAAACGAAAAAGGACCTCAAATTGGAAGTGCATATTGGAGAGCATATGTTATATACATTAAGAAACCTGAAGAGAACCTCCCCTCTGTTAATATACGTATTTGCTGATACATATTTGGTAAATAGGATGCTGTTAATTTCAGAGTTGCTGGTGTATGTTCAGTAAACATGCAGTGCATGCTATTAGTTTCAAAGTTAAACACTTTACTACTCTCCATACCCAAACTGGGGCAGTCAGTTAAAACAGCACGCATTTGGAAAGGTTCATGGGGATGCAGGGTTCACACCTACTGCTTCTTGTCATGATGTTTTATTTGAAAAGAGACACACCATCCCACCACATATTTAATTTTAGTTTCAATAGCTTGCTTTTGTATCATGCTCACCAGAGGGGAATTTCTGCCTCCCACTCTCTGCGTGGAGACTTTCAAGCTTTGCTCTTCCAGAAAACAAACCCTTTCTGGTAGCACAGCTTCGATTTTGCTGCAGCTACGGACCCCTCTCTGCCTGAGCCTGATTTCTGATTTTTCAAATAGCTCCTGCCTTGGCAGCCAGGTCTTGCTCTGTGGTTTCCAGCAGGAGAGAACATCTGCTCACTTACAGATGCCTGGTTTTGTTCACTGTCCTTCCGCTCAATTCCCAGCCCGGCACACCCTCAACTCCAGCGTTCCCGGGTGTCCAGATTCCTACATGATGGGCACATTTGAAACGCATAAAACAGACTGCATGCTGCGTTTCCCATCTTTATGAAAATCTAGTATTTCTTTCCCTGAACGAGTGCTCCTCCAAGTCTAATCAAAATAGGTTTTCCTAGCCAAAATTTTTTTTCCTTGCAACTTTGCAAGCGCTTTCTTGCACAGCTGGGGTTCGAGCTATATAGCCTTTCCAGGTCAGCGCCGAATCAACCAGTGCGCAGCTATAAACAGACGCGATTTTATTTTACATACTTTCCACCAGTTTCCCTTCTTTCTCTTTTCCTCCTTCAGGCCAACTGGTTCTCTGCATCTTTGTGTTTTTGTTTTTGGTTTCTGTAACTTCCTGTAGCCAGCATCATAATTTTCTCAGCAACAGTTATTTCAACTGCTCCCAGTCTCATCCCCTCCCCCTTCCCTGGCAGAAACAGATCAGACAATTGCAATTTTAGCTGCTAGCTACCAGAAAACTCTTAGAAAGTATGGCAAGGCTGCCCAGCCTGCTTCCCTCTCCAGCTTTGCAAAGGTCCAGCTAGCCCCTATGGACAAATATGCAGCGGCGCAGCCTGCTTCCCTCTCCAGCTTTGCAAAGGTCCAGCTAGCCCCTATGGACAAATATGCAGAGGCGGGTCTGTAACAGCTTTGAGGCCTAGCCGTGGGGGTCCCTGATGCCCCCCGTGGTCGTGAGGGCCGTGGCCCCCCGCCAGGCTCCTGCTGTCAGCCACTC
>NW_008824939.1:228750-229231 GCF_000699105.1 Pygoscelis adeliae | reverse complement strand
TCCCGGCAGGGCAGGGCCTCCTCTGCCCATGCCCTGTGGGGACGGCCACCCGCCCCACAGCCCCTGGCCCAGCACTCCCCTGCCTCGGGGACGGCGTCATGGCCCTCATGCCGGGCCCGGCTGGCACGTGGCCCCACGGCCAGAGGGGGATGGGGATCACAGGTAACATTTAGAGATATATTATTGGATCCATTTTTAGGTATTTTACTTCAGTGTCTGCTATTATTTATTATTTTTGGTTTATATTCTCTTCACTTTTTGCCTTTTCTTCACTTTTAGCACTTATGCTTTCCCTTTCTTTCCCAACTGAACTTCTAAAACCTTTTTTTTTTAGTTTTAACTTTACTTACCATGTGATAATTAGGTCTGCTTTTCTATTTTTTCTTCATTTTTCCTCGGGTTTTCCTCATTTTTTCCCTCCTTCCCTTTTTTCCTTCACTTTTCCTCTTCCCCCCCCCCTCCCCTTCTTTTCCCCCCCCTT
>NW_008824939.1:179937-226609 GCF_000699105.1 Pygoscelis adeliae | reverse complement strand
CCTTTGGCCTGTTACCTCGGGAGGAGAAAGAACCCGAACTCAGGCAGCCCCCTGCAGAGCGTCAAGCCGTCATTTTTATTTGCTGCTTTATGCGCAGAGAGAGAGAGGAAGGAGGCTCCCCTGTCTTTCAGAAAGCAGGTGGAAAAGTTTCACGTTGAGCAAATTCTTGCAAGCCAAAGCCGCTAGCTTGGGGAGAGTTGCTGGGGAGCAAGTTGAGCTCTTTGCTAAATGGTTGCACCTCACGCGTTTTTATCTCCTTTGACAGTAACAGGCTTGGGTTTGTAGCAAAAGACATCAGGTAAAACTTCACGGCCAGAGTGTTGAACTGGAGTACTTGAGCACCGGTATTAATAAATCGCTGCACGGAGAGATTTGGCGAGACAACATCAGCAGTTTTTCTGGGGAAATTTTAAAAAGTGGTTTTCTTCTTGATGTCAGAATGAGGGTTGTGTGGGAAGAAGTGAGAGAAGAATGAGGAAAGGGAAGATCTGAGAAGAGGCCGAGAACATGTTACAAGAAATCGAAAAAAAGAAAGTCTGGAGGGGAGAGTAAAAAGCAAAAAGCAGCTATAGTGCTGAAAAAGCACAGGGTAAAAAGATAGCACAAAAGCAGGTTTGGTTGTTAAAATGTCTTATTTAGTTTTAGTAGGATGAAAGAGACGGTTGGTTACAATGTGCTATTTAGAAAAAGTCACTCCAGTAGGTGGCTGACTTAGAGATTCTTCTTTACAGTTTGACCAGCTCAGTACTATTTAGATACTATTTGGCACTTACACAGTGGAAAATTCGCCGGTATACTGGGAAGTAGTGGTAAAATTCACTGCATAACATCACTGAATATTTTCCCTGCTGTTCAGCCAAACCTATTATTAAGTCATATTAAAAAAACGCAGTAGGAATGTGATTGACAGTGCATTACTATTAAATACAAAACACTACTCAGCAGATTCCTTATGTAAACAGCAGAGTAATAGCCTTGTGGGTCTGGGACAGGCAAGGTCCATTTCAGCCTGGTTAGTGAAAGTTTTATACTGTGGGGCCATCTTTATTGTTGCATAGAAATAGTTCTAGGGCATTTTTTTCTTGGTTAACTTAAACCTACTGCCACCTGTCAGATGTGTTCTTATACTGGCAGAGGCATCAGCTTGTATCAGTAGGGTGATTAATATCTTTTTAAAATTGTATACTATGCTTTATCAGCTTTTTTTTTTCTTTTTAATGACAAGCTACGTCACAGCTGAAAATGAAACTAGGGTTTCTCTATAATTTTAAAAACGATACTCCTAATCTTTGTGTGGCATCTTTGGTGGGATATTCATTCTAAAACTCTCTCCCAAAAGCAGTGCTAGTTATTTTAGTAATACTGCAGTTGCACCCACAAACTGGTTCACGTATTAGCCTATCATGCCGTGTATCATATATGATACACAGTTTAAAAAAAAAAAGTGCTTACTATGTAATTAATAATAATCTTCACTTTTTATGGTACCTGCTGTGTGTCACTGCATTTGCAGATAGGCATGAAGACAAGATTCTTTACCCAGTAAGCTCGCAAGTTAATCAGGGGTCGATGCAGTCAGTATGTGTTAAAGTTAAAAGAAGAACTCTCATCGATAGGATTGGACTTAGAAAACAGCCTTGTTTTATCTCCCCTCATTTTATGATGACTTTGAAAGAGACCTTTTCTTTTCCCCCAGAAGTAAAGAATACTCACTAAAGAGCAGGAAAATGTGCTTAACATGGCTTGTACGAAAGAGAGAGTCTAATGCACAAACAGCAGTTGCTGTACTTTTCTGGTCGCATGTCTCAGAATGTGATTACACTTTTAAAAAGGAACTTCCTGTGAAAGTGATACTGAATCACACCCATACGTGGATATTTGTTTGTTCTTATACAGGCAATGATGCTTTTACCATTCGCCATGACACACTGAACAAGTGCATACAAGTTAAAAACTCACGGATAGTGATAGATGACTGCAAGGAGACAAGTGAAGCTTTATGGAAATGGGTATCCCAGAATCGCCTCTTTCATTTGGGGTCCAAGCAGTGCCTGGGACTTGATATATTCACCAAATCACTCTCTCGCCTGAAAATGGTTGATTGTAACTCAGAACTAATGCTGTGGTGGCGATGTGCTGATGCTTCCATCCTTGGTGCATCTCAGTACAAAGTGACTACCAAGAGTACCTATGTAACTGCAAGCATAAATGCAACAGACCAGTGGAGAAGCAACAGTTCGTCCGATGATATATGTCGGTATCCTTACCATGGTAAGCTTGCACAAGGGTTTGGAGGGCTTTTTTTTTTTTTGTTAAGAGCATGTTGCTGTATGTCTATGCCAATAAATTCTTAAAATTAATCATATGAAAAGACTGATCAGTAAAGCAAGAGAATGTTTTGCTGTAGAGAGATACTAATATTCAAGTGTGAAACTTTAACTTTTTAATAAAAAATAAATATGCACAGCTGCAGAAGTTGTGTGATTGAGTGGCTTTCTTAGCATGTTTAAATTCCTCCCCCCATATTTTAGTGAGAGCCTATTTAATAATGAAATATCAACCACCTTCTATCAGAACAGACACTGTCCTCTTCACAGTGATGGGAATTTTGCTGTTAGCTCAAATAAGAGCAGGACTTGAGGATATTTTCTTTGCTGGCAGGCTGTACAATCAAATTCAATGCATGCTGCTAGCTCGCAGCCTGTTGGACTGTCAGGAATTATCCATTTGCTTTGGTCTGGTAGTCTCTCCACTTGCCATGGAAGACAGTCTCATCTGAAATCTCATGCTTGCTGGAAGAATTGGTGAAAACTTCCTTTACCATATTTAAAATCAGAATTTTCTTTGTATTTGGATTGTTCAAAGTGGGCAGTCTGAAGAGCCCAGTAGGCTCCACTTTGAAATGTTTTCCGTCTCTTGTATATGTTGATTCCTAGAGCCTTGTTCTGTAGTACTCTGTGCAAACCACCTGGATTTCAACAGGACAATGTATTTATCCCTAACTTACCAGGAAGGGGGAAACAAATTTCTGCTGCGTCATGCCGCACTCAGAAGAAAAAGTACAGAAAAATATTTCTTAAAGTTTCTTTCACTTCTTTCAGTTCTGGCATTGCTGTATAGTTGTTACATCTGTAACAACAAAATACGGTGTTTTAAGACCACAAGTGCGATTTGTACAGACATAGTTAACTTAAAACCACACAAGCAGTAACATTGATTTGCTGTCCTTTCCTCCCCTAGACAACTTGTATCTACTTCTTTTTTTTTTTTTTCTTTTTCCTGCAGAGGTTTATACCAAAGATGGGAACTCCTATGGAAAACCCTGTGAGTTCCCTTTTCTGTATAATAAGACGTGGCATCATGACTGCATTCAGGATGAAACGCATACGGGTGGGAAATGGTGCGCCACATCTGAAGATTATGCTCACGATGGAAAATGGGGAATCTGCTTACAACCAGGCACGTTGAGTTTCTAAATAGACATCCTAAAAGCGTTCTGTCACTTCACATATGTACGGCTCCACCTTGGTGTAGCACCATTGCTGTTAAGCTGGGTAAAAGCAGGTCCCTTTTCTATTGCAGCATTGACAGGATGATCAGCACACGCTTACTCTGCAGTATATGTGATTACCAATATAAAAATCGATAGACCTTCAGTATTCTAATTTTTCTTTTGAAACTTTCGTGATGTTTCAATATAGTTGTCGTTACAAGAACTATCTGCTTCCTTTAAACAGAGGATGGTTGTCATGATATCTGGGAACACGATCCGGGGTCTGAAAGTTGCTACCAGTTTAATACACAGTCTGCTCTTTCTTGGAAGGAAGCTTTTATTTCATGTAGAAGGCAGGGGGGAGATCTGCTTAGCATCCAAGATGCATCTGAATTAAGTTACATACAAGGTAGGTGTAATTATTCACATATGAATATCGGGAAATGTTGACAAATTAACATAAGTGAAGATAGCATTTTAGTTTCTGTCTTAAAGTTCTGGGTTAAAACTTGATTGTACTTAAAATGCATTGGTGCTGTCATTTGTGTAGCAAAAATAAGTTGCTAATCTCATTTCAGAGTTTGTTGGGTTTTTTTTTTTAATTTATCTGTGTGATTTCATTGTAGTGGTTAGCTGTTGTTCATATTTATAATGAGGAATGTCCCCAAAATCTCAAGTACGGGCCAGAGTGGCAGTTGGTGTTTTAGTAGCATGTTACCCACTTGTTGTTACGAAATCATCCTCACTGATGTTCAGCTTTGGCCTGGAGGAATTATCCGTGTGCCTTTGGGAATACAAAACCAAAGGACAAACATCTGAAGCCATTGGGAGGGAAGACTTGTGTGGGTGAATTCCTCCTCAGTTCAAGAAAGGTTGCATGTCCGATTATAGTAGCAATCTTTCTTTCCCCAAATGCATGCCCTTTCAGATCACACTTTTAATTTAAAGGACACCAATAAAGGATGAGCATTTTATACTAATTGTTTTCTTAAAAATAATAAATTTATCTCCAGCTAAGGATGACATCGCTGAGATCTTTTGGATTGGCTTAAATCAACTGGACGTTTCTGGAGGTTGGCAGTGGTCAGATCACAAACCTTTGAATTTTCTCAACTGGCATCCAGGTAATGTTGTTTCTGGTGTTACTAACAATATAACAGTTATTAACAAAACTAGTATTTTGCTTGGCTGCTTTTTTTTTTTAACCCTTCTCCATCAGACTTCATCAAAACAATCATTGTTGTTCCATTTCTGTCAAAAGTTCGGAACCATCTTTTTCTCCTAGCCAGTGAATCTTTCTGCACTCATTCTATATTTATGGATGATTAGGTTAATAAATCTCTAAAATGGTAAAACTTAAATAGTATCTTTGCGGTCCATTTTAGTAAAGAACCTACAGCTTCCCTAGCTGCTAAATTTCTCCAACTGACAGAATGGCATTGACTTCCCTCAGATATTAACAATTATTGATGTATGTGCAAGAACTGACGTTACTTAGAAGCCTAACTTGTGGTTTTAAACTTCAAGGTTGCTTAAATTTGTTTCGAGGTGAAGATGAAAGAAGATAAGACCTTTGAAAAAACCTTTTTTAATTACTCCCAAGTTCCTAGTAGAATTGGTGAGAGTCTTGTTTGTTTGGAATTTTCATCATGTATTTGTAATATTCTCAAAAATATGCCATGGATGTGTATATATGAGAATCCTGGAGGAACAACAATCAGGAATACTGAAGCTAATATTGTTTTGTCATTCAAACTGAATTTGACCTTTGTAAAGTGAATTCTCTTCTTCCTTCAGTTTCTAGAATAGTGCTGCAACATGAATTCTTCTTTGAAATAAATTTCTGTGATGTTTTCCAAATGTGGTCTTTCTTTTGGAAAGGTTAAGGACTTTTCTGCTGCTTGTACTACTGGCTGCACCTTCTTCTGGAGCTGTGATGACACTGTAGGACTGTAATGCAGAGCTAGAGACTAGACTATCCCCAGTTACAGTGGCGTAATTTAGTCTGTGGTCATGGCAGACATACTAATGTCTACCCCTCTTGTGAAAAATACCGGTATCTAACAGGAATTTTGCTAGCTGCAAGTTGTACTCATTACTTCTTGTCCTTTCACTATACACCTCTGAAAAGAACCTGGCTCTGGCTCTGCTGTACTCTCCCGTGAAGAACTAAGATCCACCCTGAGCCTTTTTTATGTGAGACTGAACAAACCTAGGGCAGGGGGAGCTGGGGCGCTCTTTGTAGGACACAGCTTGGGTTTGCACTGGGGCTCAAGGAAAGAGAAAGCCAAAAAGTACCATTGGAAGGGGGCTCCAAGGGAAGCCGGGAACTGCAAAAAAGAGTTCTCCTCTGTGATATTTTTAATTTGGGGCCTTGTCTCAGGTTTCTGTTAAGGTAAGGGTTATGGTTAGCGTTGAGAGAAAGAGTGCAGAGCTGTGTTTGGAGTGGGGCTGGAAAGGGGTTGCCAAAGGAAACTGAGGGCTGCGAAAAGGGTTCTCCCCTGAGATATTTCTAGTCTGGGAAAGTGCTCAGCCAAGGGTTTTTTGTATTGTAAATAGAACATTCCTCCTGGTTCTATGATTAAACATTGGAAAAGAAGTCCGGATTCCTTGATTCTGTAACTTTCTCTCTTACAAAAAACTTTCTGTGGGACCTGTGGTTGGACAGGTGCCTTCATTCTAAAGCAAGTTATGTTCTTTAAATATAAGGTGCCATACTATGCAAAGTATATTATTCTTGTATTGAAAAGCAATAGAAAAAAGAAGCAGTCGCTACCTTACTGTCTGATAACTTGTCCTCTTCTTTTTTTATTTGTTCCTGTCTATAGATATGCAGAGTTTGTCCCCGCTGGATGGGACTAGCTGTGTGGTGATGAATGCTGCCTCAGGTCAGTGGCAGAGTTACCACTGTGGGACTCCACTTCCATATATTTGTAAGAAGTCATTCAATGAAGTTTCAAGCCTCCCAGGTAGGACAACTTGCATTTTTATATTTGTATGTTAATATGAGCGTAATGTTCACTTAGAGTCTTTTTTTTTTTCCCTTCCCAAGTCTTCTTAGTTGTCTCTGCCAAAACACTTTGACAACAGCTTTGGGTTTTTTAGCAGAGCAGAAGCAAACCCTGTATATTCAGTGTCAAGATGATGCATCACAAACAGCTTTCATTTTTTGCAGCTTTCTCATTCACACGTAAAGCATTTCCCAGCACAGTCCTGCCCTTTTCATCATGTTTTCCTCTATGGCTTGTGCCTTCTTTCATGTGCTACTGAAAGTCTGGGACTGGCAGTTGCACCTCAAACCTTTCCATCTCTGCTTTAAGCCCATTTCTCTCACTCTTGGTGTGTATTGACATAAAATGGGACCTACCTGGGGCTTGGACCAAACTCTGTTGAATTCAAATAGAAGTAGTTAAATGACCTTACTATCCTTTGAAACCAGGCCCAGCACTGGAAATCAGAGTGCAAGAGTTGGTAGCTTGCCCAGTGTATAATCTTTACTGGATCCATAACAGCTCTTGTAAGATAAAAGTAAATAATACAGTAGGAAAACCAGAACAGTTTAAAGCTTTATTCTCTCCTCTCTACACACACATACGGTTCTTCAGTTTCTACAGTGTCTAGCTGTGACATATAACTTCTTCTATGCTTTTGGCCATTTACCTACACCTGGGTGTCCAACCCTTCCCGTATCCATGGCCTGTTCTTCCATGCGTGCTTTGGCCTTACCTAGTTTCCAGGGCTCATGCTAGCAGGGCTCTCATGGGAAAACTTCTACTGGAAGAGGATTGTCCTTGGATGAGGGGGGGGACTAGGGGATGAAGGGGGGGACTAGGGGATAAGAGGGATGAAACAGTGTCCTGGAGGTGGAAAGTGTCATGGAGTGTCACTGGCTAAGACACGTTCTCTCTGGCTCCCCTGGGGGAGGTGTGTGCCTTTGAGGAAAAAAAAATTAGTAAGTAGTTCAAATTTAACTAAACTGGTTCAAATTTTTAAACGATCCCTTGAAAACTAGTTTGTCAGTTAACCATCCTTATTTGTTCTCTGGCTCCTCAGCGGGGTATGCAGAGTTGCTACCAGTGTTTATACAGCGTTTTATTAATTAAAAACCAAAATTCTTGTGATTTGGAGTATTTTATAGTGTATTTTGAACCAGAAAGGCTATTAGTATATACCTTTTTCAGCATGCATTAAAAACAGTTTGAATTCTTGAATATCTTAGTTTTCAGAAGAAAAAATATTTAAAACTAAGCATTTGTTTCATTGTGAGCTATTCAAAATTGGTCTTATGCGTGGTGCTGTATATAGATCATAATGCCCTATAAAAGTGCAAACCCCTGCCAGAACAAAACAAGCAACTTTTTGTTGAAGCTGCTGTCCGGCAATGAAGTAACTTGTTTTGCCTTTAATTGCTTTTGAAATCTTGCTTACTGTTACTTTTGAACCTTTCGCTTACAGTAAGACCAGCTTAGTGTAATGCATTCCAGCTTTTTACTTTCACTCCCACTAACTTCTTTCTCCTTCTGCCTACCTCATGGCCCCAGAATATTACTAATCCCCATAATGCTGCTCAGTCAAGTCGATTTGCTTGACTACATTGTGACTGTTTCTTAAAATATTAGCCCTGAAGAGATGTGAACACATTTTGATCACCGCTTTCCGGCTGTTTTCAAGGTGCTGCTGGATTTAAAACACGAAGAAAATGCCAATCCATTGCACTAATCAATGTAGAACAAAAGCCTCTAATTCAGTTTCTCTTCACTATTAGAGCCTTGGAGACACTTGGATACTCGCTGTGATTTGGGCTGGCTTCCCCACAATGGTTTTTGCTACATGCTGATAAACAATGAGGCACCTTGGAGTATGGCAGATGAGTTGTGCAAAGCAAATAAGAGTAACCTCATCAGCATACACTCATTAGCAGATGTTGAACTGGTTGTTACAAAGCTTCATGATGGTGAGTTGAGATACTTATAAATGTGAAGCACCAAGTGCTGCGCACCATAAGCTACAAACTACTTTCCATGTTCTAGCATATGATTGTCCTAACCTCTAGCTTTTAAATGAAGGTGCTAATCCTGAGCTTGTACCCAGGCTAGTGCTGAGTGTTGCTGTTCAGGTCCAGTCTCCTCTGTATTAGCTCTTGTTTTGGTTTGATTTATGTTATTTATTTATTTTTTATTGGGCTAACCTAGTTGCCTAATACCTTGTGTTTAATTTTCTCATTCGAAGAGAATCGTAGATAGTTGGGCCAATGTTTGACTACTGGGTCACTGAACTAATAAATGTTATCTGTACTCTGTGGTCTTATGTTTTTGTGTGCACTCTAAAAATTAAATTTGGTTGAGCTTTTTTGCTTGAGTGTTTGTTATTTCTGGGTTTTTTTTCCTGTTTGTTACCTTCTCTGTGAAACTTACATTCATGAATACTTGTCTCAAATCTCCTTTCTCACTGTAAGAAAAAAAATTGTGGCATTTATGCTGTGCAGTATAGTGATAAAAAAACCTAATTTTGCTGATTTCACATTCCTTTCCAATTAGTTTGAATATTATTTTGTAACTACGGTGTTGTCCTAATTTTAAATTACAGATGCTAAAGAAGAAATGTGGATGGGTCTCAGGAATGAAGGTGTACCAACCTTGTTCAAATGGTCAGATCACTCAGATGTGGTTTTTACATATTGGGATCAGAATGAACCAAAAGTTCCTTTTAACAGCACTCCTAACTGTGTGTCATATTCAGGCAAGGTAGGAATATAGAGTTGGGGTTTTTTTTTTTAGTTTTTTTCCATCATAGTAGAGGCAACACTGATGATGTGAAAGTCAAGGGGAGGGTAAAGCAGATAACTGATTTTATTTCTGGAATAATCTTTAAAATACGGATAATCATTTTTCTACAAGCAAATTTCTTAAAATTATTTAGCTGACACTTGGTGGCCATGTACTGCAAAGAATGGAAGAAATTGCTCGCAGCTCTGAGACTGCTTCTGCTGTTGGTCAGCCAGTTGTCCTTGTCACTCTGCATTTTGGGTTACCGTATTCTTGCGTGTCTGTGGCAGAGAGCCAGGAAGGAGGTGGGCCAAACTATTGAAAGGAAAAGCTGGGTTCAGTCATCTCCGGGACCTGTTTGGGGGACCCCATCTGAGGATGGGTAGTGAGTACCTTGGGAAGAGAAGAGGAGAGGAGAGGACAGACACTGGGGGGATACAGTACCGAAGAAGCAAGGGGTGGGTGGGGGAAGGAGGTCACAAAGATGAGTGGAGAGGGAAGCACACTGTATCCCATCTCCCGGATTCAGTAGAAAACTGGGGCAAACATCTGCCTGCTGTGCTGTCAGGCTGGCAGTGGAGCTCATGCGCTCAGCTCCCCTGAGCTGCCTCCTCCCCGTTTCTGCAGAAAGCTGAGCACACTCCCTGCGCCCATTCCCTCCCTGATCCGAGAGAGTTGGCACCACCCTGGCCTTTTCTTCCCTTTTCAGATATGATCCAGAATCCTCCCATCACCACACTTGTCAGGTTTCTCTCTCCCTTCCAAACATGCACCTATGCATATAATCCAGGGCATCCTGCCCCCAGTATTTTTGCTAGAGGCATTTTGGCTTTCCCCCTTACGAAAACTCAGCCCCTGCACTGTGGAAATTGAAAGATTCTAAAATTTTAAATACTTTTTTTTTTTCCTTTCCTTCTCACAGTTGGGACAATGGAGAGTCAAATCCTGTAAAGAAAAATTAAAATATGTGTGCAAGAAAAAAGGAGAGATTTTGAATGAAACAAAATCAGATAAAAGTTGTTTATTGGAAGAGGTAATGGGAAGTCTCTATTTCTTTTACTTTCACTTGGTTCAGAAACCTGCATAAAATTACTTATTTCCTCTACTTTCTGTTTCCCTCTTGCCCATACAATAAATTCTATGGAACATTTTAGCTGAAAAAGGACATTTATGTAGCATGAGCCAAATTTCAGATTCTCCTAAGCATGCTCTGGATGTATTACCACTCTGTTTATTGATGAAAGTATTATGAGCTTGGACCTAGGAGATGTGTTTTATTTGTTTGAAAAAAAAAAAGTTGCTTTTACTAGATATGTTATTGCTAATGCCATTTGTTCTGTCATTTTTGCTTTAAATATGTTTTAAAATTTAGGATGAGCACTTTGCAACATAAAGATATGCAGAGGTTGATAAATGAGATTAGGTTTCTGTTACGCTTCACTTGGCTCTCATTTTTGTTCTTTGACTTGAGTAAAGGTGGGGGGTGTTTTGTTTTGGGGTTTTTTGTTGTTTGTTTTTTTTATAGTATAACATGTTACAGCATAAATAAGGCTTGAAAAGAAGTCTCTTCTGTTTTGAACAATCTTGGGATGGTATTACTAGCTACTTCAGAGTTCTTTGGTTCAGTTTTGTGTGGCATATTGCCTGCAACAGGAAATGTTTACCCCTTATCTTTCTTTCTGCACAACCTCGGGGTATTTTTACTCTCTTTCTTCAGAGACTCCCAGTGTGTAGAAGTTACAGCTTTCTGTGCTGTTCAGACGTCAGTGGCATTGGTAGGCTAGCGAAGAGGTAACACATTAATGTTCCTTGAAATTTCAGTGTAAATATAGGGGAAAAGATTTGAATAATAGAGAAATTTTGTAAGTTCATACATTTTCAGTGTAAAGTATTTTTTTCAGAAGTAAAGAAACACTAGTAATGCCCTCTTATTATTCCTCTGTTTGAATCCTGGCATTGGTGGAACAGCATGAAAACTCCTATTGTTTTGAATAGGACTAGGCTGTTGCCCTTGTGTTTCTCTCTCTAAATGCACATAGCAGTCGAGCTAAAACAGTGGTGTATTTTAGTCCCGTGGTTGCATTATTTCTTAGAACTGTGAATCTGAGAGCTGATGACACTGGACCTTCTTTGTGATGCACTGCATTTCTTGCTTGTATATGCTGTGCCGGCTTGTGGGCACCAACCAATGTTAGCAATGATTTATTTTCTCCTGTAGATAATGCCTGAATTAGGCTGTTATGTCTAAACGTTTTTTTTTGTTCTCTAACCAGGGATGGGAGAGACACGGAAACTACTGTTACAAGATTTATAAAACAGAAGTTTCATTTGGAGCACAGTGCAATCTTACAGTGATGAACAGGTAAATCACATCTCTGTAATTCACAGGCATGTTTTACAGTATGATTCTGGAGATATAGTCAGAGATTAAAACCTCTGTATGCTAATTAGTGGTTTATAAAGAGAAAATAGAGATAGAATTGCTTTTGCAGAGAACTAGCAAACTGTGTTTTCCATGGTGTGACAATGGTAAACCTACAGTGTAAAACCTTCTTGGAAGTATGTGAATTCCCAGCCTGCTGACCCCATGTTGAATACGGGACTGCCTGGACAACCACTTCAACTAATTCATATAATAATATTCCTGGTTTTCAAATTGGCTCAATAGTTTCAGGTATCTTTCAAATACTGACTCAAATTAATCTGTGAATTTTCAGATTTGAGCAAGAATTTATAAACAGTCTAATTAGAAAACACACCAAAGTTGAAGAAAAATACTTTTGGACCGGTTTGCAGGATATTAGCCAATCGGGAATATATTCCTGGGGTACAGCAGACGGGGAGAAAACTGAAGCTGTGACATACACTAACTGGAATTCCTTGCAACCAGGTACATTTAACAATTAAAAAAAAAGTAAAAATACTATCGTTTACACTGAGCAAGCATTGGATTACCATGTTACAGAACTCCAAGGATGAAATAAAATAGTCATTCAGAAATCTATGGATTTTTTTGAAAACCAGCCAATAGTTTTAAATATGTCTTTGGTGGCTTAAATCTTAGCATTTTCAGGAGGATGTGTGGCCATGTCCAGTGGAAAGTCTGTTGGAAAGTGGGAAACTAAGGACTGTAAAACCACTAAAGCATTTTCTGTCTGCAAAAAATATATCGGGCTGCCCAAGGAGCCAGAAGTGCTCCCAAAGCCAACTGATCCCTGTCCCCCTGGGTGGCACAATGGATCCGGCCTTGCCTGCTACAAGGTAAAATGTTATTCCTATTAGATGTTAATTGTTTGTTACTGTCTCGCAGCAAGTGTGTGATTAGCCATTTTGTGGCTTACAGCTGCTCTGAAGGGTATTTCAAAGATGTTTTCCACTGGGAGGAGGAATTCATGTTGATTCAGGTTGACTGGCTCCAGATGTTCTCATGCATCATCCTCTGCCGATTCCTGAAAGATGCACTGTGCCTCCCCTTGCTCTTTCTGTGGCCAGCTCTGCACATCAGAGCTGAGTGGGGCGACAGCATTCACCCATGCTGCCATCTCAGGAGCCTGGTGCTGACAGAGGGTGCCGTGTCTGCATCCTAGCCTGCCCGCCATCATCTGGCATGCAGAGACACCTGAATAGGGAAGGAAAGTGCTTTGCATCGCCTCCTTCTGTCCCTTTCCTTTCTATACTCTAAGGATGTAGATAGGAGAGGTGGGATTTTCTCTGGTTTGAATATGGATATAAAACTTTATCAAAAAAGTGCAGTCTCAGTTGTATTTTACTGTTTTTGAAGTAAATAGTGGAAGTAAGCAGCCATGCTGTTAGCTGGAATAGCTTGAACAAGTTTGTATTTAGAAATGCAGGTTTTTCCCCTCCTATTAACAATCAAACCAAGTTAAAATGGAGGCTGTTTATTGGATTGTTTATTCATTATTTCTGGACTCGGTGTCTGCAATGAACTGTGTCTTGTAAACAGCTCATGTAGCGAAGTGGGGAAACCCAGCTTGAACAACAAGGCTGTGGGCAAGGGTCCCGAAGGGATGGGTCTAGCTGATGTGCAGCTTAGCTGTCCCATAGCTGATGGGATGTGACAGCTGGCCCTGGCAGTTTCTTCAAAACTCTTGTTGACCAAGTGCAGCATGTCTGTGCAGAGAGATCCAGCCGATGGGAATTGGCTTGGACTGAAGTCAAGGGGATCAAGCGGACATGTTAGCTGAGGTGTATGAGCCAAGTATGCAACTCTGATACATGCAGGTAGCAAAGGGTGTGCCGAAGAACTTTCTTCACCTGCAGCACCCAAACAGGCCTGGTTTCAGTGAAAATTGGGCTTTGCAGTTCACCATAAATTGGAAAGAACAACATCCCTTAAAACCTATAATTTGGCTTGCAGTTTTGGAGTGAGTTGGGTGTTGTTTTGTAAAATCTTTCTGGTAGAGAAAAACAGAGAAAGCCTGCCATATGGAATACATTGCATTTGAAACAAATTTTGTCAGAGAAACTTCAGAGTCTGGCTCTTGTCAATCAAACTGAAAAAAATAAAATAATTATTAAGAAGTCAAGCTCTCTCCCTGTGGAAATACCAATTATTCATTCCTACCTAGGGTGGCCATATTTGAGTAGTACAGGAGTGTTTTAAAAATGCTGTCACTTGTGTAATTTTCTGCTGTGATGTTTGGCTCTTGTGAAGTTCTTCCACAGTGAAAGAGTGCTGCGAACCAGGACCTGGGAAGAGGCAGAAAGATTCTGTGAAGCACTTGGAGGCCATCTGCCTAGTTTTAGTCACTCAGAAGAAATCAAGGCACTTCATTCTATTCTGAGAAAAATAATCAGGTAACAAACTGGCCATGGGCTAAAATTTTGATTTCAGTTGCATTCTGCACTAGATCACAAATGCTGCTGCTGACCCCAAATGGCAAGTATGAGATAGTGTACGGTGCCTGTGTTTCCCACAGCAAAAACAGCTAGATGTGGCATTTGAACTGCTGGTCATGTCACTGCTTTCCTGGAAAATGTCAACCGAGTACAGCTTGGGCAAATGTTTCACATTGCCACAGGGAACGCAGGAAAAGAGAGATTTGCTTTGAGTGTCTTCCATTACATGAATTTAAGTCTGTGTTGTTATAAGGGTTTCCTTCTTTATGTTGAATTTTGGCACAACTGGGTGATAGTTGTTCCTGTTCTTTACTGATACATTCTTTAGAGATGAGTCATTATTTCAGTTTTTCCGATAGGCCTCATCTTTATTCATGGAATGCTTCCTGACTAAACTGGGTGCTGTGTTTTGAAAACGTGAATAATGTAGTGTCCAGCAATCTGGTTGGCACGGATCCCATTTGGCATAACTGCAATAACACTATATGGGCATTAGATGGGTGTGTTGAGTTTTCTGGTATCAACAAATTAAATGCTACATAATTTATGAGTCTAAGGCTCTATTTTTAATCAAAGGAACTGTCACTGCAAAGCTTTATTAGGCATTGGTGTGATGTCAGATCCTTGTGTAATATGTTTTTTTTGATTGGCAGCCTGTTTTTTCAGAACTTTTGCCAGCTTAAACTCAAATGCTGCCAGTTATATGATCTAAATTTTTTTCATCAACAAACTAAATTGGGATTATTTCAGAAGCTGCCAACGTACAACACTGTGATTAAATTTTAAAACTTGATGACTGAAGAGATGCCTTCTTGAAAACCCAGTGAACTTTTTTTAGAAGTGCACAAATCATTAAAATTACTCAATGTTTAAGTTAATAAGAGACAAAAACAAACTTCTATGCTCTATATATAGATGGTTTAGCTTGTATAAAAGCCACTTGTGACTCCTTTGCTAAAGTGACTAAAGTCCCTGAAATAAAAACTAGTGCACAAATTATTTTTAGCTATAGATCTTATTATACTGTTTTGCAATTACAGATTTTGTTTTAGTGTACCTAATCTGCTATGAAACATGAATAGAGAAGTAACTTATTTTATTTTCCTACAAATACTTGGAACTACTTTTCAGCTTGCAGACTGTCTGAGGTATTAATTATAGTTAATGGCCATTTTTTGTTAGGAGTTTAAAGGTGGAGACTTTTCCTGTCTTTCCAGAAAGTCAGCTGACACATGATGCTACTGCAGTTCCCTTATTTCAGAAAACTCGAACTTAGCCTGGAAGAAGGAAGGTCCCAGTACTTCAGTATTATTCTACCAGAACTTAAATAAGGGGCAACATATTGAGCCCAGTATAAACTGACTTTGCAGTCAGTGTTGCAGTAACTACATGTGTCAAATATAACCCAAAACACACAGCATTTTCATCTGGGTTAACCCCTTTTCAAGCATTGCAGAACTTCCTGAACAGAAATACTACATATTTGATATTGCCCAAAGTCTTTTAAATAATGTTTGTTTGTTTAGATAACATAATGAAGTGTTTAAGTTAGTTATGCTTTTAAATTACTCAGAGGTGGTGATTATATAAAGTATTTTGGAGATCAGGCATGGAGGGTGGCTTGTCTGAAAATAAACTCATTTGAGAAAGGAGAGAAGAAACCAAGTGAATTATTTCACCAAGAACAAATAATTTAGGTAACTGGGAGAAATCATCCTAAGATAATGTTAGATGTGATCAGCTGCCAGAGCGCACTGGCTTGCAGTTTGTCCGTGTTCCCTGCATTTACTCAGTGCAAACTCTGACCTAAACTATTCATTCAGTGCACTCATTTCAGCTTGGGGAAGGAGCCACACCTTGGTTTTTTCGGTTTTGGGTTTTTTTTCCCCTTGCACAGTTCTCCGGTGACTCATTGAGAACTGTTTGTTTTTAAATGTTAGCAAAAGTCAGTTTGGTTCACCAGGAAAAGGGCAGCTTGCCTAGTCCATTCTGTTCTTTACTCGGATTCCACCTTAGAGGGAAATAAGAGCTAGACTTGCTCCAGTCAAGTTGGGTAATTGCCATTGGAAAGGAAAATAAAATTTGCCTGCCAACCTTCCCCTGTCTGAAAGAAATAGGAGATAACCTCTTTTCACTTTGAGGGACATGGTACAGGTAGAACAGATCCGGTTCAGTTACTTCCATCCTTTTAGGATTGTTTTTGTGAGCATTCTGCAGCTTATAGCTGGCAGTGATGCTGAACACAAGGAGAGTAACAGCTTGAATTGGTTGGAAATAACATTTCAGTGAGGACACCTTACTGGAAAGAAGTCAGTTGCCTTTTATATGCACAGCTCTGCTGCTGTAATTGTTCTGAATCTAGAAAGCCTCACTAACACTTGAGCTTGCAAGAGAAAACTGATCTTATTCTCAACACACTGGTCAAAACAGCAGTAAAGCCAAGATGCAAGTTGTAGTAATCACATTAATACAGCTTCTCTTTTCTTCTGCTAAAGAGTAGGTGATTAGCAGGATGGGGATTCAGCTAGTGGCAGTAGCCTGTTACAGAGGGAAGAGCAGGGGGTCAAATGGGCTTCATATATACTTTTAGGCCAGCCCTGCCTAAAATTAAATGGTGCCTTAAATTGCACCATTAGGGAGTTGGCCCAGATGTACACGTGTTACCTCTTATCAAGAGCTAGGTTGAACTACAAGCCACAGTAGCTTCACTTAAGCTCTTAATCTTCTGTTGGAGCTAACATAAGGGACAGAAAAAATCCTTTTTCTATTTCAGCAGTTAGAATATGACGGCAGAAAAATTACCGGTTTATATTGCCTTCACATTGATCTAAACTGTATTTATCCACTCCTGCACAACATTGAATTTTATGAAATTTTAGTTCTGTGTGAGAGAAAAGCCACTGGTATTCTGCAGGGATTACTGGAGATTTAGGGTCTTTCATTGTCAATCAGTGGAGTCTGTTGTAAAGCACAAATTGCACCTATTTTTTAGGTTAAAACTCAGGAGAATCTAGGTTTTAGAGGTGGTTCCAGGAATGTAGAATGCTAAAGAATACTCTGGCACTGGTAAATCCATTTTGATACCAGTCCATAGGATGAATTTTAAATGCTTTGCAATGAGGAGACAGATACCTAAAGTGCAAGCAAATTCCTTGCTGCAAGCTTAGTTGCAATAGAGAGTCTTAATTTATATTTGTCTTAAATAGTTGGCGGAATTGTTTTCTGTGATGAGGTGATAGTGTAATTTCAGAGGGCTATCAAAAGGCTTTACTTAAGCTTGAAAGTGCTATCAAGGATAGTGTACCAGTTACTGAATTACTCATGGTCATGTCTGAACAGTTCCAAAAGAAGCAAAAAATACACATTAATGTGTAAGTGCCCAGTCAACTGGAAAACGTTGTTTGCAGGCCAGTAATTGTAAATTGGGAGATAAGTTGGAGAAATTCTTGACCTGGCACACTTTTTAATTTTTTTTAAAATTTATTTATTACATAAAAGCCAAAGACAAGTTGAAAGACTTTGAAAAATTGCTCTAGTTCCTCAGGTAATTACTACAGATCCTTTTGAAATTAGTGTCTCAAACTTTCTTTTTAGTTGATTTTCCTCTGTGATGATCAATTGCTCAAACTGCACTAAGCCTGTAGGTGATGATTAGGAGAGGAGGGTTAAGCAGTGTCTGATTCATAATTGGAAAGAACAATCACAGAAAAATAAAATCCTAAAGGCAAATTGCCAAAAGCCACTTAGCTGCTTGACAGCTGTGAATGTTTGGCTCACAGTTTTCCCTTTGGAGTGATAAGGGGCATTTAGGCTCTTTAAAGGCTCCTTAGCGATATCATTAAAAGACTAAAGATCCAGTATGATAAGATCACAGTAGTGTGATCACACTGTCGCACCAATGTCAGAAAATTAATGCTGGAGTTGAGAAAAAACCAAAAACGAGATTTGTTGGTGGCTGATGCTTTTCTTCCCAATGGGAACCCTACCAAATAAAATAATGTTGCCCTTCCTGGATTTCGTGTTCTTAGCCCACATACTCTGGGGCTAAGGTATTGTTTGTTGGTGCTGCACTGTCAGCCATTTCAGGTTCAATTTAGCATCTTTATGGTGATATGTGTGGAAAGGTAGTGGCACAGTCTTACCAAAGACTTTCTTAACATTGCCCTGTGATTTCATAACATTGCTTATGCAGGCAGGCCTGGGTCTGAGTCCATCCCTCCGTGTAATAAAGTTATTTTCATAAACTTTCCAAGTTCTGTCTTAAAATCACTTTGTTAAGTTTGTCAGCACTACTTTTTCGGGAGCCTTTTCCAAGCTCTGACCTCTGCTGGTCAGACATCTCTTTCCAATTTTGAGCCTGAATTTATTTTTGAGTTGTGGTTCCTTCAGACACAATGTCCTTTTTGCTCAAATAGCTCCTCTTCTTGGGGGTTTAGTCTCCTAATAGGTGGTAAAGAATAATTATATCCTTTTCCAGTCTTTCTTTGTCAAGGCTAGACAAGAAAATCCTTAATTCTTGTTAATAACCTAAACTCTCATTTCCTCAAATATCCTATATTCCTTCTCTGTATTTGGTACAACACGAATTTATGGAACATTACTCCTGATACAGTTTCACAAGAGCCCTGTACTGTGGCATCAATACTTTACTATCACTGTCAGACCACCTTGATGCGAGTGCCTTTTCCGCAGCTCTACTGCAGTAGGGTTTCATGTAGCCTGTGGTTTCATAGAAATCAAAACTCATGGTCTTTCTCCCCTCTGCTGCTTCCAATTGATACCATCATTCAGAAAAGTGTCTGTTGCCTTTCTTGGACAGGGTAGCGGATTGGAGTGAATTATCATAAACTTCAGTACCTAGCACAAAATTGATGCTTTGAGAAGTAGTGGTTGCAGTACAAAACTAACCTTGCAGTTTGACTAGCCCATATTTCATTTTGTTATAGTATCTTTAGATTCATAAGCAATAGTAAAGAGTATGGAAAAGGCTGTTACTGCAGATTTAAGTATTTCCATTGTAAACCATTTTTTTGGGGCAACTCTGTATCTTGGAGCATAGCTGAAATTTTGAATTTAAGCATCCCCTGCTTATGAAAAATGAAGAAGTAAAATCTAGAAAAAAATACAGTTCTGACTGTAATACTGTAAAATGGAGTAAAATTTATATTGCCATTCTTTCATGCAGGCACTGGAGCCAGTGGTGTTATGGGCTCATTTATGTCTATGCCTCTTTTATGAAGGTGCATAATTGAAATATGTGCCCATGCTTGGTTTGTTTATATCACTGACAAACCTAAGGGAAATATGAAGCCAGTTATTCTGTATGAGTAGAAGTTTTCGTGTGGTTTGAGGAAGAGTATATTTGAACTGATGGTGTAGAGAGAGACGACCTGAGATGGACAAGAGAAAAAGCAGCAAGCTAAATAAACACTGTGTGTGTGATTCTGGAAGAAACGTGTAGAAAAGAGACCTTTATATCGAGTGACAACTGGTGAAGTGGTGATGCAGCAAACAAAGGAATTGTCTGATTTAGTTAGTTTTCCCTGTGGTCAGGGAAAGACAACCTACGGATCTTCTTCAAGAAAAGTGCAGAAGAGGTCCTAGCCCTTATGCCCATTTTCTCTTTGAACTGCTATGACTTGCAGCAGTAAACCTTTGGGTTTGCTGCTTGATCCTAAGTAATGCCATGACATAGGTCAGTCTTTCTATTAAATGAGCTGAACCATATACTTGGCTTAAGATTTTATCTTGTTTATTTACAGCAATGACAGATGGGTATGGATTGGAATGAATAAGAGTCCAGATTCTTTGGGAACCTGGCAATGGAGTGATGATAAACCTGTAAGTTAACTTTTAATCAGGAAATGTCATGTCCTGATTTGTTTCAGCTTGGACTGGATTGAAAGTAAATCAATGAATATTTTAATTAAAATATGACAGATCCTTCAACAGATGAATAATTCAGAAGAAGACTGTGCACTTAAGAGCTGCCATCCAGGCAGATTTCCAATTAAAAACATATCTTTAATAAGGTTAACCTGATTTCTGTCCCTATTGCATTAAAATATTTTAACAGAAATACAGTAGTAAACATCTAAGAGCTGGTGGAGAGAACAAGATGTCTTCATGCCACAACACAGGGGAGGGCTTATCAGTTCATCTTCTTGATATGTCAGACTTCTCCAAAAATTATCTTCATCACTGTAATTGATTTATTTACCTGAAATTGTGAGTTCCCCCCCCCCCAATCCCCCCCCCCCCAATAACAGGTACGCAGACTCAAAACTGATCCAGTAACTGCCATTTAACACATATTTTAATAGTGATAAACATAATGGGATCCCAGGTTTGAATGGTTATCTCTGGGGATTACCATAGCAAAAATAGTTGTAAAGTAATGATTCTTTCATCCTGTCCATCCTGTAGGTAACTAGTGTTGTTATGCCACATGATTATCTGGAAGATGAATATGATACAAGAGACTGTGCTGCATTAAAGGTTAGTTTCAAGGTTTTTAATAACAGCATGCATATTTTTACGTGGAAGTACTTGGAAGAAATACTTTTGCCAGCCGTATATTGAATGTAGGTTGACTGCTAAGGTGTTTTCTTTGCATAGTGAAAAAGTTGCTAGTGTTCCCTTTATCAATCTACACCTATTATCAATTTTCCCTTATTCAAGCAGTTTTTTATGAACCAAGCACTGTGCTAATGATAACCTTTCATAAGCCTTCTTTTGAACTACAAAATATTTTAGTAACAATGCTATTCTCTATTGCATAATGCCATACTGTGTATCTCTTGTATATTACACATAACTCTTAAGGATGTAACGTGGAGTCTAAAAAAAAAAAAACCAAACAGAGCCCTACCAGTAACTCTTACTGAACTGCAAATTAAGAAAATGGTTGAAACCTAAAGTAGGGGAATGCAGTAGCCAGGATGGAGTGTGTGTTTGTGTTTATTGTGTATATTTCCTTGTTTACTTGTGAAATAGACTGTAAGTTCTGTGTCGGTTTCTAATTCAAAATGTCAGGCCTCTGCTTAATTCCTAATTATGTTCTTCATTGCTTCATTTAGTCTTGATGGCATGAGTTTTAAAATGGCCTTTAACTTTTCTGAAGTATCACCTGACTTTTTATAGGATCATTCCAATACCATCCTTTCTTTTAACCTAATTAGACCCACCTCTGCTTTCAGGATTTACTGAAGGAAAGGATAGTTGCATCCCTTTGCTTCTGTTCACAGCCATTTCCCCTCATTCTCTTCTCCTGTGTTCATGACCCCAGGCCAAGAAGCTGTCAGCATTAAGCTACTAAAAATTCTAGACAAGAGGAGAGCAGTTTGAAGGGGATGCTGTGACTATAGTAACCTCCCTCCCCTACCTGCTAGGTATAGACATTTTCTTTCACTAAACGGTAAAATATTCTCCTTATTGGAGAGATCAGCAAGAGTGAAGTTAGATTTTAAGCTTGATTGTAAGAAATAATCTTAAATAGGAAAGATTATTTCTGTGCCAGTTCAGGTGGTTGCTTCTTTTGAGCAGAAATGAGAATCATTTCAGGGCATCAAGTTGCAACAGATAATTCAATAATAAGCATCGATGAGATCCTCTGCACTACAAAAAAGCAAAGAAACAAAATTGCAAGAAGAGACTTTTGTATGTAGACTGACCTTAAGCCCTTTACCTAATTGTTTCACAAACATGGCTAGCATGAAGAGTTATAGTTGAAGAGTATCTGCTCATTTTTTGCAAAATAAGTTGTGGGACTAAAACCACAGTAAAATATACTGACTTTGCCAAAGTACCTTTTTAGTACGGTTTCGTTTCACATTTCAGAGGCCTATGCCATACTAACTCAGTTCTCTGTTTCTACTTTTATACAGACCTCTCAGTTTTCACGGAGATCATTTTGGAGATTTTATTTCCATGAAGGCAGAGACCTGGAATTTTACTTCAAGCCTTTTGATTGTGAAGCTAAACTTGAATGGGTCTGCCAGATAACAAAAGGTAAGCTGCAGTTACATCCATTTATTCCTATAAAATAGTTTATTATTTATTACAACTGAGTTGTCATTATTGCCCAATAACAGAAACTTTGCAAACAATATTTTATCATTTCCTTTCTGAACTGTTAAGAGGTCAGTACATGAGATGTCTTGCCTACGTCACATACAAACAGATGTGTACTTAGAATATTCAAAGATATATCAGAAAATGACCATGAGGAGGATGCAGTATCTCTGCTCCCATATTCTTTCTTGTCCCGTGAACTGAGAAGTGGCTTTTTATTAGGTGAGGTGATATAAGCCATCGAGTTGCAGCATTTGTGGACTTTACTTAGTCTTTCTTAGTGATATTTGTAACTAAATGACCACAGACGTCTTGGGTGTACAGTTTGCTTCAACCTTAGGTGAATGAGCCGCCTTCTGGTAAAACTGGTGTACTAGCTCCTCACTGTAGTGAGACAGAGGAGTGGGAATACAAAAGAATGGTATGGCATATCTGCACAGATCCAGGTTTTTCCATGCAGTATGGAAAGTGCTGTAAATCCAGTAGGCTTTTATGTTTTGGTTGTTATTTAAAAGGCATTTTGGGGGATGAAACTTTTTTTGTTGTGGGGAGATACAGGTAGATACACTACTTTGATGCCTGTATTCTGCCTGGGAGGAAAAAAAGCCACAGTTGTTTAAGACTGGGGTATGCAAAACTCCCATTAGTTTTCCATCAGCTTATTTTAAACTATTAAACCTGTGTATGATTTCCTTCTCCTTTTATCTTTTCCATCATGCATACTGAGAAGCATGGGTACAATACATCACTCCCGTTATTGGTGACCACAGTCCTGTTAGAAGGTGAACTTGAACTGACTATTCCTTTTTTTCCTCTGGACAGGTAGCACTCCAAAGACACCTGAGTGGTACATACCAGGTAAATGGACTTTTTGCATATTCTTCTGCTATGTGTATATAGTTGTTAATACTCTGTATCTTTTATTAGTTTTGTTATATTACTACTGTAATACCTGTTTGATACCAGCAAAGGTATCTGATAGAATTTGATTCTGAGAGAGCTCAGAATGCAAGGAGTGTTGGCTCTTCCCAGTGTCAAACTGAGATTTCTTACTACATTCAGAAAAAGAAAGGATGAGTTTTTCAGAATTTATTTCTTATGCATGTGATGTTTCTTCTGCATAGATGAAATTGGAATTCATGGAGCCCCACTTGTTGTTGATGGAGCAGAGCTGTGGTTTGTACCAGATAAAAACCTGACCTTCCAGGAAGCTATTTTCTACTGTCAAAAAAATGACAGTGATTTAGCCTCTGTGGAGTCTTACCCAAAACTCAGGACAATACTATCTCAAATAGAAAAGGTAAGGAGGTGCAATCTGTGTAACGGATACTTTCCACTATAGGGAAATTTTCTTGCTAGTTTTTCCAATATAAGAAAATGTTCATACTTGACTTCTTTCTTTTTCCTGTTGGCCTTAATAGTTTTTAATTGTACTTAAAAGGAAAAGATGAGTTGAAAGAGAATTATTTTAATGTCAGTCTTATAAAAGAATTTTTTAAATTTAAAAGTAACCTTAACAACATGGGGAAAAAAAAACCCACCTCCAAATGGAAAGAAAGTGTTATAACAGGACCACCATGTAAGCATCCCATTGTCTGCAAATACTTCACTAACAATTGTGCCACTTCTTAATTTTATGCACAGGACAGCACATCATTTTTCACCTGATGAGAGAATTTAATTAGAAATTCATGATGGTCTGATAGCCTTTACTGAAAGGGGTTTGTGGGGTTCATAGCATGAAAGTACATTGCTTTAAGGAATCTTGCCAAAACATTGCAAGTTTCAGCACCTCTGTTACTACCTTTCTTCAATGCTACTGCTTGTGAGACAGCAATACTTTCTGAAATTAGCAGCTTGCAAGCTCTCTTCATGAAATTTCTCTGGGCAAGTAGTTACCTGGAAGGAGAAATTACAAGGCAGGAGAAATTGAGGATTTGACCTGCTAAATCTCTAGCCTTTTCATGAACTGTTCATTGTTAGGCTATCTGCTGGAAGAACTGGATTATTCTGAGGAAGGAAGGAAGGTCCTGTGGAACCACATCAGCTTTAGGCAGCTTGCAGCTATGTCCTGGTTGTCTGGTAGAGTTCCTGCTATGAATTTTGTGGGAGTGATGTATCTAGCATACACTTAAGACAGTACTGCAAGATTTCCTGTAGCTTTATCCAGCACAGTGGAAAACATGGGCTTTTTTTCTAGCAGGTGCAGGGGTCCATCTACTTGGCATATCAGTCTCAAATTGTATCCTTTCCTATTGCTGAAGAATAGTAATTCCTGCACATTTTAGAAACATTTTAAATCAAAATTAATTTTGTCATTGATTTATCCTTGGTAGAGTCTGGAGCTCTTTCTCTATGGGTTGTAAAATACTGGGTGTTTTGTTCCTTATTTCCACAGTTATCAAACAGCGAACAGAAGTGGTGGCTGAAGTTTATTGATTATAGCTACAACTATCACTCACCGTACGTAGAATAATTATGAGATGCTTTATTGTAAGCTTTTTTTTATATGCTTTTTAGGAATATAGTTAACTAGAATAGTTTCCAAAGGAAAATATTTTATCCCCAAATTCTGTATCATCCCAAAGAACTAAGATAAATAATTTGAACGAAGCTAGAAAACAATATAGCATTATTCAGTGACCACTGTTCTCTGCTTTTGTTCACATGTACCTGCATCTATTCTTGCCGTGCTAAACTTAGAACATAGACTACCTAAGACAGAGAGGGTAGAACTGTGTAGTGCTCAGACAAAGCAAACAGTGGTTAAGACAGTATGTGTGTACAATTAGACAGTGGGTATATTTCAAAATATTGTCGAAATATTTTAATTCGCTGCCAAATTCTGAGTTCTATTCCCATTACAAGCATTATTGACATCAAAAATTTACTAATTCATAATAACTTAATAATAACTGAATTCATAATCCATTTCTGATGTGTCTGTTGGAGCCTCTAGATTTCAGGTTGTTGGGCTTTGACATCTTAGTCTTGTCATGTGAATCCTTGCAATCTGTGGTCCTAATAGCTAATGTATTCCATTGATCTTTAAAATGCTTTTATTGGATTTTTAAGTACACTTCTATGTTCTGTTAATAATGGGGGAACTGAAAAAAAAAAAAAGATTCTGAAAAAAACCCCTGTCTATTGGCTCTGAGGGTATCTGAGAAATGCCTGAGAACAGGGAATGTGAAATTGGTTTAAGACATCACTCTTCCAGTTAGGTAATGCCAAAGTCTTGGAGGGCTTATAGTGTAGCCCTGTAGAGCTGAGATGACTCACAGCAAACCTTGCATTGTGCCATTCATGGCTGCAGTGAAGGATTATGGGCTTCTTACGACGAAGATTCTTCTCTTGCCAAAATACTACAGCAATATACTACTTTGAAAATAAAATGAGGACTATTGCCCATTCTCCTCACTTGTCCTGACAGCGTGCCAGCGATTGCAGCATGATGATAAATAACCTCCTGCCCTCGTTCTGCACATCTCCGCAACATAGTTAATTTGGGCAAGGTACATAACTACTGAACCTACCACATATTTGTTCCTAGTCTAGTTTTTCCCCCCTCTGTCCTTTCCAGTGTTGTAGGGCATCTCCTAGAAACAGTTACCAGCCCAAATTTTTGTTTGCACTGGCTCTGTTGCTATCAGAGTTTCCACTTGAAGATCACATTGGATTGGAGATTGACTCTGACTCTGACATGTTTGTATCCAGTTTACAGTTATTTTCACGCTTCCATGATCGATTCCTGAGGGATTGCTGGTACGTTTCTAGAAAGAACTGGTATAGAGGTAAGGTTGTTTTTATTTTTTCACCCCTCTCTGTCATTATTATATTTAAAAAAAAACCCCACATTATTACTGTTCTTCCCAAACTCTTATATTGAGTGCAAATTGATATTCAATTAGGAGTGAATGGCTTCTTGGTGGTAATCTGATTGAATTTTGAATCATTTGTTTCTTCCTTACAGTAGAAGCCTTGATAATATTTCTTGATGACCAAAGGCAAACCTGAATTCAGATGACAATTTTTTTTATGATTGATTGTCACTTTTTTTGCGACATAAATTGATTAGGTAAAACCTGGTTTTGGTGGTTACCTTTTTGTGTTTATGCTACATACTCTGAGCCCTCAAAATTAAGCCTTAGAGTTGTGTTAGTTAGAGGAGCTTGACTGAATACTTGCAACTGCATATGCATCTGGAGATGCAAATTTCATTAAGTAGTGGAGTCATACTTGGAAGAGGTACACAAAGTAATGGAAATGCCACCTGGTGGTACTCGAAGCTTCTTATTTCCTTTTTTCGACATTGTTTTATATTGAGGAAAATGTATAACCCCTGGAGAACAAGTAGTTCCTCCTGTCTACTACCATTTCCACTTTAAAGCCGATTATTCTGTTGTATGCTGCTGACCTGTTTTCAGCCCTATTAGCCAAAAACTGCTTTTGCCGAGGAAGCCAGTCCAGTTACTGTAGGAGTCATGTAAAGCAGTACAGGCCAGATGCTCTCCATATGGATGTTAAAGGATTCCTTTTGGCTTTAATGACCTTTAGGTCACACACCCTGTATGCCAGAATATGAGATTAGTCCTCATATTCAAAAGCTTCTTGCTTCATGATTTTTCTGTTTGAAGTTATCTCTGCCTATATGAAGTGTTACTGCTGGAAGTAAGGGATCAGACTGTGGATCTTTAGGAATATTATATTATTGTCTGATATAAATAATTTACTTTTGTCTTTTGCTCTGCTGTTACTTTTAGTGCTTTAGATTGCATAGTACTTCACTGTGGTTGCACTGAAAAGGACTTCGCTTCAGATTGGTCTTTGTCATGTCACAAAGTATGGATGGTAATTGGAGCGTTATAGGCATTACCATAACTGGTTTTTAAAACTTATATTTCTGCAGACTACCCAGTTAACTGTAATGTGAAACTGCCCTTCATCTGTGAAAAAAATAATGCCTCCTTACTAGAGAAACACGATCCCAGTTACCGCCCAGTGAGAGGAGGTTGCCCTAAAGGTTGGCATCAGTTCCGGAATAAGGTACAGAGATAATACAGATCAGTCATTCTTACTCATTTTTCATAGTCCAATAAGCTGGAGTGCCCTGCTGAAAGAGGTGAGGAAGTAGCCCCTGTGTTCAGGAGTGGACCAGGAGGTGGCTTTTGAAAATTATATGCAGTGATTAAAATCATCTCCTCCACTTCTTTGTCCCTTATTCAGGATTGATGGTTTCTTAATTTCAGAGCAGTAATTTTCAGGTTTTTTGCTTTCCCATCACCACACGTTTAGGTCCAAGAACATTGGTTGCATTGTCTAATCTTGGGCTCTGCTTTGAAGGAAGAGAAGGATTAGAAAGGGAGAGGATGAGGTTTTTGTGGCTGAAGCATCTTGATTCTCTCGCTGAGTAATCATAGGCAGGCAGCAAGCTGGCAGACACTCTGCTTCCTAAGTTGCCTTAAGTACTTAACTCACTTAGTTAGAAGCAGCTTTTAAGAATGAACCAACAGAGGTCAGAAGCCATACTATAGTATATTTCAGTACTATCTTTTAAGGCAGTCATCTAAAGTCTTAGTGAGACTGATTCCTGTTATTTGGCCCGCCGTTATTCTGTACATAAGAAGGAGCGTGCATCAAATCGGCACATTACATTGTGCCAAGGTTTGCAAATTTACTTCACGTCATTGCAGAATACAGCTTTTGAGTTCCCATGTAGTTTCTCCCAAAAGGTAACACGTTACAATACAGGTTCCTGGCCCAACCCTGCCTGACTTTAGAGTTCATGTGTGAATTCTCATTCTTAAAACAGTACATGATTCTGATGTAGCCAATTAAAAATTACTGAATTCTAATCCTCAGTGAATGAGGAGTTATTCAGCGGGATTATTCATCATTTTATATTTAGTTATTCTGTTGAATGTAATAAGAAATGCATGCAGCTAGTATCCGTTCCCTTGCTTTCTGAGAAAAATGTTTTATTGCACGAAATGAGAAGTGAGTTTTTCGGGTTGGTTTAAGAACCTTTTCTTACGAGTTATTTCTTAGGAAGCAATGGTATGATGAAAATCAGTTTCATTATGTTTGTTTTGCAGTGTTTTCTAAAGATGAAACCCGAATATTTAACATTTAACGCAGCTAATGAAAAGTGTGTAACTTTTGGAGGCTCTCTTCCATCTATCTCAAATCAAGCTGAGCAAGGTACGATGGTGAACTGGGGACACTTTTAGTATGCAACTTCTCTTCCAAATTCAGTATAGTTCTGCTTAAGAACTTGAGCATAAAATTATTTCGTTATCTACAGGCATACTGGGAGCATTCTAAAAATCCAAGACCAGTTAAAAATGTGTTGTCCATTGTTGTTTGCATCACTGGAAACATAACATGGAAATGCAGTCAGCAAACATTTGAGCCAGTTCGAAGAGCAGCTTCTCTGTATGATCTTAACCTGTTATAAAAAGAAAAAATTATAAAACCTTGCATTAAGGGATGAGGATAGAAGGGTCACCACTGAATGAAGAATTCCCATGTTTTGCTTTGCAAGTTAAAACATAACTGAGACTGTAGACTTTGCACTGTGAAAACCAGCTTAGGAGTGGCTTCCAAGACAAGCTCAGCTGTCTGTGAGGGGACAAGATGGCAAACACAATGCCCGCTGGAGCACATAGGACCCTCTGTGTCTAAGCGTGCTGAGCAGCTTAATGTGGCAGTGTGTCTAAACCGACCACCTGCAAGCTCTCCAGGACACTGATAGGAGGATGGAAGGCAAGGGGACTGCAAAACACAGAGTTGTTCCACCGTTGGGACCTGCCTCTCAGCTGTCATGTAAACTAGAATCATTGAGGTAAATGCAGTGAGGAAGAAATGCGTTCACATTGGCTGCAAGTAATATTCAGCGATAAACTGCTGAATGAGACAGCTGTATTTGCATCTATATTCTTGTGGATAACTAACAGTTCTCTGCAGGTATGTCTGAAGTAGCTCAGTTGAATTCTGCAATGTGCACAGTGCATATTTTCTTTATAAGCAAATAACCTCTTGCCAAATGGAATATGGAAAGTGGACTGGGGAGGCCATCAGTGTACCTGCAGGCAGCAGTTGAATGTCAATTTTTTTTTTTTTACTGCTGTTATTGGGGAGGAATAGGGTTGTAACCATACAGGAATATACATGTCTGAGACCTGCGTGGTTTTGGATGCTTTTAAGATTTCAGAATGGCTATGCTTTTGCAATGTTACATGGCAGGATCTTATGTCCGGTTTGGTGCATATGGAAGTGTTTGTTATTTGTTGTTTGTTTTTCTTTCCCCCTTGTAGTGGAGGCCACCTATATGGAAAGAAGGCACAGTCCTCTTAAAGAAGCATGTCTCTTTCTGTAGGCTGCTTCTACTCTTCCAATGGCATTAGGCAGCTGGCTAGCTCTGACATGTAAATCTTCAATGGCTTTGTCTAGCTCAGAAAATAGGCTTTGGCTAGTCTGGCATGTGGCCAGTAGTTAAGACATGTCAGCTAGCTAATTACGTAGCTTCAATTTGTCTTCCTAATCTAGACAAGCTCAGTGAATGCCTTTGGTGCCTGGGGGTTACCAAAGCCCATTGTTTCGTGTCAGAATGCTCACTAAGAGGGGTCTGATTTAAGGTTTTCCTGGCTGAATTTTTTTCTGACTAAACCTGACTCCTTTGTCCTGTCCTGCTTTCTCTGATGGTGGGGCGGGCAAACTCTGCCAGAATCCAAAAAGTGGTTCTGATTTATGGTATATGTCAGTAGGAGAGGAAGATGGGAGATAAGACTTCCTCCATCAATTCAGAGAGGGCAGGAGGGAGCTCTTCTATTATTTCTGCAGGGAGACAATAAAAGATCTTGCAGACCTGTGGAAAAGCAGCTTCTGAAATTTGGATATAAGTGCAAGAATACAAAGTAGTGGGCAGAGAAACAGGTTAAATCCACTACCTGATCCTCAGATGAGAATTTGGAGGACAAATACCAATAGTCTGCACTTTTCAGATAAAATCAACATGAAAGGTCTTATGGAAGGAAGGGATGATAAGCATTTGGCAATCATAAAGGGCTGGGAAAATTAAGTTAATACAAATGGGGGTTGCATTATCTTATTTATGTGGGGCGTTTTTTCAGACGTTTACTGTTGTTGTCTGAACGACAATATGTACGTTTACTGTTCTGCCCAACAGATTATATAACATCCTTGCTTCCTGGTATGCCGAAAGATATTTGGATTGGTTTGCAGTTTCTGTTCAGCACAAGGGAAAACAAATGGATAGATGAGAGTAGGCTGTTGTATAGTAACTTTCACCCCCTCCTGACAGGAAGATTAAGGAAAATTCCACTGGACGTAAGTTCTGACTTTTGACTGCTCTTGACTATTGAGTAATGAAACTTGGAATACTGACTGTATGAAGAAAAAAAAAAAGCCAAAAAATATGTAACAGACCACATCCTCCCCGTTAGTGGTTTTAAGTGGCAGACAAGGTGACTGACAGTAATGGAGTTCTGTTTACCTTTATTTGGATGACAGCTTGTGAACTGAGATATGAAACGCTGAAGGATGAGGGGAAAAAAGCTGAAACAACTGTTTAATGACTCTTCTGGAACTTCTATTTGCAATTTAAAGACTACATGAAAACAGTCATCAAAAAGATGTCATCAATAATTCTTTGTTCGGTTACACTTAGAATGCATCTGTAAACCATTATACATTGGTATTTTGCTCGCTTCCACCCAAGGTGAAGCATAATAAATGTAATCGAATCACACCTACAAACAAAATTTATTTTTAGCGTTAAATCATTTCATTTAATATTCTCCCCTGTATTTAACTTATGAATTTTTTTTGAGTCCAGGTATCCGGTAGTGTTTGTAAAATAGGTAAGCTGTATTGCACCACTCCTTTAAAGTCCTTTAAACGAGTTCAGACAGCTCAGGTTCCCCTAGCCTCATGTTACTTCACCTTCTCTACACAAGTATGTTTATGCCTTATTTGAGTCTGATAAGAATATTTCTGGTTTTCAGCTCTTTGATGAAGAATTTAACAATCAGTGCGGTGTAATCCTCAATGATCCCAAATCGCAGTATGTTGGAACATGGAATTTCACTGCTTGTGCTGACAAGCACTTCTTGGGTATATGCCAGCGGCCTGTAGGTAAGTCTGAAGAGTCACATTACAGCCAGAGTTTGCAGTTCAGATGCGTGTGCCAGGAGACCTTTTAATGCATGTAAATTGTTGCACTGGAAGAGCAAGATTCTTGTAGAGACTGAGCAGGTAAACTTTGGAAAAGCAGAGTGTGGAGGATGATCCAGGACCTATTTTATCAGCCATTCAGAATTTTCCCTTTTGTTTTTCATAGCCCAGTTCAGAGGGAATCTGTTTTCCTGAGAGACTCTGTGTGGTTTCGATGGAACCATGCTTCAGCAGAGGGGGCTTTAATGTTCTGTGGGTATAGACGTCATATACATTAAGGGGTAGAACAAGTGACTCCTTTTTCCTCTTCAGAACTGTGGAAGTGAGAAGCCCTGGGAAGGATCTCACAATATTTCCATCCTCCTTAAACATAACCTGTGTTTTTTAGCATTATCAGAATATGAGGTATCATATACTCTTAACGTTGAAATAGGTCTCCCTAGAGTAAACCTTGAGGGCATACATGGAGAGTGATAATTTGGAGTGATGCAGCTTTCCCTAGCTTCGTACAGATCTGTTGGTGTGAGTGGGTTTTCTTAAGCTGAACTAAAAATAATATTCTGATGTAGCCATGTGGGTTGGTCGACACCAATTACTGGAATCAGATCAAACGCATATAGCTATTATACGCATTTAATTACTGCTATGGGTTAATATTCAGCGTACCCGCTTCTGAGTATGTTCCTCTATGTAAGTAATCCTTTTAAGTAACTGACATGCTGTCTTCTAAAAAAAAAAAAAAAAAAAAAAAAAAAAAAAAAAAAAAAAAAAAAAAAAAAAAAAAAAAAAAAAAAAAAAAAAAAAAAAAAAAAAAAAAAAAAAAAAAAAAAAAAAAAAAAAAAAAAAAAAAAAAAAAAAAAAAAAAAAAAAAAAAAAAAAAAAAAAAAAAAAAAAAAAAAAAAAAAAAAAAAAAAAAAAAAAAAAAAAAAAAAAAAAAAAAAAAAAAAAAAAAAAAAAAAAAAAAAAAAAAAAAAAAAAAAAAAAAAAAAAAAAAAAAAAAAAAAAAAAAAAAAAAAAAAAAAAAAAAAAAAAAAAAAAAAAAAAAAAAAAAAAAAAAAAAAAAAAAACAGGTGTGCACAACACCCAAGAATATGCCCACCTTCTTCATTTTCAAATAGGCAAAGAGATTTCCATCCCCACCCACCTTTTAACACAAAAAGTCATCTTTATTTCACTGCCAAATACTTCAGAAATTTCAAGTGTCCAAATTAGAAGTCTGGATGGAAGAGATGTAGTCATAAAAATTCAAAAAGGGGATTTTTATTAATAGGAGGTCGACAATATATCTGTGTAGATCAATATATTACTAGTCTGGGCTGACTAAAATACTAAGCACTTCTTCCTAGCCACAGCTGTAGAAGATGTAATGAGACGGGGTTTTGGACTGCCAGAGAATGTATCCTGGTCTGGTCTTACATCATCATTGTATTAGGGATCTAAGGATAATTCAGGTTGAAAGGGACCTCAGCAGGGTGCAGGGACAGCTATGAGAGAGTCTAGGTTGCCTAAGGCTTTATCCTAGGGGAAAAGATGATTCTGGTTCCTTGGAAATCTTGGTATGATTGTGATTTGCAGAACTTCTTGAGACGTTAATCATCGGCAACTACTTCTTTCAGAAATGGACACTTTCCTTACTACCTTGTTTCCAATTTGGTGTACCCCTTGATGTGTGATGGCACCCTTGGTTCCATGGTTCTTTTTTGTAGCTGTTTACTAAGGGAAACCATTTGGCAGCAGACAAAAACCACTTCAAACAATCTGTTTCAGCCTTGTCACTTTTCTGATCTACTGAAAGCTGTAAATTGCATGTAAATATCAAATTAATATTATGTTTCTGTCTTCTGTTTTGGAAAATGGCCCTGTCAGCCTATCAATCAGCCATCTATATCCTGTTATTTATAGAGTGATTTCTCCCCACGCCCCCCACCCCGTGAGCCTTTTTCTGCTTGAGATATTTTAAATGTCCCTTTTGGAAAGCCAATTTATTTTTGGTTATATATAAAATTTTTGGGGTTACCAGGTTTGCATGCTTTAATTTACCACCCATGGGAATGTTTGCATCTTTTATTAACTGCAGTCGCTGTGCATCGCTGAGCTGTATGCCTTCAGTATGATGCTGATAACTGTGATAACACTCAGTGCTTAGAGCACAAATAGTGAATTATACCCCTCCCTATGCAAGGTGGATTTTCTGCAATTAGTTAAGCACATGTGGAGGCAAAATCAATTCCCACTATACCCATGGATGGCAGTAAGGAATTCTGGGACTGAGATCTGCATAGACAAGTTTTGTGGCCCATTAGATTTGCATAAGCATAAATCCACAGGCTCCACAGAGATAAATGAGTCGAGTTTAGCTGTTGCTATATTGCAGCAGAGAGCAGTCGCTCTCTCCCATTCTTATATTTAATTAAAATTCTAGAATATGTTTTTAATTCAATAAATAGAATTTTTAACATTATTTAGCAGTTAGTTAAAAATAGCAAATATAAAAAGATGTGAACCTAAGTTGAGAGATATAAAAATAGATTGGCTGAAAATAGTCCTTCTTACTTTTTTTCTTTTATATATTTTCTATCTAAAGTGTCAAAGAAATTTGCTTCTAACTATAATTATTAGCATAATCTACTAAGAAAATTTTTCTTATTTCCCCCCCCAGGGGGAATTCAAACAGATTTTTCTGTTTGTTACAGAGAAATTGGGAATTTAAAATGTATTCCAGTATTTAACCATCTAATAACTGGATTTCTTTCTTACATATAGGAACTGCTGATGACCAGAGAGAGCAAGTCCTTAATGAAACATTGAGCTATCAAAATGTTCAATACATGGTAATTCCAAAGAATTTGTCCTGGAATGATGCAATGGCTGCATGCATAAGGAACAAGATGCAGCTGGTTAGCATCACAGATCAGTTCCAGCAGGCTTTTCTCGCTGTTCAGGCTGCCCTTCGTAATTACCCACTGTGGATTGGACTTTTCAGCAGAGATGTAAGTTTTATTTTCCCCTCAGACTGTGGCTTAAGGTAATTTTTAGAGTTGTGTGAAACAGAAACTGGGATAAAGAAAGGCAATGAAAAATTAATTTCTGGGGTAACTGTTTTCATTTAGGGGTAACCATCTGGAAGGTCTCAAGATCAATGCTCTAAATCTTCAGTTCTCCAAATTACATAGTTGTTGAACTCCACTGGATGGATTGATGATGATAATACAATTCTTTTAAAAGATTATAGGATGAAGGGATATATTGTAGGGTAGCAGCAACATAGATCTCTGAATCATCTTTGTCTCTTTTGTTAATGAATGAATAATTAGTGTTGCGGTTTAATATCACCACTGTTTACAGTACCACTCTAGAAAGACAACCCAAAATCTGTTTTAAAAGGGAGAAACTAGAAGTGGGAAATAAAATCTAAAATGAATCATTGAACATTTCTGGAGATACGTTTCTAAAGCTTAACTTAGACTGTTGTTACTTCATGTTATTTGTGCCTGTGTTTTGAGTTAGAGGGAGACATCCCTGAGACAGGTTAGTGGGTTTTTCTTTTTTCTTCTGTTTGTTTTGTCTTTAGAAAAGTCAGTGCAGGAGGTACTGCTTTGCCTTTGTTAGCCAGAGGACCTCTTGAAGATCTTCATTGTGGACTGAGAGCTTTCTCAGCTGTTAATGAAATGGCTTGGGCTTGCTTGCAGTGTTTATCTTTTTTGTCAAGCACATGAGGCTTGAGATAATTGCAAGAAAAAAGTGAAGATTTATTTGAGAAGTGCCTTACCTACAAAGACTGATGGTGCTCACTCGGCTTCTGTGGTGTTATGATATCTTATGTTAGTAATGGGCTATTGAGTATTCTAGGCAAGGTAGGGGGAAAAAATAGAAATTTGAGTATATACTTTATGGAGAATATTTTTAAAAGGAAACAGCCATTTAATCTTAGTGAAGATGGGGAAACCGGAACAACTTATTTTCCCTCCTCTTTTGAGTCTTTATCTGTAAGTGAAGATCAAATGATTCATTTTGCTGCATATAACTCAGGCATGCACTAGCTTTTCACTATTGCAACACTTTGTTATTTGGGCACAATTAAAAAGTCACATGAAAGGAAATTATAATGATACTGGTCAACAGAACTTGTTACTCCAGTGCTGGAATCATAGACCCAAAAGAAAGATACAAGATAACTTAAATTTCAAAGCAGCAAGGGGATTTCCTGAAGAAAACTTATAAATGTAAGATTCTTAAAGGATGGCGTGCTTGTATGTTGGTTTTTTTTTTTATTCCTTCTGCATCCTCCAGGGCAGGAACACATCTGACTTATTAAATCAGTTAAGTATTTAATAGATTACTTTCAACTCAGTGTGGAGCAACTGAGACTGGGCCTTATTTTCAGATATTATCAGTTTTCCAAGACCAGATAATTATATCCACCATTGATTTGCAGGTGTAAATGATGTAATTTGGACATCTCATTGCCAGGCCTTCCTCCATAAGCATAGTAGTTAAACATCAACCATAATAATGGATAATTTGCCATCCACTTCAGTTAATTCATATTTTTGCAACTGCAAAACTTAAAATAATGAAGCTTGTTATATTGTGAGCAGCAGATCAGATTGCTGAGGGCAGTGGAACACATAATTCTCACCAGAGACACTGTAAATGTCTAGCCAATGTAAATATATTACCATGTCATTTTCTGTACCTAATATTTTTTACTATGTAAGCTCATCCTTTTTACTTTTACAATGCTAGGGTGGAAAACATTATGGCTGGCTGGATGGGAAACATGTTAGTTTTAGTCGCTGGTCTGAAGATGATGAAGAAACAAGCGAAGAATGTGTGTTTTTGGATACTGATGGCTTCTGGAAAACTTCCGACTGTTCCTCTGAAAATCGAGGTGCTATTTGCTACGCATCAGAAAGTATGTATTCTAGCATAATACTTATAAAAGCTGAATTTTGTTTTATTATGAAGCATATTTGATAATTGCAGATTGTAACTTCAAAATTACAACTTTTTTTTAGCTTACATTTCCTCAGACAGGCTGATTTGCGTGCCAGGAAAAAAAGAAACAAACTTCAGATAGGGGGGCATGCACCTGTTGGTCTTAATCCACATGTTCCTTACAAATTAATTTGGCGTGGGTGCTTTGGGCCAGACTGTACCCTTCATATTGTCAGCTGATTCTACCTTTGCACTGTTTCTGTAAGATTGTTGCATACTAATCTCTGCCACTTGCATGTGAAAGAAGATTCAGCTACCTCTGTACTATTTACATCGTAATATTGGGACCTCCTGAAATCCCTTCAGACATGGAAGTCTGTATGGGGAGGAGGTATGTGACTACATGGAGAAGAAAGATAGCAGGTAGACACTGAATTGAAAGGTGTAAATTTAAGTCACCTGCAGTTCACAAAACCCTTCTAAATATATACCAATTATAGCAAGACAGGTAGGGATATAGCAGGACATCTTTTGGGGGGGATACATATGTAGCACAGCCCTTTTCTGAAAAATAAAAAAGATCTTTCTGGGAGATCATCACAGATTTCCCTATGAGACCATTATAATTTGTTTTGGTTTTTTTTTTTCTGAGAGAGGACACAGATAAGCTGTTGTTGTACATACTGAGTCACAGTAAAGTGTATACTTGGCATTATGTCATCTTTAACTGTTTTGTGCTTGCAATCTGAGCAACTGCAGGAAGAGTCCTTCTCACTTCTTAAGTATTAGGTAAAGCCACAGAACTGAGATCTGTTGCCAGCTATGAAGTAGCTTATTTGTTATGGTGATCTGCCTTCATACAAGAGGCAATAAGAGCTTTTAGTTATTGGCCCACACTTAGCACTTTTATGTAGGGATTTTATTCTTAAACCTATATAAGATAACAATTATGAAAAGTTGTAAGTATCTGTATTCTTCGATAATGCTTACTGCTGGTTTTGTTACGTTAAAAAAATCACCATTATGAGGAAACTGAAAGCAAGAATGTATTACACGGTTAGAGGATGGCACTTAATTTGTCTTACATGGTTTTAAATGGTACCTGAAAGTGTTTTGTGGTGTGTAAGGTTAAGTGTTGTTATTAATGTCATGTCCTGAATGTCTTCTTTCCCTTCCTTAGCGAAGATTGAAAAAGAACAAATTACGCAAGTTAAGTGCCCACATAAGATTAAAAATACGCCCTGGATATCATTTAGAAACAATTGTTACACTTTTATGATAACAAAAAATAGATGGAGAGAACTGAAGTCTCAAGAAGCTCATCATTTATGCAAGAAAATGAGTAAGTACTTTGTCATATCACAGGTATTTATGGACTTTTATCAGCTTGAGGGAGATGAGTTTTAGATCTGACTCACTGTCTTGCAACGACAGCAAAGTGAGTGTTGAGAAAGGTTGTAGCATTTGGAAATGTGCATTACTGTTGCACTGCCTAATGCTGTTTGCCCTTGCACAACTCTGATAAAAAGCATGGGGTAGGAGAGTTTGAGAGAGAGATGGCAAGGAACTATTGAATTCTGAGACCTCTGAAAAGCTGGAAGGTTGTGGGTTGGGGTTTTTTTTCCTCTTTATAATATGCAAACTTTAAATAGGTTGAGTAATTGTTATCCCCTTGGCAACATTCTGGCTTTACAGTCACATGTACTTCACAGGGTTTTTTTTCTCTCCCCTTGCAGCGTGGAACACTTAGGTGAACAATGTTAAACAGACTGAGAATAGTCCAATTCGGAAAAGCACGTGGGCTTTTCATGTCCATCCTGAACAAAGTGTAAGGAACGGAGGAATGGAAGTTAGCAACAGCTTCCCTCTTATATTAAAACACTGCTCATGGCACTTCAGATGTGCATCTTTCCAGAAACTGTTTTTATTTTTCATTAATTGATTTCAATTCAGTCTTTTTCTTAATACTGTTTCTCTACTAGGCAGTTCAAGAAAATCAGGAAAGACTGCTGATATTTTTATGTTCTATGCAGAGAATTTTTACTGCATACAACTTGAAATGACAGTAGGACCCACAAATATCTCTGGAGCTGATGTCTTTCATTTATCCACAAAACCAGGGGAAGCACTGTTGATAATACCTTTGAAAATTGCTTTTGCACTGTTCATTTAGTTATTATGTTATAAGGGTCTAGCCTTTATACATTCTTGACCTATCTGTAATAATTATTAACAATAATAGCAAAAAAAATTTGTTTTGTAACTGAAAGGTGAATTTGTAAGAAAGTAATTAAAAAAAATTTTTTTTAACAGACCTAGAAGCATTTGTTCTGAGCGTCCGAGATGAAGATGAGAATAACTTTGTTACTGAGCAGCTTCGTTCATTCAGTGGTCTGGCTATGTGGGTCTGGCTGGGTGTGATTTATGATGACAGTGGTAAGATTGAAGTTTTTTTTTTTTTCTAATAACTTGACTGGAGTGGTTCATAGCATTTTAAGTATATGTTTCTTGCATCACTAAAGTCAAACTGAATGCAAACCTATAATAAAGCTTTATATTTGTATTTGTCTTCTAGAAAAGAAAATAACTGGACATGCTTTCTGTTTGAGTGATAATTAGATCCAGTATGTTCTGTTTAGTCTAGATTTGATTTCCCTGAAAAGCAGGACTTAAAAGGGCCTGGATGAGTAATGCTAACATATTTAGCATTGTATATGGAACTGATTTACAGTAACTTAGAATATCACTGCATTTTTTCCAAAGTGAATATCTGTTAATGTCATTAATATATTCAAAGTTAAATGGTATTTGTACACATAATGCCAATGTTTTAATAAATATGCAATGTTTTCCACAGATAAAGTTCTCAAGTGGTATGATGAAACTCATCTGACTTACAACAACTGGAGGCTGGGAAGACCTAACATAACAAAGAACAGTTTTTTTGCTGGTGTAAATCTTGATGGTTTTTGGGATATTTATAATTATTCTCAAAGCTGGCATGCTCATCACTATAATGTGTACAGTATTCTTGCCTGTAAAATCGAAAGGGGTAAGTAGTAGAGAAGATTTATGTGGAGTGTTGGATGAGGGTCATAATTTAAGTCCTGGTTCTGCAGTACTTGCTATATAAGACTTTGGTTTTGCTCCCAGTGAAACACATGGCACAGCTGTTACGGGCTTCTGGGGTTATATGGTCAGTCTGTACATCGCTGCTGTAATACTCAATAATCAGGAGGAATGTGTTTGCTGTACTCCTCCGTCAACTGCTCACAGTGTTCAAAGTAGCGAAAGATAACTTAGCTGATGTAAGTGGCTTGTACTGAACACTTTATTGCTTGAATTACATTGATACAGATGGGTTTAAATGCTTTCTGTATGTTCCTAGTAACATGAATGAAGTGCACAGAACTTGTTGTCTTCTTATTCTTTGAAATAGGACCCCAACAGCACAAGCCTCCATTGCCTGAGTCTATTCCACATGGAAACAGAACATACAGGGTCCTTCAGAAAAAGTTAACATGGTATGAGGCATTGAGAGAATGCAAACGCAATAGGAGTGATTTAGCAAGTGTACACAGTGAATCACAACAGTTATTTCTAGAAGATATTGTCAAGCAGGATGGCTATCCTCTGTGGCTTGGGTTGTCAATTCATGATGTAAGTATATACTGTTGGTAACCTCAGTAACAGAGCTTGTAGATAACTTTCTGCACAGGATATGAAATATTTTCTGATGCTTTTTTCCAGTTTCTGGGAATTTCTATTCCACATAGTAGATTACCTACTTTTTCAACCCCGTGTAACATATGTTAAAGTGTATTAAATTTTAGTGTATGTAGCCACACTGAGATATTTTTCCAAGTCCTTGAAATTTTAAAATAATATGAAGGTCCCACGTCATGCCTTGTGGCACAAGGAAGTGCAATTTGCAACACCACCTTTGGAGGCTCCGGATTTATGGCCCTCTGTAGGAGCAGGTTCCATTAGCAAATACAATCAGACAAGGCTGTATGGAACCTGTTTAGTCCAGGTCAGGACTGGCTCTCCAAGGCAGTTCAGGAACTGGCTCTCTAGCAAGTTAGGTGTCCCTTCTCCCAGGAGGCGTAGCAAGAGGCAGCTGCAGATCTTCCTCCTCTGTCTGCTTAACGTCGGAGCCAAAAGCCTGTGGCCCCAACCCTGCTCCCCACACTACTCCCCAGACCTGGCCATGGTAGTTATTTGGTAAGAATACCCCTCTGCAGAGAAAGGTGTGTGATTTCTATGCATACCTTTGCTGCCTCTGCCCATCCTTTGGTCTGAATGGGTCCCTCCACTTCTCACAACTGTGACTCTTCGTTGTCATGGGTTTCCAGCAGTGTATCTGAAGTAGGAACTAGCACAGCAAACCACTCCCGAGCCGGCCAACTTTACTCACTGAGGCCAGCTTGACAGTTTAGCAGCTTGCAACGTATCTAACAACGTTCATAGCAAGGAAGGCCGACTGCTTAAATGAAACAGCAGGATGAAATTAAGTAAAATGTTCTCCATAGAATAAAACAAGGCTAATTGCAGGTTTAAACTTACAGATGTGCCCCAGTTTCTCAGTTCATGCAAGTAAGCAGGATTTCTATGTTAAGAATTGATTGGGAAATGCAAGCTATGTTGTACATTTATTCAGTATGGATTTAGAAAATGAGGCACTTGCACTTTAATTTATCACTCTACGAGGGATAAATATTCCTACATGACTTACTAATGACTGGCCAGATTTAAACCATGACCATATGCAGTGGTTTAAAAGTTGTGGTTTTTTTCTTTAATTAGGGAAGTAAAGCTAATTTTGAATGGTCAGATGGAAGCGACTTTGACTACTATCCTTGGGAATTAGAAAACTCAAATACTACTGAGAACTGCGTTCTGTTGGATACTAAAGGATCTTGGAACCGTACAAAATGTACAAATGTTGCTGAGGGTGCCATTTGCTATAGCCCTCCAAACAGTTAAGTGTTATTTTTAATGTTTTGTGTAGTTGTTTTATGTATTCTATCTTTACATGTTGTATTTAAAACTAGAAATGAAGGCTGAAATACTACACGTGATTCCCTCTTTAAGAAGAGATGTCTATCGGGAATGACAGAACACTTTTTAATACTTAAGGGAGATTAATTCTCTCCATTCCAGTGGTGAAAATCTAAAACAACCCTGGTCACTTTTTGATCATCTGTGATATAAATATCAAATTGCAGGTATCTTTTCTGAGTTGAAATCCATATCAAACACATACCAAACTTCAAAACCCCCTAAAAGGTAAGAAAAAATGGTTCCCAAGTCTTTGGGACTTGTCTTATGCTCATTTTCAAATGAATTCATCTATGACACATGAAGAAGGAATGTAAACTAATTGAATCATGGTTGTTGGTAGGAGAAGTAGCCCTTGTTAATACTGACTGTCCTGTTACTACAAAGAGACTAAGCGCAAACTCCTGCAGCAGAAATAATGTCAATTTCTTTGTCTTTGCAGAGAGACAACTACAGCGAAAGCAAGTGAGCAGAGCCCCAGGATGCCCGCAAATTGGTGGAACCCTACAATGGATACAGTATAAGGATCACTGTTATGCATTTGACATGGCGTTCTACAATTTTTCAGTATATAATGTGGAAGATGCTAAGAAAGTTTGCCAGAAACTGAGTATGTTTACTCTCTATCACATTACAACTTGTAATTAGGCCATTATTTGAAAAGGAAAAAACAAACAAACAAACAAAAAAAACAACAACCAAAAAACCTACACTGGCTATACTTCAGCTTTTCAGCTTTTACGCTGCTTTAGCTTAGGAAAAGTAATAGCAAGCTTTAGTTTTGAACATCTGATTAAGGTTCTTGGTAGAACTCTGCAATGTGCTGACAGTTTGTTTGGCACATGGATATCTGTGAGTAAAACGCAGATAGCCATTGATAGAGGATTCAGAAACTTAAGGCTTACAGTTTGGAGGAAACCATTTTATTTGCATAGGATTCAGAAACTTAAGGCATGCAGTTTGGAGGCAATTATTTTATTTGCATATAATTAACTATTTATAATAAAGTTAGTGCTGTTAGCAGTGTTTACTTATTATATCCTTGCATTAGCTGCTTGCTAACCTATCAAATGGTTCAAAGCACATACTTTATAGATATTATTAAGGCACATAATATCACTAAAAAATTTTATGTCAAAGGATTTTCTCTCTTCTTTAAGCTGTGTGGGGAATTGTATTGCAGAAGATGATGTTACACAGTCTCGTGTACACAATTTTTAATCACCTTCTTAGCTTAGAAGCTGGTGACTGTCATAACTTACTTTTATTGAATTATCTTACGATGTGAAGTTGAACTCGCTATGTAGGATGAAAAAGAAAAGGTGCAAGTAGTCCCAGTCCTGGATGCAGTTTTATATTCAATCCTACCTGGCCTGGTAGTTGAAAGAGAAAGTGATCTTTCTCTAAATTAAGCTTCTGGCTTATATTTGCATATACTTGTAAAGAATGGGTACACTCTGTGCCAGTATACCCTTTCCTCCCTCTTATTCCTTAATTGCTATAACAGTGTATAAAACCTGAGGCACAATGAGGGCTTGATTTAGAAATTAACTTAACTCAGCAAAATGCTGAGCTTTTGTTCAACTATATTTTTGAAAAGGGCTTATTACTTGGGCAAGACTAGTAATTCTGAATGTGGCATATCTTTTAATATCTTCCATGTATGTAGTCCACAGCTGCAGCAAGTTTACTCCCATTTTATTTTGTATGACCTGCTTGAATAACCCGTCATCTGAAGCTGTCTTGTATAACATTACGCTGTATTTTAGGGAATGGGGGGTTTACGTCTTTATTCTGCAGGTTACTTCAAGCTGATTTTACAAGCCCAGATCAGCAAATTTTCTCCCGTTGTAATTATTCCCACAGAAAACTCAGTGTACCAGAACCATGGAAAATCTCTGAGGTTGCAATTCTGACGGGTTTCCTCTTCCCCTTAGATCCTTCAGCAACCCTTCTGACTATAGTGGATGCTGAAGAAAACATGTTTGTGAGCACGCACATAAAGGAAAATGATCTCATCACCAAGAACGTATGGCTTGGCCTGGCTCAGAGCTCTAAGGGTAAGAAGTAGCAACTTCTTACCTTCTAAGGGTAAGAAGTAGCAGCATGAGTGTTTCATGTGGTAAATAAAAATGCGTAAATCCTCAAATAAGAATCCAGTTTTGTAGTGTTGATAGCCTACAGTAACTTCTGCCTGAGGTTGGACTCCCTCATTTAGCATTATAAAGCCCTTTGGACTTCTTTGTAGCTTAAGTCTCTTCCTGTTGCACACTTAAGATAATAAGGAGTAACCGAAATTCACTTCCCCCAACACTGTCGTTGGTGCCTAACGGTTAAGCTGCAAATGCATCAAATGCTAAAAATCTGGAGAAGAGGCGCGGCTAAAAGTGACATGTTCATATTTATTGCTTTTAATATACGGGATAGCTAGTCAGCCCTGTTTCTTTTAGCAACGTAAAGAAATCAGTAGATTATGAAATGACATTGTGTAGCATTACAGCATGTTTTGGTGATCTAAACGAAGCAATTTTTTTTCCCAACAGATCAGTCCCTGAACTGGCTTGACGGCTCATCAGTTAATTACGTCAACTGGGAAAATAAAACTGCAGAAGTCAATGAAAAATGCAGTGTTATTCTGTCCACAACTGGCACGTGGTCCAAAGTTGACTGCAGTCGTAGTCAAAGCAGAGTGGTTTGTAAAGCTCCCTTAGGTACGGAAGCATTGGTTTTAGCAGAGACTTAATTTTGTAGTGACTATATTTTGATGGGGAAAGTCTGTGTTGTAATAATGAAAGTGCAATTCACAAAAGAACCTGTCAAGTACCTCTGCCTAAGCAGGAGCCTCCTGTTGCTGTTTTGCCATAAAATTGCATTTCAGGGACAAATTCTCTAGGAATTTACTTCTTCTGGCTCCCGCTATCCACTTAAAGGGTAAGGGAGAGAACTGAAATTTCCACTTAAAAGAGAGCACAGAGTAGTTGCTACCGCTTCTTACCACAGGGTCTCTCTCATGGATGAGTCCATGTAGGTGGGAACAGAAAGGCTTCTGCTTGTAAGAGATGCCAAGTAAGCAGGTACTGCACGTTGTGTTTTCAGTCTCGAGGAGGCTTCCGAAAATGGCACCCCACAGCTCCAGAAAGATGTCTTGGGCCTCATGTTACTTCCTCATACTCTGCCGTGTCCAGGAAAGCAAGCAGTTACCTGAGCATTAAGCAAGCAAGTTCCTGAGGAGCAGTGGAATCTCTCTGATTTTGTATACATCTTCACTGAAGTGGAAATGCAGGAATAGATTTAACTTCACGCTGCTAAGGAAGACCTGAACAAGATCTTTTCAGTACAAGGGAAGCATAATTCCCTTCCACTTCGAGAGAGTCCAGGAACTCATTAGGTTTCTGAAGCATGCAAACCTTGAAATGAGTGCAGCATTTACTAATAGGGTTTTTTTACCTGTGGGGTCCCTTCCAACCTAAACATGATTAGGAAATTAACAACAGGATGATCAAAAATAAGCTAATAGACGCTGATTCATACGGGAACCTAACTTCCCATGTGATGAAGTGAAGACTATTACTATGATGAAGCAGTTTGCCTTAACTTCAACTAAATGCGTGCAGTGTTAGTGTAGAGCTACCTAGGCATCAACCCCGTGACAAAATATTCTTACCAAAACTCCTAAAGAATAACTATTTGTGTTTTGTTCTGTTACAGGTTCTAATCATACTGGGGTGGCTGTAGCATTTGCCCTGCTAATCATCTTGGTCTTCATTGTTGGATTAGTGTGGTATCTCTATAAAAAGAAGCGTCTTCACTGGAGTGCCTTCTCCTCAGTACGCTATCAAAGAGGGGTGAATGATGATGAAACTGATGATGTGTTCACAAAAGATAGCTATTGAGAAACTGTTCCTTCTGGGCAATTTAGCATGAACTTCACTGTGTGAAGCCATAAGGAATGAACTACTCGATGTTTTATTACTTCTTTTTGGAAAAGTAATAAGAAGGTTATTAACGGGGGCTAAATTTTGTTCTTTTATACAAGTGCAATTTTTATTCAAGTCCATGGTAATTATCTACATTTGGCCTCAGCCATTTAAGGTGCAAGGTTTCTAGAGTTCTGTGATTTTTTTTTTAATTTACGGTATTTTCTCTTTACTGGAAAGAGTTTTTAATGAAATAATTAATGCCAACAGTACTTCGTGCAACGTCACCTTAACGAATGCACTTAAAATTGCTACATGAATTCTGTAACTTTGTACAATTATTCATCAATAACTTCATGCCAAATGATGTACCATTTTGATATCCTTTAAGGGTTTTGCTGCTAGCATTGTGTTACCCTGTAGAAGCCAACACAAAGACAATAAATAGGAGACAAATTGTCTTTGTGTAGCACCTTTTGTAATAAGCAGTTATAAATTTTGATATAGCAGGGGAGAAGGGAGTTACCAGACAACTAAGTATTCATTCCCATCCAACTAGAACTTAAATTTTCTTGTTATAGTGGAGGAAGAGCACATTGTGATTTCCAACCCCCGCCAAAGACACACAAAAAAAAGTTACGTTACAGCGGTGAGAGAAGAATCTTCCTTAGAATGTACGCACATTTTGAATAAAGAGTTATGGGGAATACCCTGCACTAAAGTCATGCCATCTAGGAGTAAATTAAATAAACATAGAATATTTGAAGCCTGAGACTGTGGCAAGCTGGCAGATCACTGCTCTTACCCCCTGAAGGCGGTAGCGGGGCTAACAAAAATGCCCATTAAGGGCTAACTGCAAACACAAGCAGAACTCAAGGTAGAATAAAAGCCTTAGCCCTATAAAAGCAAAGGCATGAATGTTATGTTTTATCCTGTGACATAACTGTTTTAAGTAAAAGCTTTTCACAGCTCCTTTCACAAAGTTTTGAAAGCACAAGTTGGAATGTTTACAGTGAAAATCAGTATCTGGACCTAAGCATTAATTAAATAAGATTAAAAAACCTGCACTTAGAGTAGTGTTTAGAGAAAGATGTGCCGCATTCTATCGTGTGTCTTCAAACTACTCTGAAATTAGACCAGAGTGATTTTTCTTGTAGATCAAAACACAGAACAGACCTGCTCCTTTTTATGATCTGTAGCACTGTGACACCCAAGGACGAGAGTGTTGCAGTGACGGTGTTCCTTGTTCTGTAACGAGATCCTCCTGACATTTGCGTCCCCTAATACTCTTATTTATACTAGGGTTAAATGTCTCCTAACTTTATAGGTGAAATACGTCATCTGTCCAAGAAATAAGATAAAGATACAAG
>NW_008824939.1:167090-179717 GCF_000699105.1 Pygoscelis adeliae | reverse complement strand
ATCATCAGGCTATTTGCTGGGCAATGGTAAGAGCAAGAGGAAGTCTGCAGAGCTTGGCCACATTCAGTCATCACTTCTCACTTAACATGGAAAATGAAGTAAGAGATTTCAAGAAAAATACCTGCCCAGCTACAGAGAAGAAAACATGAAGCTCAGGCTCACAGACTGAATGAGCTTGCTTCTCTGCTTTTCATGGAGTGGGAAAGGAGAACTACATCTGGAAAAAGAACTTTCTTGTGGTTAAGACACAGGAATGAGGTACCCTGGCTTTGAATCTCATATCACCACTGCAAAATGGTAAAAGCAGTATTTTATTCCCCTTCCTGCTCTGACATTTAATTAGCCAGTGCAGGAAAAATAACCCACTAGGCAGGGGTGTGTATTTATAGCTGTGACAGATCTCTAGACACCCTGTTAGCACATGCTCTCTCCAGACAGTCCACACAAGCCTTTCAAGCTGACATTGCTTGGAGGAGGAAAGGCAGCATTGGCTCGCATAAAGAAAATCCTTAGTAATATTATGCCTATGTATTGTTAATATATTGTATTTAGACACATTTTTAATGTGTGTATATATAAATTAATTAATAACAGCCAGTCCAGAAAACAAAGGGAATAATAGAGCACAGATTCAAAGTGACTGGAGTCAGGGGAAGCAGGAGGGGTTTAAAGGTTCACTCCACCCCTCTGCAAGTTTGTTGGGTAGTGACACAATATCCATCAGATAACTATGAGTGAGGGAGCTCATGAGGTCAGGCTTCATTGGTTTAGGGTTCTGGCACCTGCGTCCTCTGAGGCACTGGCCTAAAAGAGCAAGGTTACAAAATGTTTTGAGAAGTTTCTAAGCAGTCAACAAAAGTGCCCTTGGTGAATTCAGCTGAAATTTAATTATTTCTGCCATCAGAAGTTGTGCAAGATGAACGATTGATGTAACCTTTTCATGACACCTTTTCTTGTCAAGACAATATTCAGTACAAACAAAAACTTAAACATCAGCTTGTTTTCTTGTGTTAAATGGGAAAGAATGTATGGTAAACAAACTTGTGTACATAAATGCTAAAAATACTTGAGTATTTTACAAAAAACTTAAACTTGATTTTTCTATGTGATGTGTCACTGTGGCCTTTTCTATGCACTCCAAAGAAAGCTATAAAGGGAAAAAGGGAAGACAGAATTGTATCTATTAATTACTCTAATGATTTGATCAATTAATGTCTTGAGAAAATCTTTAGACTTTTTTAATGCACAGTACAAAGAACAGGCGCGTTTACTTTCACGAAGGAGGATATGTAAAAGACCAAATCCGTTCCCCGTGTAAGGTGGTATGCTGTGATAAATGGGAATACGCTTGGCCTGACACGCTGAGAAAAGTACTACTGATTTCTCCGAGGCAACGGTGCGAGGCCACGGTGTTCAACTGCCTTTTTTTCCCCTGCAGTTTACTTAACGTTGACAGCACTTTTCTCTGTTCCTGTTTGCACTATTTTGATAAGCAAGTGTTTATCGTTTGTATTGAGAAATAGAGAACTTCTTGCAGATAGCGCTTTAGAGCCTGTTAAACCAGCGGCCCGAAGGGGCGCAGTAGAGGAACCATTGCGTGGGTTAGTTTGCTGATCGAAGAAGTAGGCACTTTTGTTGTTTATTTGGTACTTCGGGCACAATTGTGAACACTTTCTTTCTTCTTTCTCGAGGTAACTTGTAGAAAAAGTAGTTATGATGCTAGTTGCCATGTGAAAATAACCCTCACCCACCTTAAACTTACCCCTGGTATGAGAAGTGTTTGAAACGTAACAAAGCCTGGTTCCTGTCATCTTCTGGTTTAGCTTGTGTGCCTAAGTGCTTTGCCAAATGACCCCTAACGTAAGGGACTAAAGAGTGTTGTTTATTGTCCTTTTCTAACAAGAGTAGGAAGTGGGGAAAATTATTTACGAATTCTCATGTTCTGAGATTTACTAGTTTTATAGGTGTTTATACTTTGAGCATTTTTAGGTGTGAATCTGAAATGGAAAAAGGAAATCAGTAGTAAAATCCTAATTCTCCGACACACGAATATATACTTTTTATTAAAAAATCGTATATTTTATTCTTATGAATGATGTAAATAATTTTGTAAGGCCCTGTTTCTCATGTTTGTTTCATCATACCCAAGTCGTCTAATCACTGGTAATTCTTATTTGAGTGAGCACAACTGCCTTAGTGCAGGTGAGTAACCCACTTTATTTGAAATACATAGAAAGATTATTTAGCAGTATTGTTATTGAAAGAATAAAGCTAAATAAAACACTAAACTGCTTACACTGGTTTTATTTCCGTGGAAGCAGTTATCAGCTAAGGTACAGCTCATTAATCACCGGGTAAAAAAAGCACATAGCGCAGGGGCTGTGATTGCAATTAAAGCAGGTAAGTGTTACCACGATAAGAAAACTTCAGAGTTAATAAAAAATCTTTGATGTATTTAAAAAGAATGCCAGTAACTTTCTTTCTGCAGTGCTTCCTCATGGAACATGGTTATACCTGGCTTTTATCAAGCTGCTTCTGGGTTTGCACGGAAAGGGAACGTTACTCCGTGCCCTTTTTTTTTTTTTTTTAAATTCAAGGTGTAGTTCATTAGCACCTTGTGGCCCTTCTTAGCTCCAAAGCAGTTTAGAAGGGCTCCCAACATAACTCCTCATAAAATATGGGCAAAGTTAAACTACTTTCAGCCATGCAACATTTGCAATTTTAAAGCACGAGACGTATTCATTTTAAGTATCATCTGAACTCTGAATTCCAGACCTCCGAAATCTGCGACTGCCGGTCAAAGGGCAGTGCCCTTTTTAGCTACAGCAATGGCTTGCTGTGCTTGCTGGGGGAAGCATCCTGTTGTGCAAGACGATGAACGAGGTCATCTGTTTCAAAAAAACATTAATTAAAACCTGATGGTGATGAGCAGGGAAATAGAAGCACAGAAATGAAGTGCTTTTCCCAGGTCGCGGAGCAATGGAGTTGGGAAGACATCCTGAAACTCCTTCCTCTCGGAGCACAGACTGCCTGCTGGACTGCGGTCGCTCTAGGCAAAAACCAACCAATTTCAGGTAAACGCACAAAAGTTTTTTGCACACTTACAACTTGACGTGTGACTCTGTCTCATTGGCCTCCCTCTTGTTAGGACGGCGCTCGCTCCTGTGGGAACGAGCTCCTCCCGTGGCGAGTAGAGCAGCACGGTTTTTGGTTCCTCTTCCTGAATTTTGCCCGGTCTCTGAAGACTCTCTGTCACGGAAAGGTTAATCCACTTCTGCCCCTAGACCAGCCAGCGTTTTTACTTTAACTTAATTGACATAGAAATCAACCACAAGTGCTTATGCATGAGCACCATTTGGGCCTGATGCGTTTGTTGTTTTTCTTCTCATTTTTTCCTTTTTCTTTAAACCAGATGCACCATCTGCTCATTGCTCTGGACGTATGTTACACATCTAAACATTTTTGAAAGGAGGAAGTAAATTGCATGGCCTGTCAGTGATATTTTTTTGGTGTGGCTGCAAATAAACGAAGACCAAACATTACAATTTTTGTCGCTAAAAGTCAGAATTACAATTTGGCCCCTTTATGCATCCGCTGTTGCTGTGTGTATGGGGCACGGTGGGATGTGTAACGCTCAGGGTCATAAAAGTTAGTCGAATTCATGTCAAGAAATACATAAAGTTCTTATTGACCAAACTAAACAGACTTTGCACAGTTTTAAAGCAACAACTATGAGCAATATTAAAGAGAAGGGAAAAGAGAAGATTAGCTACTGGAGAGAAAAATTCAGTTGTCGCTCTAATGGACCTTTCCCATTTAGTTCTGAAGAGTTTCAAGATGAGAGTTGACAAAGCACTAGAACAGGTAATTTTCTGTTGATAGCAAATTAACTTGCAAATGGTGCATAGCATAAACGCCATCTTAAAATGCTGTTATCTTGTTTTTATTCCTTTACGGTATTTTCACCTTAAACTCCTGTGCACTCTATCATAGTATCTGCCAGTAACTAAGACTTGTAGCAGATCTAGGTAGGGGAGGGTACCAGATGAGGCTTTCATTGTGATCACGCGGTAATGCAGCACAGACTGCAAGTCCTTCTGGATTTCTATTTGCCAAGGCAGAAGGGACTATAATTATAAACAGAACAGCAGTTGTTTGTTAGCTTTGCTCCTTTTCAGCATAAATAGAATAACTTACTCCAAGGTGGCTTTTAAGAGAGTGGAATGTCAGTGATACAAAATAATTATTGCAAAATGTGCTTTCTTCATCACGCTGGCCCCTTACGTGCACATTTTTTGTTGGAACAAATGAGAACAAAGATCTCTTTCTGCACGCTGTATCTCGGGACACTCACAGGGATAGTAAGCGTTCTACGCCCGCTTTCTATTAAACTTCTCTGTTCAAATGTCATGTCTCACAGTTCCCCTTTAACAGATGATATAGAATACTTATACAAAAATGTGGTGCTTATACTCTGTAAAAACTAGCAGGATTTGTATGCATATTCAAGTTAAACTTACAAAGTAGTTGGTTGAGATGATTTCACCAATGCGCATGACTGAATGTCATCCCCATTAGCAACCGAGCTGCTTTCTGTTTCATTGAAATGTCTTTATTTTCATTAACATGATCTGGGTATTTAAAGAGCATCTTGTGTCAAGTGAGAGCGTGAATTATACGTGTGTGTGGATAATAGGAGGGCACATTTACCCAGGGCTTGGATGGTGAGCTACTTTGAGGAAAAGGGCCGGGTTCCTGAAATTTCCATCTTGTATGGTCTCCTGCGGCCACCGTCCTGCTTTGTACCTCTTCTGTCTCATACCAGCTTCGCAGCACTGACAAATAAGCCGCCAAATGATGAAGACACCACCGCGGATACGTGTGTGTGGATAATAGGAGGGCACATTTACCCAGGGCTTGGATGGTGAGCTACTTTGAGGAAAAGGGCCGGGTTCCTGAAATTTCCATCTTGTATGGTCTCCTGCGGCCACCGTCCTGCTTTGTACCTCTTCTGTCTCATACCAGCTTCGCAGCACTGACAAATAAGCTGCCAAATGATGAAGACACCACCGCGGACACCAGAGCCAGACAGGCAGCCTTACACCAGCGCGAGCTGCTGGGAAAGGAGACCAGAAAGGGCCGCTTCCTAAGGAGCAGCAGCCAGCTGAGCACAGCCCCGAGCCTGACAGGCGTGGGACGAGCACTGCCAACAGCCCCACCACACCAGCACAGGGTGCTGGAAAAGAGGGCCAGAACAGCCAGCGTGGGCAGCCAGAACAGCCCGTAACACCAGGACACCGCAGCCCCGGCAGGGGTGGGTCTGTTCCCCTCCTCTGCCAGCAATAAACCTACAGCGGCCAGGGAGCGAGCAGCGCTCTCGACCCCCGCCCAAGCACTCGCAATGCAACAAGGAGTTTGTTGTGGGCAACAGCCAGCGCTTCCCTCTTCCAGCCCCAGGGGACTCCCTCCACACCTCCCCTCCTTCTGCAACCAGGGGTTCTCCTACCACACAGACTCGGCGCCCCACACCAGTCTCACTTTGCAGGACCAGCTCTGTTTCCAAGTGCTTAATCACAGGCCTTCCTCTGCATCGCTTTGCTCACAGAGGATGACTAGCCAGGATGCTGCTATCCCAGAGGAGCTGGAAGGAGAAAGCTCCTGGTTTAAATGCTGCTCTGCCCATCTCTCTCTGATGAGACACAGCTGGGGACAGCTGAGTTTCCCCTCACTTACTCAGCTTGGCCCTGCAGCAGGACGAAGAGGCAAGACAGGTGAGTTGCTCCTATGAATGCATCTGCTCCGTTACTGGACTTGCAAAAACCATACCCGATGCCTAACCCATTACACAACCAGTTGAGTTTATACCGACGGGCTGTCACTCTTTTGAGTAAGAGTTGCACAGGATTTACTGGTGCTTGGTTTTACAGAAAGGACACGTGTGTGGGGGTTGGTAACCCTGAGACATCACAGCATTTCAGGGAAGGCCTGAGGCATCCGCCGTGCTGGGGGGCAGTGCCTGGGGGCTGTAGGAGGCCACGGACGTGTCCCTGAGTGCAGCATTAGGAGGAGATGGAGCTGGGCTCCCTGCCAGCCAGCTGTACCCTGCAGCCGGCCGGGCTGCCTGAGCCACGGGGCAGCGGGTGGTAGCGCACGCCTGGCAAGAACCAGGAGTCACCCAACATCATGTGTCTGCATCCAGACCTGAACACTGGTGCAGGGTCCAGGTATGCCATGAGATGGAGTCCTCCCCACTGGGGTTTAAAAGGCTGTCCAGCACGCAGCCGTGCTTGAAGAGCAGCACTTAACAGGCGGGTAGAGGCAAGTGAATTTTACCGGCAGTCGAGTTCTCGGCAATCCCCTCTGTGTTAACAGTGCCATGGGGCCAAAGCGTATAGCCAGTTGTAGCATTCAGAACCTCTGGTTTAAAATGTGGACAAGACTTTAGCAGATTTGCAAACCACAGATTTAGGAGCTTTTATTTTACAGTGGGGGCCGGAATTCATGTGTGAGGGATTTGCTTAAATGCCCACGGGGAGCATGTAATTTTGAAGTCAACACACAGCGTAATCCTGCAACGTACAGCCTACATATGGAAAGGCTGTGTGTTTTAGAACAAGGTGTAAATAAACAGTTGAAGTTTACAGTCAAACTAGTTTAATAATTAGATACGCGTGCTTGTGATATAACTTACTAGGAGCTGTGATTTTGTGTATAACCGATTTTATGGTTACTGTGTAGGTGCCGATTATCAGTTGTGCCCTGCTCCAAAGCCTAACTCTAACACCCATTGGCATGAAACTTTCATATAAAAGAAACATTAGAACATACGGACTTGAATTAACTGTTAGAGAAATACTGGGGTGGAGGCCAGCAGGGCCTGCTCATCACACTGGCAGGGTGAGAAAACAGAATTAGCACGGGAGTGGGAGAACGCCGTTAGTCGGCCATCGCCTTGGGTGGTTATTCACTGCAGCCAGAGTCATGAATGAATTGGCGCATGTTGTCACAGTCCTGCTGGACCTGCAGCGGTGCGTGTTTGTTGTCATCATAGTGATGTATTAGATGAAGCAAGCAGATTTTGAAATTCGACAGCTGCGAACAAGTGAGACTGGCTAGATAGCTCCTGCTTTAATCCACGGTGACTGGGGTTGGCCTCTGTGTTTGCCACCAAGAAAAAATTCAGCTTCAGTTAGTCGCAGCCCAGCAGGCAGTGAGTGGGGGAGACAGGCCATGCCAGACCCCGATGTGGCCGAGAGGTGTTTTATCACAAGAGGGCTATTCGGGAGAGACGTGTAGGCCAAGCAGCCCGTGTTTAGTTTTGACACCCTCCTCCAGCCAAACAAGCGGTAGCTGCTAGTTGCGACTTCAGGCTTCCTAAGCAGAAAGGAGGCAGCGACGGCGTGTTTTTGGAAGTACACAGAAAGGAATGTAACAGCCGAGGGAAGAAAAGCGACTGCTGAAGTAAGCAGAGGCAGTTCCAGCCTCAAGTAAAGACCTGGAAAGACTATGCAAGGTGGTAAGGATGAAGAAACTGAAAATCCGTGAACAGTTGGAGATGAAATTGCGTAGACCTATCTCCAGGGTCCCAAGGCTCTCGGAGCATCTGACCAAGGGATGTATGAGAGCATATTAATGGGGATTATGCGGCATTGCTCGGTTTCCGTACCTGTGGATGTACTGAGGGGACTTTTGTCTGCTAGAGGATAGTCTGTCCGTGTTGCCGACAGCTCAGCTGATCTCTAGCCCGATTTACCACTTTGGTGATACATGCTCTGAGGTGAACACTGTGCCTGGGTCATGCTACTGTAAGAGAAGTGCAGCTGGCAGCTTATTTCAGCTGGCAGCGATTTTCTGTTATTAGTGACTTTGGAGGTGCTGAAAAGAAGGGATGGAGCTGATTCTGCAGGCTGGGACTTTGGAGATCATTCATTCCTCGCTCTGCTTTCACCACAGTAACCATCTCAGAACCAGCCCCTGGAACCCGCATGGGGCATCTCCTGCTGACCAAAGGTGTGACCCAGCTCCAGAGCGAGCGGCAGAAGCTGGAAACAAGCCTTCCCCCTTGTAGTGGCAAATTATTGTCCATAATTTGCCACAAATGCAAAATTTGCTTCTGAGAGGAAGGGCTGTTGTCTCCCTGTGCCGTTGATGCCTACTTTTCACTTACAAGTTCCGAGTGTCAGATCTCCGAGCAAACATCTTAACATGAGCACACAATGTCTGTGAGTGAATACAGCCTGTGCAATCCAATAATTTATTAAACTTTCATCTTGTAAAGCCAGTTACAAATTAAAAAAGACAGCAGAAGGAATTCTGTAATAGAAATGAGCAAAATTACAACAAACGGTAACGGGAGTTACATTCCCAAGTGGGTTCAAGCTGCCTGCAGCAACCCAAGAGCCAGAACACAGGGATAGTGCAGAGTTAGGACAGGGATAATCAAGGCTATTCTGATACATAAAGCGATCTAGTCAGTGTACGGACCGATACGAAGTGTCACGTCTCAGGTTGCCTCTGCATTCCTGTTCTCTCTCACTTGTGACTCGCTCATCTTTTTGTTCTCTGTGACAAAAAGGGGATGTTTGTAGGATCCTTCAGTAAAGCTGTTTAAGGCAAAACTCCAGTTGAATGCATGATACACAGTAGCGGCTACCCTCTTAGGCTGGCTGTGTGGCAAGGGGACAGAGTGTTTGCACATGCTGCAGTGCACGGGACATGAGAGAAAAGCACGGATTATGCATGCTGTGATTTTTCTTGTACTGTCAGCTTCAAAACTAGTGTTCTGCAACACAGCATTAGTGACAGGGCACAATTTGATGATGAATTGGAATGGAACCTGTTGCATACTGACTCCTCGTTTTCTTTTCTATGAAATTTCTGTTTCCTAGCCAACAGGCCTTAGCTGCCCCTTCTTCAGAAACGGAGACATCTGACTGTAAACGTGGAACAAGGCCCACATTACATACAGCTCTTCGGTTTCATTAAGAAACTGAACGGGCCTGGGATCCCAAGACTAGACAAGGGTCATAGAAAATGGCTAGCTGCCAGGTTTCTTGATTGCTAATGCAACCAATTTATTATCTTATCTTTCACCAAGAAGAAAAAAAAAATTCTGCTTCTTCAAATTGCAAGTAGCTATCAAAACCTCCAAGCAGCAGTTGTTTTGGCAAAACAGCATTGTTTTCAAGTTTTGCTGATGACTAGGGACCTAGAGGAGACTGGAAGGGGATTTGGGGATTCAGTGGCGGGAGCAGTTCCAATTAGAATTTGGAGGAGGATGAAGGGTTTGGCATCTGCTTACAGTAGTACAGAGGAAGTGAAATTCTTGCCTATAGCCATTAATCTAGGCACCTGTTCACGCAGGAGGAAACAGTTCACTTTAAAGTTCAGGGATCCCAGCCATCCTAAAATCCCATATAAAAAAAGAAGCAACTTAACGCAGGCTGCTCACCATAAAAGCCCCTGACATCCATCTAAAACCTGGCGTTTGTGAAGAACAGCTCTTCTGGAAATGTGACTAAATCAATCTCACCTCCTGGGCTATATAGGTGAAAGGCAGTCATTATTTTTTAGGCAACAGGTGCTGCTTGGAATGTACCCAGAATGGCACCTGATGATCTGCTTCAGTGGTGCTAGTCCCAAAGATTTTCTCCTATGTTGGAGTATTTAGAATTTTAACTTGAAGTGCTGCTTTTTGCAGTCATGTACCTGTGAACTTCTATTGGAAGGTAAAGAATCACCTCAGGTGTTTTTGTTTGTTTGTTTGTTTAATACTCTCTCATGTAGGGTTTGACCTCTTAGTTGGACCACTTGGCTTCAATTATACAAAGGCATTTTCTTTTAAGACCAGGTCGGATCATTAGCATATCCTGAAGAAAAAAGCCAGTGACTTATATTTTAGAGTTGCTTGCAAAATAAATAAAAACCAAATATTCTTTTAGTAGAACATGCTGCGATCCCATGATCCCAGATGTTTGCATGTTGGAAATTCATAAGGAAGCTTAAGTTTGCCTCCTGTAGTGCAGAAACAATTCTTGTGAATTTTTCCGCCAGTATGACAGGTAATGGTGAAAGCAGCAGAGAGGACAGGCAGGAGAAGGAGGATGCTTCTGACGTTGCTTCTTTAAGGTACATTGTCCAACAAACAAGCAAGGGGAAGAAGAAGTTTTGGGCCGCTAATATTTAACAACAGTTGTTGCTGTTCAATGTCTTTGGGCAGAGGTGCAAATCCTATGGTACTGTAGATGTCGCTTCAGTTTTTAAATACAGTAGTCAGTCAAGTGGAGTTCTTAAAAAAACATCTTTGCTACACTTGTGCTGGCAAGTTGCAAACACCAATCATTAAACAACTGCCTCTCTCTCTTGGCAGTTCATTCATATCACCTAGTCCAGATGCTAGCATGACTGTCCACACTCGTGGCTGATTTGACGCTGCAACGTTTCTTCACAATCATGTTGATGTATGCTTTCATGATCTTTATTATCTCGCCCACCTGGAGAGAGAACACAGTGACAGAGGATAAGCATGTTACAAACCTAATTCCACTGAGGCATACCATACCAGGCATTTTGCAGGAAAAGAGTCCCCTTGTCCAAGGTCACGGCACTATAAATTTTGCATGTAATACTAAATGCGAACATGACAGTACGGAAAGAAATGCTTGACAAGTTTGTGCTCTGTTGTAGCGACACTTAAAAAGCTTGTAGCTCAAAGAAAAGCAGCTTTAATGCTACTAAACTTTTTTTTTTTTTTTTAGTTTGTAAACTCCCCATTCATATACTGGAAGGGAATGAAAAAACCGAGCACATGCATGAGCACCCAAAATTTGAAATTCCCAGTGCACTGGAAGACATTCAACCTCTTTCACTTTCTAACCAGCACCTTTTTTTTTTCTGTTTATCCCTGTATTCAAGAAGGGGTACCATGGCACTTCAGGCTTAAGCTCCCTTCATCTTTTTCCTTGGCTGTCCAGTCCATTCAGCAAGAGTTCTCGCATATGAGCTTGTCTAGTCCACGGAAACTAGGGCTTTACTGAAGTGCTAGTAAAACTGCTCATAGAACAAGTCTTGTACCTGGGATGTTTCAAAGAACATTTCTCTCTCATCCACCGTAATTTTGAAGGTGTTAGGCTGTGGTGCTCCGAAGAAAACAATGTGCTCATACTGGAAAGTTTCTAGTGGTTTAGGATCCCCTCGTTTGTAGACAGACACATTCTCTGTGCTGACTCCAAGCCAAAGATCATTTGGAAATCCACCTTCCTTGCACTGCAGAAAGAGAAACATGAAATTTTGCATAAATGCGGTGGAGGATCAAATCATCTTTGATTCAAGGAAAAGCCCTCCATTTCTGGCTCCTACAGGACATTTCAACTCTTCACCCCAATAGAAAAAATAGGATGTCTGCAGAAGGAATCTTGTAGGCACTCCTGCTGCAAAGATTTAGAAGTGACATGGCTGTGAGTCAAATACTAGCTGAGTAATACAGAATTGTAATACCTAACAGCTCTAATAAGATTTTAAAGTGATTTAGGAAATCAATATTCCACTTATTATTTTACAGATAATATAGTGAGTGCAAGCAACTTCCCATGGTAATCCACCTAGGCAGCAACAAAACTGATAAAACTGGAACTGTGGATCCCTACTCTAGCAGGCTAAGCACAGTCGACTAAGTCACCCAGTCTGAGCAGTTTCTGTTGTACTGCTGCAGAACAGGATTGCACTTTTTGCTGGTAAGGACAATAGAGCTTCGTTTTACTTCTGCTTTCGCTAGCCACCACCTTCTTAAGCTCAGAAAAATTTCCCAAATTCTATTGCTCTTCTAATGAAGTGGGAACCCATTGCCTCCCTCCCTTTACCGGGATGCATCAGCTTGCTTGCTCTGTGCTCTCTGCATCACACCTCTTTGGCTATGTGGTACTGCAGGCTTACCCTAAGCTTACTGGGGCAAAATGCAGCCAGTCCTGAAATTCCCTTCTGCTGCTGAGCAATGTAATACACACAGCTGTATCTGCTCTCCAGACTGATGCCTCTCCTTGGCAGTAGTTACATGAGTTTATACATCGCTCACCTCAACATCAAAGAGGGTTGACCCATAACCCGGCCACTCCTTTACAATGGACATGTATTTCACCATGGCCTGATGCTGAGAGAGTCCCTGCAGCTTGGTCCATTTCTGTGCTATGCTTGCCCGAGCAGCTGAAAGCTCTTCCTTTACCCACATCTCCATCATCTGCTCCTCTTCGACCTTCTGCTTCTTTACAGAGCCTGTCTTGAAGCTACGTTTCAACGTCCCTTCAAGGAAGCTGGTCCGTCTCCTCTCCAGCGTGTGACTGGTAGTGCCACTGCTCTTTGTTGAGTGCAGTATTTTGGATTTTAGCCTGTTAACTGGGTAGATTCCATCCAGGGTCCAGCTTATTTTAGAATAATCTCCATGAAGGTACTGCAGCCGTAGAGCTGCCAGGCGCTGCAGAGTGTCCTCTGGTGCAGGAAAATGACCATCTATGAGGCTTTCATGAGCCTACAAACAAACAAAAAGTCCCCCAAACTCATTAGAAAGCAGAAGCACACTTCATTCACAGCTGGGTCCATGTGCAGATTCTTATGGCATTTGCCCATCCCAGCAGG
>NW_008824939.1:158179-167054 GCF_000699105.1 Pygoscelis adeliae | reverse complement strand
AGGTCAGAGCAGACATTATACTAAAGAAGTCAAAGTCTGCAGCTGGTCGATGTGGGGGGAACACCTCTTTCTGCAAGCCTGGACAGGACAGAGACCTCTGAGGGGCCTCTATCCTGTACTGAAAGTCTTACGATGAGGACTTTTTAGGTCTGGAACAGATGGGAGAGACCGGAATTGAGGCAATTTGTTTTGTGCTGTACCAGCTACAGCTCCTGTGTGGAGATTATATTAAACACCAGAGAGTTAGATGTAATAAACTCAAGACTCTTAACCTCAGTCTCATTCTGAGACTTTCGTTAGAAGTAAGAAAGATGGCACACCAGCACCTCCCACCTCCTCCTCTTTCACCTGATGTGTTCCCCAATCTTGAGGACTTTTTAGGTCTGGAACAGATGGGAGAGACCGGAATTGAGGCAATTTGTTTTGTGCTGTACCAGCTACAGCTCCTGTGTGGAGATTATATTAAACACCAGAGAGTTAGATGTAATAAACTCAAGACTCTCAACCTCAGTCTCATTGCACACCAGCACCTCCCACCTCCTTCTCTTTCACCTGATGTGTCCCCCAATCTTCTTGCTTCCCTTTGCCTGTTTTTCTGTGAAATATATTTATGGGGTTTTTTGCTACGTCCATCTAACGTCTGGATAACATCCACTCTCCTACTGTTACTTCTCTTCCACCACTCTCTGCTAGTGAAAGCTGTGTAGACTGAAAGCCTTGTCAACAGGGAGTTTGGTATAATTGAGTTTCTGCAGAGTACTGTGATGTCTTGTTCCTGACCCTTTCCTAAACATTCTGTAGTTAACAATACTTAACCTTCATTTCAAGAAAACCCTCTTAGGGAACCATCGTCTGTGTGATGTACACGCCATCCATTTGACTGTCAATGAATGAGTTTCAGTCTTCATGACACTGACCCCCTTTAACACGTATTAATTAATTTTCAACAGCTATAATTTTCTGAGGCAAGATCAAAGTGTTCGTTAGAAGTAAGAAAGATGGGACGAATCACAGAGCTGGGTACTCCAGTCAGTTTAGTTTTGCACCCCTAATTGCAAGGTTATTTCATACCAGTGTGATCTCTGGCCTAACCAGCATCATTGTGCTATGGTGTATAGCGACTTAAAAAAAGATTACTCAGCAGATAAATATTGTCAACTACATTCTCTTTTCCTTTTTCTGTAGTACTCTTCTAGTGCCTCTCTGTTAATCAAAAGAAATTGCCCAAAAGATAGGTTTTTTTTACTCAATTCCTGTAACACCCCGAGGACGTGCTGTTCTTGTAAGCTGATAGGCAGATAGCTAGATTTTACAGTTTTCTTTACACCTATGTTCTGCAAGCAGCTACTTTTAATGATTCTTCTTGAATCATTATCCAAATTTCTGTATCTTTTAAGTTTAAAGATAAATTTTAAAAGCATTTTATTATCATTGGTCTTCTAGGTTTTTTTAAGGCCTTGTTAATTTTTCTTGCTTTTGTTCTAATACTCCTGTTCCCTAGAGAACTCTGCAGTATGTCTGTTTGGTAGATTCCAGGCAAAAATCCAACACACTAAATTCTTCTGTTCAAACCAGCATTCCCACTTCTAATACAAAGGTAAGCCAGTTTTCTGTATACTCTTGTGTGCTTCTGCCACAAATCATTTTCCCAGAGCGAGCTTACCTGCTCAAACATGAAGGCAAACTCCACCCCATCTTTGGGAACATTCTCAATATCCAAGAAGCAATAAAGCTTAAAATACAGCTGCCACTGTCCTTCCTCCTCTTCTTCTTCAGAGCCAGCAAGTCTGTAAGATAGGAAAGAGAATGAGAGGGGAAAAAAAACAGTAACCAGAAGCACCACGGTACTGGGATGTCCGCAGTGCAACTCACAATATGAAGGTACCCCTGGATTTCTGAAGGAAAGCATACAGAGCTACCTAATTTACCAGGACAATCTCAGTGCAGCAGACTTTTCTGGTAACTTCCATTTTTTCCTCTGAGTCGCACGAAATTTTGATTCAAAAGGATTCAAAGTTCTTATCAGATATACTTGATAAAAAAATTAGATCAATGGTTCTAGACAAATGCAAGAGTTGGGGGCAGGACACAAGGTATTCCCCATTTTCAAGATACTGTTTCCACGTAATTTTGTGACTCTGAAAAGCACCAGCCTCACCACCATCTGAAACAATTTTATTTTTGTCTTTAGAACAGATATAAAATAGACAATGGCATTGCCAGCTTCTTTCACAATTTATTGCTTTCTTTGTATGTCTGGCCACAAAATCACAGTCCATAGTAAGAAATTAGAGCTGCATTTCCATGCCCAAATCTTTGCTCTCTCTTCTGATATAGCTATTATGATGTGAATTGACAAGATCATTGTCAGACTTAAGCAAACCTTCCCTGAGCTCTGCTTAGTAAACCATTACTCTTTGATAAAGGCACTACTAATTTTGTCCTGACAAGCCTGATAGAGGATGCTCCTTTATCACCAAAATAGATGTGAACATGGTTTACCACACAGTGAGAAAGAGCACTTGAACCTTACCAAAGGGAAGTTCAAACCAGAGTGAACGGCTGAATCACTGCGGCTGCTTTGGATAAAACTACCTGACTGTACTATCACTTAAACCAGTGTTACATCCAACTAGGAGTTAAAGACTTTATGAAACATTCTTCTACCTCTCAAACTTGGCCAAGATATCAGCCACAATCACCCGACTCTCAACAGCACGGTCCACCTGCTGATTATGTTCAAAGAGCGCAAACATATTACGGCTGTCCTCCATTGCTAAACCTCGGATCAGCTTTTCAACCACCTGCGAAATCAGAGAGAGAGAGACCACAGAGTAGGTATCACACACACTTTCACAACGAAGAATCAGTACCTCTTCAGGACACTCACCATAGACCTCCATCACATTTCCCCCTTGGTTATCTCATTTTCAGATTAAAGAATTCTAACCCTAAAAGATCATTCCCTGCAAGGAAGCCATTACTTGTATTTGATCATCCTTGCTGTTCTTCTCTGAACCTTTTCAATCATCTCCACTACCCTTTTGGAGATGACGGAATTAGAACTCTGCACAAGATGCAGGCACATAATGGATTTAGATGCCATGATGATATTCTCAGTTCCTCTAGTAACAACTTCACTCTTTACTACTATTTTTTACCTCTGTTTAGCACTAATGTTTTCACAGACTTGCCTACTGTAACCTGGAATCTCGCTTCTGACCTGCCAACAATTAAGTTACTGGTAGAATATCCCTTCCAGAAGGATTACATTGTGAACTGGAATTTCAACTTGTCCAGAAAACTGGGTTTAGCAAGTCTTCAGAATCATTACCTTTCCAATGGGCAGAACAGCAAAAGTGTTTAGATTTTGCAACACAATTGTTAAGTGATATTCTACAACCCAGGCATAGGCCTTGTATAATTCTGAACCCGCAGAATAAGTTGAGCTCTCCCTACAGACTTTGTGGATACAGCAAAAAATTGGTAATTAAAAAAAACTAATGAGAAATGGGAGATGAATGGGAAAAAGGCGTCCCTTCAACAGACCCAGTATCCAGGCACAGAGGTGTGCTTACATCTGGTTAATGCTACTAATGCATTACCTCCCCAGCGCTTGTGTGGGAATTGATGGTTATTTTACAGGAGCCACCGCCATGGCAGTACACTGTTGTGGTCATTTCTTCACGGGTGAGAAGAGCCTGTATTTCCTCCTGGGAGGGCACAAACTCCCTCGTCTTTGTTCTCTTCAGGGAATCACTTATGAATTGCGCATACCTGTCTATTTCTGAGCCTGGAAAGAGGTCTTTTACCCTAATTGTAAAGAGAAGCAAAAAAACCCATCACAGAGTGAACCAGAAAGCACGCACATTACCACATTACAACTTGGACTACTGTACGTAAAGAGTTCAGTAGAGACAGTGATGCCAAGTGCAACCACAGGAATAATGAGCCTGCTTATTTCCTAAACCATACAACCTGCTTTTACTAGTCATTCCAAAGTCACTTCAGTGGCATTTCTCAGCAATGTATGAAATAAGCAGTTCAAACTTTCAGGAATTTAGTACCAGCTGAAGATAGCAGGATTGACTATCTCAATTTACAAAAATGAGATTAAAAACAACGAAATCAAATGTGGCCAGCAGTTCTGAGTATAACATGATCTGCAACTCCAGTGATAAAAACAAGAAATGGCAACATGAAGTATTACTCAGCATCTCTTAGACTGAGGCCCTGGCTGTAGCTATTTGGCGTATGGGCACAAATTTCACCTTTCCTAGCTTGGAAGGAATCAAATAGATTTTATCGATCTTTCTCATCATTAATGAATAGAAAGAGACTACATGGCTGCAGCTCAGCTCCAATGCAGACTGCATTAGATCCTGAACATGAATTGGGAAGAAATGTAAATCATTTAGTTCATGAAAATGGGAGGTTAAAGCAGATTAGAGATACAAATTGTAAGCATTATGTGCTTAGTTAAGCAAACAAATATTGAAAAATTATAAATCTGATTTACAGTATACCTACTACTCCACAGTACACATTGTAACTGTGGCAGCTGCAAGGTACTACATATTTCAATGAATATGAAAGTACGGTCCTCTCCTTCCCTGCAAGTTGAGAATGTTTATATGGACATTATTAAGCAGTAAGTGAGCGGCTGTAAACCCACTTTTAACACAGTTTCATGGTATTCTGTTTGGGTAGCCTTACTTTCCACACCCTTCTGACACAACCGATGAGTGGAATGGGGGGAGTTTGCATACAACAGAACAACTGGTAGCAAGAATTGTGCACAAAGGTAGGAGGCTGCGACACCACAGGATGATGTTTGCACAGGAGGAAGGCGAGACAGAAACTACAACAGGCAGTGGAAGATAAGCAGAGAGAAAGGAAACAGGCTGCAAATGAAAAGGATGTGTACCTTCTGAGGTGGAACTTGAGGTAGCGAAGGATCCCTCTACTGGGCAGAAAAGTGCAGCTCATACATGACATCAGCTGCCAGTGGTGCAGGTTCCCGGTACTGTTGGGATGCGGCATGTGATTAGTTTGTTTGATGAGCTGACAGTACACTTCATCACGAAGGGGCTTTAAATCATGGCAGGTCTGCAGGATGCCTTGGATAATGGGTATGGGGTCAGATACTGTCTCGATTTCCTGAAGGGAGTTAAAGATCTTCACTGCTTCGTCCTGTAAGCTGCTGTAACCCTTCTCTTGTTGCACTGGGGAACGATCACAAAAGTGAAAAGAGGTGAGCATCTCCCTCATTTTCTACTGGCCCAGCAACACTACTGGCACCTGTACTAGTCTGTCACAGAAGAACAGCAACCTGAGCATTAGCTCATCTCCTAAACTTAAATTTATACTCCAAATTCATTAATGCTTCCCCTTTAAATGTGCAAATGCAGTTTTAATGACTATTTGCCAACATCTAACTCATCACCACTGCAAATCCATTTTTGGATATACTGTGCAGAAAAGCAGAGTGACATTTTTAAGGGAAACTAGCATTGAAATCTCGTTCAGGCTTCAGTGTCTGCAGATGAGGTGCCAAGAGACAGCTTTTGGCACCTCATCTGCAGACACAAGTGAAAGGGTGGCAGAAAGTCATCTCTCTGTAAACTGTCTCCTCCCCTCAGAGCAGCTATAAAGCAGAGGGTCACTAATGCAGTTAAGGATCGGATTTAGGTGCCTAAATGCAGACACCGAAGCCTGGCTTACATACTTCCAAAATTCTGTGTTGTGCCCGTATTAGCTTTGACACCCGAGCCAACACAGAATTTTGGCAAATTGCTGTACCACAGATGCAGCTTTTACATATCGTTTAGATTTAAAACACCTACACCAACACTGGTTATGCCTGTTAAGCACCTAAATGTCTGCTTTGAATTGCTCAGAAGTATGTGATACTACCATACTGCTGCAGCTTGCATTCTCCTTTGCGCATCTCTGGGGCTGTAGGTCCTTCTGAATCTCCTATACAGCCACTGCTTCCCCAGAGGCCATGCATTAATTGTACAATACAAATACACAGCCCTGTAGCAGTAAGTTCCACAGTGTAAGTACTTGCTCTGTAATTTTTCTGTATTTCAGAATTTATTTTTTCTGTGCTTTTAATCTGCCACTTAATTTAATCATCGTATCATGAGATACAGTGAGCGGTTACTCCCCTTTCACTTTCTCCATGACAGTCCTCTAGCCCTAAAAACTTCTTTTTGAGGCTGAAGAGTCCTGCTCTATTTAGGCTCTTAACTGTAGGCAAGTCTTTCTATGCCCTTGATCATCTTTGGGTAGGTTTTTACTTCTCCTGTATCTTTGTTAAGATGCGGAAGGCCAAGCTGCATCCCGTATTCAAGATGCAGGTGCATGATACATCAATACAGCCGCACAGAGACTTTCTTTTTCCTTTTCTAAGCTTTCAAAACCTTGCATTAGCTGCTTTGTTTCTCTGCTCAGCACAAGAGTTGACATTTTCATAAAGCTATGTAAATTTCTGTTCACTTTCCTAAGCAGAACTAGATCACTCAGACCCATCACTGCCTATGTGGCAGACTGTTTTTCCCCGTATACATTGCTTTGCATATCCAGACTGAAATTAACTTCTGAAAAGATTTTGTGGCCCAGTCACTCCGTGTTAGAGACTCTTCTATAGGTCTTCAGCAGCAGCTTTCTGTTTTTGTATGCCAGTCTGGAATCATCAGCAAATCACTTTGGTTTTCTGGTGGCCTATCAAACAGTCTAGCTCTTTCATGATCCTGAAGCATTTGAAGAAAGGATTAATTTAGTCTGGTTTTACAGCAGCTTCTGTATGAATACTATGGCACTGCCAGTTGCGTGATGTAATCCTGTTGTAGGATTTCCACTGGAGCCATTCGCAACCCAGTTGCAGCTCAAGGATGAAAGGCTGCGCATCGCCCGGATGGATGATAACCTATCTGCCCCCATTTACTTTAAGATTCAGTATTCCTAAGATACGAGGCAGTGGACACAGAATAGATTCCGGGTAGAGAAAGGGACTGCTCCCTCTCTCTGAACCCTGTGGGCTACACTGCCCCAGATGGACTTCACCTGCACAGAGAGAGCTTACAGACCACTTTTGTGGTGCTCAGGCTCCACACTGATCCTCAAAATGTGAGCGGATTCTGTCAAACGGGTAAAATACTTACAGTTGACACTAACGTCTCCATACGGTAGTGGGAGCAATGGGGAATGCAAAGGGTGCTGGGTATATCGCAAGATTGGGTTCCTCCTATATGTCTGTTCCACTACTTCAAAGTTTGTGCTGTTTTCCTGAAAAAAAAAAAAAAAAAACCCAAAAAAAGAATTATCCTCAAATGGGGATAGTTTTTCGCAGGATGTCCTTATACATTTAGGTTCAAGCTCAACCACCTTCATCTAACTTTCTGGAGGTCCATAGAGGGACTACGTGATCAAAGAATAATGCAGATATAAAAATTACTCTGTACATTATTTCTGAAAATTAAACGTAAGAATAGCCATGCTGGGTCATACCAAAGGTCACCAGGCACGGGATCTTGACTTCAAACGTGACTTGTGGCTGATACCTAATGCAGGCATGTAACAGGCATATATGGCATGATTCCTCCCTGGTATATCCTTCAAACTTTCAACGGTAAATGGTTAATGGACTTTCTGACGACAGATCCACCATGTTTAGTATGTAATAATGAGCCTGTCCTCCCTGAATTGGTCTGGTTGTACTACATGTGTTTACAGAATGGACAACCAAAATGCACATGGTGTTCAAAATCTGGGCCTGTCACTATCATACACACTGGCATCACATTCTTCCACATTTTGTCCTATATTCTGTCCCTAACAATACTTAACATTTCATTTGTCCTTGAACCCTGAGCTGAAGTTTTCCAAGATTCTCCACAATCACTCCCAGCTCTTTCTTCCTGAATAGTTACTATCGAATTGCATCTAGTTTAGAGTTCATCACAATGTATATGTTTACATATACATTTCTTCTGAAATAGCTTTGGTGTGTCTTCTAATACGAGTCTATGTTTAATTTGCCACAGTTTCTGGAAAAAAAGCCTTTTCAAAAATTACTCCTGCTACAGTGGCACAATTTATGCTATTTTGAAGGACATTTTCTTTCCCCCTTTTACTCTGCTATTTAACCACACAAGCCTAAGGTACAAAAAGGAATTCAGGGTAAGTCACATGTCTGGTAGGAATGGAAATTTTTATGTTTGTGTCTGGAGGATGCTTAGGAGAGGAAACGATGAAGCAGGGACTTGCAAATGCTTGATGGTGTAATCCTGCATGCAATTTGTAATTGCACACAGTTGTAGCCTAGACTTATGCAGATCAGCTAACATGCTAATTCAAAATAAAATTCACATAAGATTTGATTATTTCGTTGCAGTCATATAGGTTTCATTTCTCCCCGCCCGCCCAAGACAGCAACCCCGTTTCTTGCCACATTCTCGGCAATGACTGGGTAAGGCCAGTGGTGATCTGGCTGCTCTCAACTCACTTGGGAATGAGCATGATGCCACCTACCCTGATGTCACGAATGAGTTGCTGTGTAGGTGTTTCTATGGGAACTTTGCTGTCAATGACACCTTGAATGGCAGAGGCCCAGCGCATAGCTTCATTCAACAGCTTCGTGTACAGTCTGTAGGAGTGCTTTCGCCCATGGACAATTATGTTCCAATAGCCTGTGGAGAAACAAAGAAGCTGGAAGGTGAAACTTGCTTCCATGTTATCTTCTCTTTTTGTCTGTAGGACGTAGCTGAGGAAAACCCTTGCTGCTTTGATAGCAACATATGGTGTGTCTGGTTAAAATTGATGAGGTAGACATTAAAATCTTCCATTCCCAAAACATATTTTTCAGCAG
>NW_008824939.1:138296-158162 GCF_000699105.1 Pygoscelis adeliae | reverse complement strand
AATCCAGGTTTTGGTACAAAGACAGCTTTCCAAGATACAAGTATCTTGCAGTGTAACATGAATACTTCCCTGCCAACCAGGCAGCTCACTTTCACAGACAGGGTTTGGGCTACGCTGTGCTATTAATCACAGAACATCTAAACACACTAAACACAGCACAATCACTCTAAGCACAGCACCCGGTCAGATTGCCAAATCAATTCTTGTAACTTTTAAAAATAATGTGTTTGACATAAACTGAGAGAACAAGTCAGGGCGATGACAGTTCACTCTGCTAAAGGCAGCCCTAGATGTCTGTTGAGATCAAAAACGTGGACGATTTCTTGGAAGTGAGCAGAATAAATTTCCCCTCATCTCACTTTACTAAATGCTTCCAGCCCTTTTTAAAAATATCCCAAGTAATTCCACTACTCAAATGTCCAGTATTTCAAGTCTTGTTCTAAGGTTCACCTTCTTTGTCAGGGGATTCACCCTTCGCCTCATAACCCGAGTTCTCTCCCAAACTCGTAAGGCAAGCAATGGAGGATCATGCCGGATTCTGCCTTCCCAGAACTATGTCACGCTGCACAGAAAGTGAACATAGTCCCTTGTCATCTTTTGTTTCTAACAAGTTGGGTGATGCTACAAAAAAGACTTACAGTGTATGCCATTGCTGTTATTTAAGAGAATAACACTGACCCCAGAGACAAATGTAGGTCGTGCTACAAAGTGGCAGTTATTTATGGAGATGTACTGATAATTACAGCGTCAACTGTAAGAACTCATACCCCTTTCCCTGTTTGGGAAACCCTTAGATAAACAGTGACACTACCCAGTGAAAAAACATCAGCACTGTGTATCTCCGTCAGGTGTGAGGGACTTACTGTCACTTGCACAGTACTCTCTGGCCCTTTGCACGTCTCTTACAGTTTCTGGGGGGAAAGATGTTTGCAGCCAGACATGGAGCCTCAGATAACATCAAGACCACCTTCTCAACATGACACACTATTACATTCCGGCACCGTCCCCTCTTCAGGCAACTCCACATGTGGAAAGTCTGCTCATTATCACTTTCTTCCTCTTACCTGTGTCTTTGAAGACCCTCTCATCGGGCTGCACTACGGAGCACAGGCTATTGAGCACAAGCGTGCCAAGCTTGGCAGCTGTGCGCTCAGATGACTTGTAGTAATCGAGGGCAGTGTTTGTCAGAACAAACCAGCGTTTCTTCATCTTCAGAGAGGACATCTTGTTGCTACTCTGAACCTCTTTATGAAGCCAGCCTAGCACAGGAACACAAACATGTCAATGGTTGTCTTTCACCACCACAGCAATCCTGTCTCTTGCCTGGTAGCTCTCTAACTCTGGGACCAGAGCTCCACCTCTGCACCTCTAGCTGGGACCTACCAGCTCTGCACTCGCTATAGCGGTATCCTGCACAGTCACTGTAAGAAATTAGCCCAAAATTTTCCACAGAGCTGTTCCATCCTTCAGCTCTATGTATTTTTTTATCAACGATCTGTGGTTTAGTTTGCCATCACCATGAGGGCATCCTCTATTCAGGATGCTTCCCTCACAAGTCACAAACATCTGAACAAATAATTTACAATTATTCTTCCAAAGAGATGCCAAATGCCTATCCAAACCTTGATGGAAGAGGTTTGGTGATACATGTCTTCTAGTAGAGAGGTCTGTAAGCATTACATGCATCTCTTCCTCCCGAGGTCAGACAAAATAATTTCTTTCTCATTTTAGATTCCTCACAAAAGAAAAACAAAAAGAAAAGAAAATTCAATACTATAAAAAAATGACAGTCTGCATTGCTAAAACTGTCAAAAAGACAATTTTCTATTCAGAGCTGTAAAAAGCAATGTCCACCCACAAGGCAAAAAGTTCAAAGAATGTGGGACTGAGCCCAGAGGTTCCATATAAAGAAAAGATAAAGAGGCAGACCTTCCTGAATATATGACTTCGTGGCTACACCGCTGTCACACAGATATCTTACTGTGAAGTGCAGAGCATACATTGACTTTGCAAAGGAGCATTCCTTTTTTTGTTTCATTAATGAACAATATGAGATGAAAGGAACTGTTGCCTTGCAACTAAGTATTTTGAATTTAAGGTACTCAAACTGTTGTCTGATAATCTGCTTTATATCACTCAGTCTCCTTGTAATGTTTAAGACTAGGATGGAAGGCTCATGCCACTTTTTGGTGATCCTTTTCTTCCTGCCCTCCTGCCTTGCCATGGCCACTCTCAGACCTTTATTCCCTCATAGATACTTTCTGGAAGATGTAAGGCAATTTGCTCATGCACTTCCTTTCCACAGATTGGATCAGGAGTGTCTTCGTACATTTAAGACCATGTGATGAGCTGGAAGTGCTAAGGAAATTTAAAAATATTTGAGACAAATGGGGGAATATTTTGTAATATGTGTGTGATCACTACTCATGCATCAGCTCCTCCATCTCCAACTAAGCTCTAACTAGAGACATAATCTAAATCTTTTGCTCAGCCTCAGAGAATTACTCTCACCTCACTGTGTCTACCAGAATCAGGTTAGTTTGTTTAGCTGAGGACAGCAGCAATCCCACAAAGATCTCTCTCCCTCCCTCTCTACATGACAGGTGTCAGAAGGAACAGAGCTTTCTGAAAACAAAAGCTGCAGTGTCATGTTATAGTCACTCTAAGCCAGCTGCTCCTAAAGAACAGCCATGCTCCCTCCTATTCCTGACAGCATTTGCTGGACATGTTGAAATAGGCTATGGAACTAACATCAGAAAACTAAACATATAAAGAAGTACTTATTTTTTTCCAGCTTTGGCTTTCTGAATCCACCTGACAGGGAATCAGATAAGAGCCAGTGCCAGCATAACACAGGACGTGGCAAGCAGCAGACTGGAAGGTGTAGGGGGGGGCAGAAAAAGATTGTTTTTGGGGAGCAGCTAAACCCTAAATTGGATTAGCTACAATCAAACCTCCCCCTCAGATTATAAATGGAAGATGAGTTTCACATGTCATAATTGCATTTATTTCCTTTTACCTCTCACAAGGAATTCCTGGCCATCAACCTTAGATTCGCCTTTTGGTTTCTGCAGCAGGGAAATCCAGTGATGCATCTCCTCAGGGGTGTCGCTGTTGCAGTGAATCACTCGATTTGCTGTGATGATCACAAAAGAATTTGGTCTGCCAGAAAATAAAAACATTAAAATTGGTCGTAACCGTACAAATATCTCAACTCACCCAAAGCCATGTCCTCTACCTTCCCATAAACAATGCAGAAAAGATTCTCTGAATACAAACTACAGAGAAATGTAGAAACACTTGCAGACCTGTGCAGCTGGTCTGCAAACTGATGAATGCAGAGACCAGATAAATGGAATTAAATATCTTTCAAAAGCTATTTCCAAAGACTAGAAAACATTAATTAGCTAATGCCCAGCTGTAAAATGTCCTGGGTTCATAAGCAAAGGACTTTGTTCTACCTTCTGATTGGACTGAGCTAGTGCTAGTACCACTGGGCTGAGCTAGTACAGCCATTCTCCTTGTACTTATTAAAACCAGTGATGCAGCAGCGAACGTAGGTCCCAGCAGGGTCAGCTAAAATGGGTTTGAGACTGGTTTTAGAAAGAATGAGCCGATCCTGACAAAACAGAGGAAAAACTGTTATGTTGCTCCTAGATGAATTTGCCCTTCTCTTGCAACAGACAAATGTGTCCTACCAAAAGAATATTCACAATTCTGCACAGAATTGATGCTTTACAGGAAAATGGAAAAATAAAAGTATGACCAGTTCCAAGAGGATAGACTCAGAAAGCTTTGAAAGCAAACACAGATTTCTATGAGAAAACAGAGAAATTGAAAAGTAGAATGCAAGTATGAAGCAAAGGTAAAAGGTGCAAATCAAGCCACTGCATAAACCTATGGAATATTAAAATAAGCTGCATAAAAACATTGGTTGAAAAATAAGCAGTCTCCTCAGAATTTGTTTAACTTTGATTCAAACATTGGTACTCAGCAGGTGCATGAACAAGGTTTGACTCTTCAGCTTACTATTTGTGCCTAGTTTTTTTACTGGGACACAGATTAACTATGAGGAGTCCAGGCTGAGAACTGGCTAAAATATTTTGATCAATGAAATCTTAAGTTTGTTACTGAGATATGCATTTTCTAAGCTAGTAACCCCAAAGTCCCGGCAACCTGTGAGAAAAAAACCAGACCATAGAGGTAAATAACATAATAGCTAACATTTTACTTCAGCACTGTAGCGAGAAGCTTTGCCCTGGCTGAACCTGTTAACACTGTAGGAAATAATTAAATGTTAACGTAAAGTGATATGAAATGTCCCATAATCTCTTCTCTGAAACTAACCAATCTGTGAACTAAAGATCTGTGCTTGTTGCATTGCAAAGATTTCAAGAAAAGTACAGATTTTTACATTCATCCATTATTCTTCCACAATGTTGTTTTTTTCCCTAAATTTACAAGATAAACTCGAAATTACGCTGTTGAAAAACTGGAAGTGCTGCTTTTGCTGGACATTTTTGTTCAGTGTTAATAATAGGTAAGACCATAATTTCTTGACATTGAGATTATGCTGTTCTCACTTTTAAGATGGAATGGAGTATCTAAACTCTCACTCAGAAAATACACTCGTGAACTTCATGCCTATGAAGTGACATAGCTTGAAACAACCTGAAGATGTCAGTTGAGTTTGTTTGTTTGGAGATAAATTCTTATGAGTTTAAACAAATGCAAACCCCAAACAAAACCTGGACCTACCCACAAAAATGTGTCAGAGAGTTTCCAATCTAAGAGATGGTGAGATTGCTGTACCTACCTATCGGGATTGTCTGAGGCACAGACAGAGTCAATAAGCCCAACATCCAGGGTTCCCTGTACAGTGAGAGAGACACAGATAACAGGAATTGCTTGCATCTTAAATTACAGACATTCTCCTTCATGAATAGGATTGGAACTGAAAACATTCTTCTGAATTCCAATAGCTTGAGTAGAAATGAACATATGAGAAAGGCACGAGTGAGTCATCTTTGCTCCCTAAACAGCATGAGAAGATGTGCAAAGGCTCCACAAGACTGGAGAAAAAAGAGCTACAAATTTCCAGAGATCATTATGAAGGTCTAAAATGACCTCTGCCTCCATATCTCAGTACTAGCAAAACACATAAATACCCTATTCTTCCCAACTGCGTGTCTTCTGTCTGGAATAACTGTGACCCAGTTCTGGAATTAGTCCCATAATTCCATCCAAAGACATTTTATCTGCATCTGCGTTTTATCAGCCCCCCCCTCCCCTCCAAACCAAAGAGGAGAGCCATTGGTGATCAAGCTGAGCCACCCACCACAACCACTATGTTCCCCACTGCTTACCCTCTTTTCTATCAGCTTTGCTGTTTCTTTATAATAATCGTCCAACTTTCTTATACTGCTCATGAACTACAGCACTGCAAGTGCTGGACAAACATGCACAAAATAGTTAAACACAGAGGGCTCTAAACATGCCCACAGACTGGTTGCACAGTAACTTACCACAGCATTCTTTGGATTGGCCTGTTCGTCTTGCATTTCCCTCAGCTGCTGTGCTGTAGCGCTGTGTACTCGGCTCAGGACATTAAACCAACCGCTGGCAATCAAAACAGACTCAAAGTTAAGATCTGGGTAGTGAAGCTAGCTCTAGAATATGATCAAGGAACCTGGAAAGCTGCCTGTGGGAAAATTTCTTCATTCACAATTTCCTGAGGACTATGCTACAAAATATCTCTTGGGCTGATCATACCAGACTTTAATTAGTCTTCCTTCCTCCTTATTTATCCATGAAAATTCTGTGCACGTTCTCCAACCCACTGACAGCTGCTCCCGCAAAATCCAGTTTTCTACTTGCTATTCAAGGAACTGTAAGCAGGCAGTGGCCTCACCAGGGAGCACAGGTCAGCAGACTGAGAAGAGCATACAGCAGTTGTGAAGACTGGGTCAGTTGGGAATCTTCCTGGACTAGAGTCCTACAGATGCCTGGGAGCCTTCTTAACTAGTCTCTCTCTGATCTGCTCATAAACTTGAAAGTCATATGGCTGTCAGTTAATCATGGTTTTTTTTATAAGTTAATTGGGAGTTATTTGTCTGTGAAAGGGCTTCTCGTTACAGACATATCTGGAGGCTAATCTCTGTTGCAGAACAAGCAGATTCTTATCTGCAGCTTCCAGTGAGATCAGCAAACATCTAGACTTCATGGAGGATTGTCAAATTGGATACCCTACAACATCTGCTAATCTGCCCTTTGCTAATGCAAGCGTTGGTGCTTTCTTCTCCCTCAGAACAGAGACTGATATGGCATTGACAGAGGCCACATTTGGTTTGCGCTTGCCCTAGTAATTCTGCAATGTTATCTTAGGGCATGCCTATTCCAGTTGGTGAAGTTCTGGGTTAGGAAGTTACTGTTTCTTCAGCTACTACCCTTTGAATTTGGCCTGTTTCTTGTTCATGTGACTGTTCTTTAGTGTATTTCTGTTACTTTCCCCCTTCCTCTCCCTACACCCAAATGAAGTAACAACAGACTCTAAATAACTTCACAGAATCAGATTAAAGTAGATCAGAGAAACAGTTACGGTGGCTGGGCTGAGAGAGCAGAAGCCTTGATAAGAGCGGGAAAAGTGGGAAGACATGAGCATCTAAGGACAGTAACCTCTTAACTTGGCTTTGCATAGCCAGAACAGGTTGTCCAACCTGCCATTAAACAACTGATTCCCACTGCCTGGCGAGGACAGCAAGAAGGAAGGACATGAGTCATTTGTTTGCTTTGCACTGGGAAGATTTTATCAGATGACACTACAGACTCTGATAAGCTGCAGCCTTTTCTCTGTCTCCTGGATAAAACCCAGCTGCTCTCGCAATCATTTACAGACAACATGAATAGAGTTTTTGTTTGATTTAAGATTCCATTTAATAAATAAATCAGCTATTAGATGTTACAGTTTATATTAAGGTTTTGTGTGTCTCCTGAAGTAACCCTTGAATTCAGCATGCTCACAGCCACATAAGAAGGTGGCAGTCCTGTGACTGACTGATAGGATGAACCACCATCTCAGTAGCTGCAACAGGGAGTCCCCAAAGTACCTCCCAGTAAGCACAAAATGACACTCTGGAACAAATCCCCTCTTTCCTCCAGCAAAAGGGAATTGATTATGTTTCCCAGGCTCTCCCATGAGTAGTTGGGTCAGACCTGCACTGAATGAACAAACCTAACAAAACTCCCTCTTTTACCTGGCATCTTCTGGTGACTCTGCGACAATGTGATATACTCTGTCTTCTGTCACAATGTCCAAGGCATTCTCCTTTTCATGAATGTCCACAATCTCCCTGCAACACAGCAAATCACAAGAGCCAAAACTGAAAACCTTTCACAGGCATAAATTCCACCTGGCCAATTTTTTTTCACATCGAGCCATTCACCATACAGAAGGGAAATCACTGGTTCAGATGGCTTGTAACTCTGACAGAAATACAAAATTCCTCTAATAGACATTAAGACTTTTAGGGTCCCCTTAAAAAGATTTGTAAAGTTAATCTACTACAAAAGCAAAGCTTAAGGTGGTTTTCTTCAAGACACCAGCAGACTAGATGGAAGAAGAGATAACAGGGAAGTTGATATAGAGGGCTGTTTACAAAGTGGGGTGTGCCACTCTTTTTGGCACTTTACAGGCCCACATGATGCTAATAGGTGACTAGGCTCTCCCTTCTTACAGCAGGAGCTGAGGAATTGGCTACGGCAGCAAAAAGAGTACTCAGGGCTCAGGAAAAGGCATAGTACATGCTGCCAAATTCAAATCCCGCTGTGAGGTTCATACCACCTCTGTGAAATGCCTGGAGAAGCCAGGAAACAGATGGAGTCAGGGTAGGGGAGAATGCATGAGGTATGTACTTAATTAGCCCCTCCTGGTCTGGCTCCATCCATGGCTTGGAAAGAGCTTCTGCCAGATTATGAAATGCAAGACTGGAAAAAGAACTACCAAGTAATTCCAGACTCCCTCCAGACTAAAACTAGAAGCTCTAATTGTCTTTTCCTTCCCTTACATTTCTGGTTCTCCCAGCCCTATGGGAAATATGTAGGCCAATAAACTGGCATCATTATTGATTTAGAGAGTGAATACTAGGGTTCAAAAGGATTTATTCTTCACTCACTTTGCCCTTCTGATATCAATTGTCCCCTTCAGCTTTTCCTCGCTATCATTCTCAAAGTACATCAGCTTGGATTCTCGAAGCACAAACCAACGGCGTTTCCAGTTGCGGCGTGAAAGTGTTGACATGCCTCCACCTTTTTTATAGAGCCAGCCTGACTTCAGTGCCTCTTGCTTGGTGCGGAACCACATGAAGGCCTCGTTCTTCAGAACACACCAGCGCCGCCTCCATGGGTTCATGAGACCTCCTGCAAAGCGAGGGAGCAAGGTTTCATCAGACATGCAACAAGAGCCACGTTTCCATTCTGATCCTGCTTCATGGGCACTTAGTTGCCACTTCAGTTCCTAACATGAAACAAAGGAGCTGAGGGAGAGAAACAAGGTTATGCTTAAGTTTGGACAGAGAAAAAACAGAACAAGCTAGTGAAACAAACACAAAATATAGAAATATATGCACTACTCAAATATTTTTGTATTGTCTTCAGTTTTGTAGCTCAGAATGAGTCATTTAAGCCCATACCAAGTAGGCACAATTAGGTCTCAGTGGCAAAGATATCCAGTCTAATTCCCTGTCATCCACTTCCTAGCTCTTTGTTTTATTTGCTTGTTTTAAATAAAAGAAGAAAAGAAGAAGAGAGAGTAAACAGAGATCTAAGAGCAGATGAAGACAATGATTCTGGAGAAACAGAAGAGGAAAGCAGGTTTCCTGGATTCCATCCTTCCATAGCTTTGGCTAAAGCCGCTTACCCTTCATGTAGAGATAGCTGTGAAAATAGGGTGGTCCTGAGCCATTGAAGATAGTGACTCGTCCATTACAAAACTCTTCATCTGTATCAATGTAAACATCCACTTCTTCTTCACTGTCCAGAAACTAAAAGAAAAAGAAGAAATACAGGCTACTTGGGTTCTCCTGGTCACAGGAGGACTGGAGCAAAGTAACAAGGCCAGAGAAGTCACATGATCAGAAGGTGCGAAACGACACATACTCCCTTTACAAAAAAAGCAATACAGTAAAACTAGAGGCTTGACAGCTTACCCATTAATGCCTAAAGCAAGAGTCTCCAGAGCATGGAATTTTCATACCAGAAAGGAGAGTGACATTCAGCAGTGGATGTGGCTAGAAAACTCCAGTTACCTGCAGTAACAAACCTTCCTGTTTCAAGGCAGAGCCCACAGTCCAAAATCTGATTTAATGGGATTAAGAGAGAATTTTTCATTTCGGAGGATTTTTCTGATTTTTTTGGCAGACATGCCAAGATGCTGGACAAGATGGAGCACTAATCTAACCCCAGTAAGGAAATGCCTTGCTTTCGGTTGATTAGGAAAAAAAGCACATTCCAGGATAACTGAACCCTAAAAACAAAGATCTAAATTACTGAAATAATAGTACAGTATTTACTCATCCCTGTTCTTCAACTAGATTATGGCCCTCAGCCATAAGAAAGTACTTCACACATGAAATCCCAAATTACCCTATCATTTCCTTTACCTTAAATACAACTTCCTACTAAGAAAGGCAGTTCCTTAGACCTTTTCCTTCCTCAGATGCATGTTGCTTCTTTTCATTTTTCCCTTCTGTCCTCTCTCTGTGACGCCTTTGCGCTCCTCTTTTGTCTCATTCCTGTTCCACTCATTCATTCTCCCTCTCTTGCAATTAAGTTTCAAAAAGCAGGTACTCTTGGATCAGCAGCTACTGATGGGATCTTGACCCAGCTGCAGTTATCTCTTCCTGTGGCTCATGCCATGACATAGTATCAACCGGATTTTTCATGAGTCTTACTCACTGAGGAGCCCAATAAAGTCCTCCACTTCTATTTACATTTTAAGAAGAATGGTAGAAACTGGCCTAGGCTGTGACAGAATGATTCATGACTTAAAGATTACCTGACAGTGATCTGTGAGTTCCTGCCCACAAAGAAGGTACGTTTACTCAAGCAGATCACATCATAAAAAATTCTGATGGCTGGTAGCTAACATTAGGGAAATGCAAACAGGAAAAATCATGCAACTTTTTAAGAAGGGTCATAATCTGCCATTGGAAAAGAACAGCAAAGGAAGTAAAATGAATTCCTTAAAAAAAAACCCCCAAAATCAATCATTTTCTAAAAGATATTTGTAGTTCAAGTCTTTATTCTCAGGGACATCATTTATCTGAAGTATTTTCATGGCTGTCATTGGCTTCACACCTGAACTCCTCACAGTCTCATGTGGGCTTATCTGACATCCTGTTCTGTAAGGGGATTTATCGTTGCATTATTAAGCAACTAGCCTGAGGGCACTCAGGAAGTCCAGAGCCTAGTGTGGCATCTAAGCTGAAATGCTTCAAGTGCGAGGCTAATAGCCCAGCTTTACTACCCTGTCATTGTCCCTGTGTGTCCTGGTTTCGGCTGGGATAGAGTTAATTTTCTTCCTAGTAGCTGGTACAGTGCTGTGTTTTGGATTTAGTATGAGAATAACGTTGATAACACACCGATGTTTTAGTTGTTGCTAAGTAGTGCTTACACTAGTCAAGGGCTTTTCATCTTCTCGTGCCCTGCCAGCGAGAAGCTGGGAGGGTGCACGGCCAGGACAGCTGACCCAAACTGGCCCAAACTGGTATATTCCGTACCATATGACATCATGCTCAGTATATAAACTGGGGGGAGTTGGCCAGGGGGTGGTGACTGCTGCTCAGGAACTGGCTGGGCATCGGTTGGCGGGTGGTGAGCAATTGCATTGTGCATCACTTATTTTGTATATTCTTTTATCATTATTATTGTTATTACGATCCCTTCCTTTTCTGTCCTATTAAACTGTCTTTATCTCAACCCACGAATTTTACTTTTTTTTTCCCGTTTCTCTCCCCCATCCCACTGGGGGGAGGGGGAGTGAGCGAACTGCTGTGTGGTGTTGAGCTGCCTGCCGGGTTAAACCATGACACTGCGGTAGGAATGAAAAGGTTCAGTGGTCTTGGTTGTGTGCACCAGTACCCAGCCTGGATCAGCACAGTAATTTCTTCAAGCCTTAGAATAGCTTAACTTGTACACAGCAGCTGAAAATAAACTCTTGACTCTGAACAGTAACAGGACTAGAACAAGAGAAGTTTTAGTGATGGAAACAAATCAAACCCCAGCCTTTCCCATTTCCTCTTGTGACTGTCCACTAGAAGCTCAGGCTACTTCTGTGAAATCTCTCTAAGGTAGAACATATACCTACAAGATACTAGATGCCTGCTTTCAGTCTTCCTAAAGGGTGTTACGTTAATATATGGTGATGGAAACAATCTAAAATAGCCTAGGTACATATGTGCTAGCTTTTGTACCGGTAACACTGGACAGTCACAAGCCCTCTGGCCTTCAGCCTATCTATGAGTCTTCGCTTTTTTTCAAGCTGATTATTGATGTAAGAGAGAGTTATATATTAGTAACAATACCCAGAGCAAGCAGGCATACAGTAAGAAGGCAAGGATGTTATAAATATCAACAAAGTCACGCTAATGTCCAGAAAGGTGAAGGGAGGGATTCTTACCGAGTCCAGGCTGCCACGGTTGGAGTCCAGGCTGGTACCATGGGAGTGTCTCAAACCTTCCTCACCGTTCAGGGGCTCAGCTGAGGCGCTACCTGCGTCTCCACAGCCATCAAACTCCTCATGGTCATAGTCAGACTCCACATCCGGGGGGGAAGTGTAAATCGGCTCTCCCACCTCTCCGCTGTTACTCCTCTGCGTATCTGAGACAGTGCTGTAAATGCTTTCTGCTGGGTCAGATAGGGCTCTCTGCTCCTTGGGGCTTGTGGTTCTTTCCACAGGTTGTCCTGGAGCAGAGACAACCTCTCCCACTTCCCTTTGGAGAAGTGAAAGGCTTGTGTCCGCACCTTCCTCTGAGTAGTTATCGCTGTTTCTTGTGCCGTGCTGATTCAAGACCACCAAACTGGAAGTTGGCCGTCCTTCATCATCAGCATGAAAACCCTCATCCACTTCTTCCTCAGCTAGTGGTGCCACTAGGCTGCACTCAATGTTGAGTGTCCCCTCACTAGAAAGTGAGCGCTCTAAGTTCTGCACACTTTCATCCAGATTGCCAAAATCCAGCAGCTCCAAGAACTCCTGGGCAACCCTAGATGCCTCCTTTTCCAGCCTCTGGATCTCTTCTTCTCGCTGCCGATTGATTTCATTCCTGGTGTTTTCACAGATGATAGACATGTGATCCTCTTTCTGTTGCTGCAACTTCTCAATCTCCTTCTCCAGTCTTAAGATCTCCTCCATCTGACGTCTCTCTTCTTCTTGCAGGGGAATATCTACCTCCTCAGTCTTTACTGCTTCCACCTTAAAGAATTTATAATAGTGTTAAAGCAGTTTCTTCAACCTAAATGTGTTCCTTGCCTGGGCCTTTCATTCTTCCTACCTCCTGTGCTTGCCTTGTACTTCCCATCTGCAAAAAGATGACTCTAAGCATCCTCTCCTTTTCTGATCAGCATCTGCAATCATCCATGGTGCAAAAGCTGAAGGTAGAACTACGGGATCTTCAGGTAACCTCCCTTTTTCCAGCAGCCTACCTCCTTTCTGAATCGTACAAAGTAGCTCACTGGGATCAGCGAATTTTTAGAAAAGCCTCTCTGTCTGCTGCTCATGTTACAGCCCTTTGTACACTACAATTTGGATAAAAGCATTCTGAAAGTCCGTCCTCTCTTTTTGAACTATCTCACACACATACACACATATAGGAGAAAGCAACGATATACGAATACATATATGCATAGCTTGCTTACGAGCTGAAGATTTCCCAGAAATTCATTAAAACATTTGTGGATTTTGTTGCTTCCTGAGCTGGGGGTCTGACTATCAGAATCTAGGTCTGGAAGGGATATTTGCAATGAAGCAGGACTGTATCCACTCCAACCCCACCCCATCAAAACTCCATCGGCATTCTTTAGCATCACTGGACGGATGATGGCTAGCCGGCTGCTGAAGGCTCTGTCTTCCTCTATTCTCCACACTGAAGTAACAGGAAATTTCTAGCAAGTACATTATAATTAGAAGACGGAAGATACTGGGTAACTTTCACTGACATTTAGCTATAAGATAAAGCCACCCTCCCCTCCGTGGAGGATGCTGAAAACATACACAGACAAGAAAAAGCAAAAATAAATTCCAAAAGGATTTAATGTGCTTCCTGATAGGAGTATGACAATGCAGGCAATGAATTGACCTGCTTAAGCCACAATCCTTGTTTTCTTTACAGTTACCCTGTTGCTTGTTCTCTACTTGACTTACTTGTGGACAAATGCATTTTTATACTCTAATCTGTCATCTCTCCTGAACAGAGCTGGCCTGAAACCGGGGAACAAATGGTTTGGAAAAAGAAATAAGAAGATACACAGCTGTTTTCACACACCTCAGGGTAGGTGGTCTGCTCTTTGATATCTCAAGTACCAACAAACAATTAGATCAGTTACAAGGGGTTTATTTTAGCCATGGTAGCAGCCGTCTGTACTCTTATTTTTGCTGTTACAGGCAACAATCCAGCAAAACAGACTGTGACACAGAGTAGCACATCACAAGGTCATGTAATAAGCTCAATCAGTAGAGACAAAAAAGGATGCTACGTGTTCAATACATAAATTTTCAAATAGGAACTATGCAAGCTGGTACACAAGCCTTGAAAAAAACCCACCTTGTTAACTCTATGCACCTCTGCCAAAGCCAAACACCTGCAGGTTTTGAGTGAACAAAGCCCATTTTTTAAATAGTGTTGCCACAATAACAATATTAGCTCCAGGCGAAGCATAGGCAATGAAGGACCCTTCACAGATACTCAGAGAAGACATATGAAAAGAATAACTGTTAAACTTACCTGAGCCACCTGGAGTAGCGCATTCAGTTGCTCCTTTTCTCTGTTAAAAAACAAGACATGATAGTCAGAGACAGACTGACTCCTACATGAGGCTTTTAGAATTACATGGACACATCATCCTTCCATGGATAAGGTTAAAATAAGGTACCTGTTGTAAGACTGATTTAAAAGCTTTTGTAATTTAGTAAAAATCCAATTCTCTGTGGTTGGCATGACCTTTGTGGATATAACAGATTTTCCCCATGTGCTTAACTTTCAGATCAATCAGGAAATTGGATTAGTTGGAACACACTAGGAAGGACATTGGAAACAGTGACAGAAAGGCAGATCAGTTAGACCCATGATAAATGTAAACAGAATCTTCTGAAGTACTTTATGTCCATGGATATTAAATGAGGTTGTACATGCATAATTGACAGATATTGGGAAATTGTGTTTGGTTTTTTTTTAAAACAGAATGGAATTATTGCAATACCAGCATTGAATTTGTGTTTTGTTTTGCTTTTACTGTATTAAAGCTCCCAAAAAGTTATTGAATTTTTGTACTTTGTTAAATGACTAAGCTGAGGACTTTCTATTCTGAAGACCTGGATACTCCAGCTTGCATTAACTTCTCAGTGGCATGCAAAACCTAGTTTACTAGTAAAGGCTGTAAGAGTCAGAGTTTGTTAGTAAACATGAGTAGAGGGAAAAAAAACTATCCCACAGTGCTGCATCTCCACTCAGATCAAAAAGGTTGTACTCCAAGGGAAAGCTGTCACTATGTCCAGTTTCTCCATAGCGAGTGCGCCACAAGCAGCTGAACAAGGAGACAGACAAATGCCAGGGTCATGCATAGGGAGCAGGGATAGGATGTGGCTGGATGGAAGAGTCTGCCTGTAGCAACCACTGTGCAGCTAAATTCAGACTGGCAGTGGTAACTTTCAAATCTATGATTCAACCTCAAGCCGAACAGGAGGGCAACAATATTTATTTCCCAGGCCCTGTGGCTTTTCGCAGCCAAATTCTAAATTGCAGTTGCAAGTCACAAAGTCCTTAAAGCTCCCACTCTTGCTCTCTCTCTCAAAAAAAAAATCCAGGGAACGTTTATAAATGAAGCTGACATAAGTGAGATCCAGATGGTTCCAAATCTACTGAAAGATCTCTAATAGTAGTCATGAGTTAAACAACTGCCTTAAATGATATGAAGGTTCAAGAAGCAGAGCCATTTTAAAACAAATCAGGAATACCACCTACAGTCTACACACTAATTCCTGCAACTGTTCCTCACATTTTTTAGACCCCTGATATTTCTTGCTGCTTTCCATCCATCTCCAACTGATCCACACTCTTCCTGAAATGTGATACCCTAAACTAGGGACAGTACTCCAACTGAAGCCTTACCAGTGCCAAGCAGAACAGAAGAATCACCCCACATCTTACAGAAACAATCTTGTTTATAGACGGCATTTGCTTTCTCCTCTCACACAGCACGACACTGCTGACTAATACTCAACTTAGCCTCCAGACCTTCTTCCTGCTGTTGAAGCAGGCATTCCTCCTTCTCTCTCTGTGCATTTGATTATTCCTAACTGTAGATCTGCATATGTCTGTATTGAATGTTATCCTATGTTTTTCAGACCATTTCTTTAATTTGCCAAAATTATTTGAATTGTAATCCTGTCTAGCTATATACTTACAGCCCCTCACCAGATGGTTTTATCTGCAAATTTAATAAGGATACTCATATTTCCTCATTCAGCTTATTATGAAAACATAGCACTAGTACCATATCCAGCACAGACCATGGAAGAATCCCATTCAAGAGTTGTCTCCTATTTAACAAAAAACTACTATTGTTTACTAATTAAAATGCAATAATACAATGCAGTAAACCCATAAATCCTAGTCTTGTTTCATCTACTTTTTTCCAAACCACGTTCCTTATAGTGTCTTAGAGTATTGCCATGACATGTCAAAAGCCCTTACCTACTCAAAGTCAAGTTACCTACCCTCTATGGCTTTTCCCTATTCACAAGGCATGTCATCAGCTATCACAGAAGGAAACAGGTAACTTTAATGCTGTTTGTTCTTCAGAAATCCACATTGGCTCTTAACTCCTTTATCATGCATTTACAACTGTTTGATTATTTGTTTCAGTATCTTCCTGAAATTGAGCTTAGGCTGACTGGTCCACAATTCCCTCGTTCTTCCTTTTCCCATTTTAAAAGGGGGTCATTATGTTTGGAATTTTCCAGTTTTATGGAAACTCCATTGCTATCCACAAAGGAGGAGAAAGAGAATAGCTACTGATTCAAACTGCTTCAGCCAGTTCTCGAAGTACCCAAACATTAATTTCACCAAGTCTGGATTACTTCTTTGTAATCTGATTTATCTGAGCATTCTCTAACTTTTTATTTCCCTGCTAGGTTCTGAATTCTTGCACATCTGTGCTAATTGTATTTAGTGTCCAACAGCTCAGCCTTTTGGGGAAGACAAATAAAAATATCATCAAATACCTCAGCTTTCTCAACATTATAATTTTTTCTTCCTGTTGAACAGTAGACCAAATTGCTCCATGTCTCCCTTTTACTAACAGTGTATGCACAATAACTGCACACAAACTTTTAGTTCGTTATAGCTCAGTTTGCATCTTGGTCCTTCTAATTTTGTCTCTGCGTGTGTGCTGGGTTTTTTTCCTTATTCTCAGTAGATTAACTGATTTGCAATTTCTGTGGACTTCCACCTCATTTTTGAGGTCAAATGGAAGTTCAGGATTTAGCCAAGTTGGTCTGCTAGTACCTTTTTGGCTACTCACTCTGAATGAAGCCATTTGACATCAAGTGGAGAATGAAAGCAAAATGAGCAGTTCACCTGATTCCTAGAAACACTGACACTTCTTTACAATAATGCTGGGTTCAACACATCTTTCATGGGCTGGGAACTAAAGGGCAGGGGCAGAAACACACTAGAACAAATAAGCTAAATAGGTCATTTTATCTAAAACTAGGTAGGGACAAGCTCAGCTTAGTACAATGAGGACTTTAGACCTGAGAGAGTGTCTTGTAGCATTTGATATCTGCAAACTAGTTACTGACATTCTGAACTTGCACAGCTTCATGTTGCTGATGAGGCTGTTGTTGAAAATTGTCACATCGATAAAATGGAGCCTTCAGTGTTGTTCAACAGATTCCTTGACCAAACTGTTCATCATTGGTGTCACTGACTCCATGTCTTGTCCCAGCAGATACATCACCCTACTGTCTCCAGTGAATCCGCAGGCAATCTCTTTTCCTTGTGACATGCTTCTAACCTTGAATTTTCTGATGCTTGTCACACATCTTAGCCTGCCAAGATCCAACTTTGGGACAAGTATGTAACAAAAGCCTGTAAGAAACGTAACCAACTATTTATGAAAAACTTAAAATGTCACAGGATTATTTGTTCAAACTTATATAATAATCTCGTAGTTGAAGTTTTATGCGTCTTAAAACAAAAAATTATCAAGAGAGACACCCAGTTTGGAAAAGACGTAGGTAACCATGGAGCGAACAGTAAACGATGCATGAGGTACAGGATTCTCAACAGGTGTACTGTCACTGCTCACAGATTGTCTCTTTTTGTCACATTAGCTTTTCCTTTCCCCTCCTGACCTCTTGACACATCTGTATCCCTGATGAGAGATACACAGCAGCAGGAACAGGGAGAGGACATGTATTCTCATGAGCATAAGAACTGCAGTAGCAGCACAGGTGCACTGCCCATCTTGCTCTCTGACCCAGCTTACTAGACACACCAAGACCCATGAACTCGGGTACCTTCTCACACTGCTAATCCCTCCAGATTTTGGAAGACTGCATAAAACTTCCTTTACCACTGCAAAGGCAATAAGAAAATTATGCGTCTCTGCCCAGTCAGTGAAACTGCCTCCTTTCATGTACATTCCAAAGCAGAAAAACACCAAACAGAGGTAAAAATACACCAGAATTAGCTTTCCTAAAGGAAGCAGGACACTCCTTTTCCACTCTGCTTTTCTATTCTGAGCTGCCCACAGTCCACCCCAACCCTGCTCCCTAGCATTGGGACACTGTCTCATGCAATTGCTGTTCCATTGTTACCATCATGCCAGCACCCCAGACCCGCTTTTACACCTCAGCAGAGCTTTAGTGGTAGGGAACTGTGAGTGCAAGACACCATCTTGTACCTTTCCTTCACCTCTTCCTGTTTCCTCCTACGCGCCTCCTCTTCTTGCCACTGTCTTTCCTCTTCCTCTCTTCTGATCTGTTCTTCCTCTTCTTGCCTCCTTCTCTCCTCCGCTTCCTGCTTCCGCCTGAGTTCCTGCTGCAGCAGGTGCTGGTAGAGGCTGCGAGCCAGGCGGCCACGCCAGTGCTTCTGCAGGGTGACTGCAGAGGCCTTCAGTCGCAGCAGGCTCTTCTTCCAGAAGTATGCTCGGTAGTTCTTTTGGATTATAACAACACTGGCTAGCACCTTTTGATACTTCTTCCTAAAAACAGAACCAGACACTTAATGCGCCATGAAGCAATACAGCTTTGCATTTACCATGCCCTGGTATATTGACCAATCTTACCACATCCACGGAAAAATGAATTTGGAAAAATATTGCTCAGAAATGACACAATTTCTGTTCCTCTACTGCCACTACCCGTAAATCATATTCTCCTCACTGTTCTCACTCCTGTATCTACCACTGGTTTGTTTCCATGGGCACCTACTTTTGTGAAGACCCTCAGAGGATGAAGGACAGATATTTGGCACATGGAAAGAGAAGATCCACTAGCCCAAAGTCTCCTTGCATTGCACATCACACACACTGTGCAATTAGCATAATCACTCAGTGTGGATTTATTATAATAAAAATATACAAATGGCCTTACTATATAAGAACAAAGTCCCATCTTTTAAGTGGACAAAAGCAAATTACTCCAGAAAATGCAAAAACAGGGCAAAAATAGATCTGGTCACATTAATCTCATATTGTTTGGGGGAAAACACAGTGATACTACAATACTGATTGCTGAATGTAACATTGTAACAGGCTGTCATAAACATATACTTATACTGCACAACATTTTGCTTAAACAATAATTATATCAATCAACTTTGCCATACTTTAAAACCAAAAAACATGGTAGGGCCCTAAAAGAAAAGAATCATCATTCAGTATTTCTGTAGTCTGGTGAAGTTCTAGAAAAGTCAGTTCTTGCCTCTGCATTATAGAATATTTTTATCAAGGACCTGAAAAAAAAGTCACTGGTAGAAGTTTGTACATGATGCACAAACTGGGCAAATAACAAAAGGGTTACTATTACACAGTAATCTGGATCAATTTGTAAGCTAGATTCAAGCAAACATTAAACAATTCAAAAGAGCCAAACATAAGGTCTTCTGTTGAAGAACCAAAGGCCAAACACACCTGATGTGGGATTATGTTAGGAAGCGGCAAGTCAAAAAAGGATTTAGGGGCCACGGGGATCATCAGGTGAAGGCACACTCCCAACACAATGCTATAGAAAAAAATACTACTGGCGTTCTTATACTTGCAGGCAGAAATACTGTGTAGAAGGGGACCGCACTGCTACTTTTATCGTGTGTTCAGTGTTAGCACCTCCATTTCAAGAACAATGTTAGACCCTCAAGTGATTTCTGAGGAAGCAGGACTGGAACCAGAAATCCTGGCTTATAGACAGATACCGCTTGCTCCATGACTTTAAGAAAGAGAAAGCTAAGGAAAGGCTTGATCCCAGTCAAAGTACCCACATTTTTGGGTGGCATTTCTATTTATCCAACAGGGGACATAACAAGATTTAATTGACCTGAAGCTGAAGTCTATTCACACTGGAAATAAGCGGACATTTTTTAAAGTAATTGAATA
>NW_008824939.1:135110-138259 GCF_000699105.1 Pygoscelis adeliae | reverse complement strand
GTAGGGAAATGATCATTGGTACTATTCAAATCAAAACCTTCTTTACTCCAAACCAGAATTTGCAGAGGGAAATTCTATGGGACTGTTACACAGGATCTTGGGCCAGCAGGCTACAGTAATCCTGTGAGGTCTTACACTCCTAGAAAGCACGCTGGAAATAGCACAGTATGCTCACAGATCCTTCCCACAGACCTTCTGCGACCCCCTGAGGAAAAGGCACACCTCAAAATCCCCTTCCTGGCAATCAAATCCCCTTCAAATGGCCACAGGGACCCATGCTGACAGCTTGCCACCACCCTGCACATCAGATACGTCAGCCTAGTGAAGAAAATCAGGAGAGTGATGCTAATACCAGTAGTGTGCAGAGGTCACGCTCTTCTCCGTAAGTATTAAGTCAAAGGGAGGAAGCACAGAGAAAAGAAGAGGAAAGGGAAGAGGTGATAAGAAGTGGGAGGTTTTAAATAATTGCTCCTGGGCTGCAATCCCCTCACCCCTGCTCCCTCTGTCCTCCCTGTGCCCTGCACACGGGGTGTGAACAGCTGCACACGCACCCTCTGCCAAGGCAGATATAAGTGCATCAAAAAGGGCACTCTGACTTTTACAAAATGCATCTGCCAGAAACTCTCTCAAGTGCAACATGTGCCAAGCCCTGCCCAGCTACAGGCCGGCTCTGCCTGCTAATCTGCCAGGCTGAAGTGCCCCCTCATTCCTCATGACCACAGCCAAGCTTGCAGACGCCCTTCAGCTGGAATTGCTGCACACAGGCTGTGAATTTCATTCCCCTTGTTCAGCCTTCCACTCACCCTCTTGCACTGGCCAAAGAAATTCAACCTGCAGCCCATGCCGAGGAGTTGGGAGACATCCTGACCATGTATCACAAGAGAAGGTGGGGTGGCTGCAAGGCTCCAATGCTGCATTTGGAATTTAGTTAATTATTCTGTCGATGAGCTGTAGTTAGCAGTTATGCCTCCAAGGACTAGAGAACACAGGGCTATGGAATAATTTCCTACTGTCTTTTCCCCTGAGCAATAAGGTCCTGCAGAATCCAGGGACACAGCCAAATTTGTACATGGATCCTGCAAGCCTGGGAACAGTTATGCATATTTTAGCTGGTGAAGCTGTTACCTGGAGCTCAGAGTTCCACAGATTAGCTACGAAAAATGGGGTCATTTGAATGGACTTGATTTTCTTGTCTCACATTTTAGTGATCAGTCAGAGATCCTAGGCTGCAGGGAATGAGAGCAAAGAAAATGTTCTCACCCTTAGGACTGGTTCCTCCAGGCTCACAGAACAAGTTCACAAAGGGGGAGAAGCCTGTAAAATCCTTCCTGTGGCATACGCACCCTTCTTCGCCAACCTACTTTGCATGAGACCAAATTAATTTAAATACACTTGTCCTTGCAAAACCAACAGAAATGGTATCGAGCTTAAGGCAGCGCACACTGGTACTCCTGACCTCTGCCCAACTCTGCACAGACCATTCACCACTTGCCCAGATGACCTCCCTCTTGCTGGACCTTCTCCAGTACAGGTGCAGTGCAACTGGAAACTCTTCACAGAAAAGTTTTCCAGTCTCCCTCCCTGGCTCTTTCCTCACTCCCTGCCCTCCTCCCCTGCAAAGTCCAGTTACCTCCAGCTGCTTGTGAGGATTTCTACTCTGGCTGCAGAAGCACAGCTTGTTCTTAAAGATGAGACTCAGAAGAGCAACATGTGGGATGAGGAATTCAGATCTGTGGAGACTGGAGGACCACAAGATTTCTAGCCAAGAGGAACACTGCTGCAACACTGTCTCCATCACAGCCCTGCAGGGCAGCAGCTATCTTCCCAGGAACTCAGAAAAGCAGTAATCCAGTTTGCCTGCAGTGATGTTTCCCAGAAAAATCAATTTTCCTGTGCTAATCCCTACCCCTCTCTCCAAATGCTAGACACAAAGTAAAATAGAGCAGAGGCCCTGACACAAAGAATTTGCAATCTCATGTACAAACAATAGAGCTGGCTCATTTGTCTTCCTAGAGGGAAATAAATAAATGAATAAAAGCCCCCCGAGACCAAATGCGTATTTTGCTGATATTCCACATTGGCAAGGCAGGGTACAACCCTTGCACACATTTCCCAATGCAAAATGAGCTACCTGGTGTAACTAGAGCTCTAAGAAAAGTGCCTGCTGGAACAGCTCTGCTGGCCAGGGATTTCACCTCCTCACACCCCTGACTGACAGGTGTCTGGAGCAGAGACCAGCCAGGAAAGAGCATCTTACTGGGATTAAGCGTGCATGCCACAGCTATTAAGGAGTCAGCTGTTACACTGACTGTGAGGGGCAGAGGAGGGGCAGTTTGTCTGCAGTTGGTTCTCCCAACCCTCCCCTGGTCAGGTGCAAGAGGGAGCGGCAAGAGATTACTGGTGCAAAGCTGGCCAAAAACCAATTCTGAAGAGTTAATTAAAAGGAGAGGGAGATCACGAGGCAAACAGGCAGGGCGAGGAAAGAGGGTGAGCAAAGGCAGAGCTGCAAGTGAGGAAGAAGCAATTTGCAGGGGGAGCAGAAAACAGAGTTGACAGGCATAAGGAAAAGGAGGGGACCCAAAGCATAAGCGGGGCCCAGCCAGGAGAGCCCTGAAGGCAAGGAAAAGGTGTCATCGGAGGCAAGCAATGGGTACAGAGGTCCCTGCAGAAGCCTGCTGACCAGCATTGAGGGAGGGTGCAAGCGTGCACAGAATTGAAGAAGAGGTGGCAAAGGTGCAGAAAGGTTTCAGCAGAACTGATGCCGGCAGGGAGGGCAGATGCTGCAGCTCTCCCTTAGAATACAGGAGGGGAAGAAGGGAGGGATGCGAGGGGACTAGAGAGCAAAGCAGGGGGTCGGGGCAACCCAGGCACGCGAGCACAGGGACGGTGGGGCAGCCCCCAGCACTGACCTTGCCATGTAGCCCAAGACGTGGGCCCGGATGACTATCGCTGCTTTCCTCAACTCCTCTTCCCGATCCTTCTCCAGCTTCTGCTCAAGAGCTTCCTTCAGGAAAACCTGACGCCACGGGGAGGAGTTTCAATAAACACAAAGAGAGGAAAGAAGTCAGTCCCCGGGAGAGCCGGGAGATTTCATCCCCGGCTGACCAGCGCAGAGCGCGCTCTGTGTCCGGGCGCCCGCGGCCGCTGCT
>NW_008824939.1:128852-134889 GCF_000699105.1 Pygoscelis adeliae | reverse complement strand
ACGATCAAGTACCTCCCTGCAGCAGGCACTGATACCTACTTGGGTGATTAAATATTTTGCAAAGAAACTCCTCCGCATTTCAAGGAAAGGGAGGAACATTTAGGTTTCTAGACTCCAGGAAGCAATCTTAACAGCAATCCTAATAATGGAAGACAGTCGAAAGCTAAAAGCCCTGTCGAGGTGCAAAGCTGAGCATACCCCAGTCCGCCGGCTCTGGGTGGAAGCTGAAGCCCTCCACCAACCTCCAGAAACTCTGAGGTGGAGATGGTTCCTTGCTGAAAAGGTTCAGCAATGCAGCATGCATTAGGGGGAACTGAGCCCCAATGGGAGAGGTCGCCAAGTATTACTGATTGCACTTCAGTGTCCAGTATTTTAATTCTCAAGCATCTTCCACCACCTGTATTTCAAACCTCTGCTCAGTGCTAAATGCTGTGTGAGGGATGACGGTGCTATCTTAGAGACAAAAGGACTGAGATACAAGCAAGATAAGGGCATGTTTACAGGAATTGCGATGACATATCTGAGCTACTTTAAATCAGCTGGCTTGCATGATGTTAGCACAGAGTTCAGCATAAATTGCTGAAATAAACGCTTTGCTTTTTGAGATGGACTGCAGCCTGCATGGAGCTCCACGGTGCTGTGGGTACACTGCTAGCAGTACTCAGCCTAGATTAAAGTTGGCTAAGGTATGTCCATACAAGCTGCAGTCACAGCAGCAACTGCCATATGGCCGTGCTCGTGTGACCTGCTGCCTGACATTGGCTAAATCACTGCCAGGGCCAGCAGCAGAACAGACTACACTAGGAAAGCGCTGCCCCACTTGTTAAAGCACTGCCGTGAACACAGGCTGTGAGCTGACACTCATCAATCTGCAGGACTACATTAATCAGTAGAAACTCCTTACAAATTTATTGGATCCATGTGGCTATGCTGAGAGGCCAGAGACACGTTCAGAGATTTGAACAGTCATTTAGTCCAGTGTTCTGCACAAACTCTCCCCCTCCCCACTTAGCTCCCCTTATGTCTCTGTATGCCTTCCCTTCCATCACTGCTTTTGGCCTCGTCACTTATTTAGGCTCTTTTTTCCCTCTGCAATGACCACCATGCACTGAAACCTCTCCCTCGGTTAGTACCCATTGCCAGTGGCTTCCCTGGACTCAAATTTCTCCTGGGGAGCCATTTCCATTAAGATGGCCTTAAGAAATGAGCTGTTTTGTAATGACTAAGTAACCGTGGGTAGCCTTAAAAGAAGGTTCATTATCAAGGTACTGCCAACCATGAAGCTGGCATCCTTCCCTGCAAGTTGCACATCCACTGCCTCTGTCAACTCAACAATCTTGTAAAGACTTCTTTGAGGCAGGGATTGCTCTTTCCATTACATTCCAGAACCAAGTAGCAGTCACCCATTTCAAGAATGCAACCAGCAAAACACTGTCTCAGTCCATTATCTTCATCAAATGGCAAAAATATTCAGTCCACCAGTATTTCATTAGCAAGCACAGACTTTGCTGTGCCAGTAAGAAAGGGGAAAGAACCCAACTTTGAAGCATGCAGAGTTCAACAAGACCCAACCCTAATCCTATAGGGTTTTCTATATGCGCTTGAGAGTGAGGGGTTAATCTCCAATAGCATAACAATATTTAGTTATAAGCTATTGGCATTTTGAGGGTTTTTTTAGACTCCTGTAGATGACAAGGAAGAGTAAAATGTATTCAAATCCAGAAATATTTTTGATGCCTTGTGGAAATAATTTGGAAGGTGGCCATTTCTTTGTCATAATTCATAGTCACTTTCTGAAAACAGGAGATCACTTTCATCTGAGGAAGGAATGATTAAACAAAACATACAAAGTTACTTCTATCATATCTGCTCCTGTTAGACACTGGCCAAGTTTTAAACCCCAGTGCAGCACCACAGTGCTCCTCACACAACCCCAATGCCTGCATGCACAGTCAGTGCAACAGTGAACATGTTAAGGTTACGTGTAGATCAGCAGACACAAATGTAACTGCGTGTGCACCCATGTGTACGTAAGTGGGATCATATGATTCCTGGGGACAGCACTGAGAAAGCAGGAAGTGGGTCACTGTGACCTGGATGCCAAGTAGTCTACAGAAACCTCCTCCTTCAAACAGGCCCTGCAAAACAGCAGGTTGAAATGTGGAAATGAATGCTTTCAAACAGCAAGAATTACTGTGTTAAACAGCCTTAGGAAATCTGTGTTGTGGGTATGGGCAAGTATGGCAGAAGGTCCAGGTGCACTGAGGAAAGGGGCACAGAAACTGCTGCTCCATCCCAGCACATCCCCAGTGAAGACAAGGGCACCTTAGCACAAGCTCTTCCGTCATCACACTGCTTGTTTGCATCCAAGCCCTCATCTCTGCCATGCCACCAGAAATAAACTGCCTTATATACATTAATACCTCTTATAAACATTAATTTGACAATTGCCAGCACAGCAGCTGCTCTATTCTTAATGAAAAACACAAAGATCATCCTGCCCTTCCTCCCCCATTTCCTTTCCCAAGCTTCACAATCCCTTGCACTAATTCACAGAGTCTTTTCCTTCCTCCTCCAAACAATTGCTAGGGATATAATTATCCTTCCATTCATTTTGCAGGAAGTATTCCCCCTTCTATAAGCCTTGCTCTTCACCCACCCCTTATACTTCTTCCTAGGTTACATCCCCATTGGCCTGTCACACCTTTTTCAGTAGCTACTCCTGACTCCATAAGCCAAGGTTAGTTCTGGGAATTGCCGCCTGGGTACCCAGAGCTGCACCTGTAGCAGCAAAAGTGGCAGCAAGGGCACACAGGGGACTTCCTTTCCAGGACAATGACCTACACCCTTAGCTGGTAGCTTCACTTCACCCTTACCTGAAAGCCTCTGGAAAAATCAGGGCTCTTGTTTTCATTGACCCAAGTTTTCCAGGCCTGTGTTACCTAGCATCAGCTAAAACATGAACGCAGACAAAGCGCTTTGTAATCCAAAACCAAGACACAACAGCTGGATACAGGCAGCAGGGAAGGGACTATCGGGAGGCACCACTTGCTCTGCACGGCCTCGCCCTGCTATCTGCTTTCCTAGGGGCAGGCTTCCTGGAGGCACTGTCACAAAGCAGAGTTGCAAGAGGGGCCTCCAAGGGAACAATGAAATGGCTTTGCCACCATCTGAAGAATGAAATGGCAGGGCAATGGTGACAGCGCCTTGGAGTAGCCAGGGGCTGGCCAGCCATTCAGCATGGCAGCAAGGGTGGAACAGGCCAGGACAGCCTCGGAGTGATATATTCTTTAGAATAAACAGAACTGCTCCCCTCTACCAGGACACACATCTCTAATCCAAATCATGCCGAATATAAAATAACTTCTACAACCAAACAAGATGGCTCAACTGCTTCCCAACTCCTTTCAATTTTCCTTCTCAGTCATAAAGAAATAAAGAGATACGAAGACTGCCATTCTTAATCATTTCTTTCTTCCCACAATATTCAGACCCGACAGCAGCCAGTGCCCTAGCAGAGAGAATGCTGCTTACCAACATGCCGCATACAGCTCCTCAGCCAAGTTTTAGTCTATAGGACAGAATTGTTCAAAAAAATTACATGAGTACATCCAGTGTTTTTGGCAAAATACAAACACATTTTGTTTGCCACAATTTACCACCTATATTGTTTTTCCAAAAGAATTTGTTCGTGCAGGTCAAGGAGTGAGTGAAAACACACAGATTGACTCAGTCCTTCAGGATGCACAACGGGGACTGAAGAGAAAAGGGATCCTATTGCTGCCAAGGGCTCAAAGCAGCCTGGATTTCCTGCTTGTCGTCAGTCTGTTGTAGTCCCTGGACTCCAGCTATATAGCTTATAACCTTTTATACTCTAAAAGGTGAGTATATGCATGTGAGTTTGGTCCTTGCATGCATTTCCCTGCTGCCCTTCCTGTAGCCCAGCAATCTTCCATCTCTTGTCATGCTAGGAAGAAAGTTAAAACTCAACGTTTACCAGCTCTAACCACCTCTTTTCTAAAGCTTCCCAGGCACAAGCAGCTCTGCAACACACACACACTCCACACAGGCTTTAACACTAAAATGCTGTGAGACTGGCAGCCACCCCAGCAGTGTGGGTTATCTAGGGACAAGAATGACTGAAATGCTTCCTGGTTTGCAGGGACCAGTGAGGAGACACCAGATTCCCAAATCAGAGATGGGGAACACTTTAATCATAGAGTGGAAATACAGCTAAGTGATAAAACATTCTTTCTTGAACATCAGCGGAGGCATGTGAAGGAAGGCCTTAGAAACTTCAGGTTAACACATCTGCCTCCCACAGCAATGGCCACTGGTTTCCTTGATTGTCACATAGAGTTCATAGCCCAGACTACTCTAAGAAAGGGAGAGATCTCGCTCTCTAAGAAACATTATAGTCTATCCGCTCATTAAGAAATGATTGCTCAAAGCAACAAATATAATTATTTGATCTGCTGGACAAATTAAATGTGAATTTTTACTAGAATCACCTCCAGTTCCATTGTGACCCTGGAAATATTCTGAACTACTTTTTTGAAGGCTTAAGGGCAAAAAATGCAAGAAAAGTTGCTTCGATGGACCACTATCTGCTCTGGATATGAACTGCATACCCACTAATTAGAAATGCTGTCTGCACTGGACACCATCCATCTTGGAATATTCTTTGAAGAATTCACTGCAGTATCTGGAAAGTTGTGCTAGAGACAGATTTCTACAGCAATATACTCACAACGCTCACATAGATTTCTGTGTGAAGCTGTCTCAAAGCTTGAAAAAACTCAGACTGAAACACCCAGCTCCCTCCTCATTAAATGAAAGATAATGGTACATTTCCAGCTGGATGTCTGGAGAAAAAAAAACCAACTCCCCCTCCCCCCCAAAATCCAGACTATACCAGGCAAGAAAGAAGTGTTAAACAGTCACCAAAACAGAAGCAAAATCCGAATTATGCAAGTGGGGAGAAGCATTTGGATACCTTTTCCTAGAAAATGTGTGCTAGCATCTGGGCTAACTGCACAAACCATCAGCTGAGCTTCCACAGCAGAAGGCTGTCACACATCTGGTGATCTAGCTACCTATTCACAGTTTTGATATATACCAAGCAGCAGCTCACTGCCTCCTGCAAGAATTTCAGTTAGCCAAGCAGAGCAAAATATCTGGCACAAGAAGCAAGAGTTAATGGCACACATTGCAATTGCATACAATGACACCCATGCTTGTTCTCCTTGGATCCTTAAATTGGATCAGACACAACAAAATCAATCTGGCTTGGTCAATGAGAAGGAGTTTAGACAAAATCAAAAAGCCTTCCACATCTCTAGGTACATAATACAGGCAATATTTGAGATGCTACATGTCAGTGGCACAGTCCAATGTATTTAAAGGGTGATCACTACTTTGCCCTTTCTACTGGCTTGAACCTCACCAGATGCAATCGCATCTCCCTGCAGCTGGAACAAAGCCATACCCTACCCGACACTGATGAAGTACCTTGGTTTTACCCAACTGCCATTCTTTCTTGCTGCTGTCATAGGTCTGAAGAAAGCCTGCACATACAGCTTTGCTGTTGTCTGAGAAACTTGGCCCCTTCACAAGCATCCTGTACCTAAGAACCAAACAAAATCTCATGAGATTATGCATGACAGTAACCCATCCCCCACCCCCCCAATCTTTTAACTCTAATTATCCTCCTCCCATTAGTCCTTCTTCCTCTGGGACCTCCCTTCTTCATGTTTGCCTTTCAATTTGGAAATTTCCATCCCCCAACCTTTATCTGTTCCTACCACACTGGCAATTATTGTTGCAATCCCAGTAATAAAATACAAACTCAACAGCATTTTTCAGTAGAGAACAACTGTCTTTCTGAAACGTGCTTTCATCAGACACAAGTTATTTTGTTCAGTATAGGGGTGGCATTTAATGCTCCAAGAGACAAAGGAAGCAATGTTCAATGGTCCCTTCTAGCCTTAAACTTCAAGAAATCCTTTTGCTGCAGCTAATTAAAAGAAATAATCAC
>NW_008824939.1:89533-128789 GCF_000699105.1 Pygoscelis adeliae | reverse complement strand
TTCCAATATTAATCATCAACTATACTGTCCATTAAAATTTGCTTCAGCCTGCCAGATTAAAGGTTTTAAGTATGATATTTTCTTTTTACGTATTATGACCAGCTGGGTTTCACAGCATCACACAAGCAAATCTATGGCAAAGCTACAAAAAAAATTTTAAAAAATGGACCGTCTGGCTATTTTTCCATTCTGACTTTTACCCTAAAGGCGAGTCTCCAAAAGGACTTCCAAATGAGTCTATGATATGGGCAATAAGGGCATGGTTAGAAAACCATCCCACAAATTATCCATATCAGTAACAGCAGTTATAGAAGGAACAAACATATAGAATCGTATACCTTGGGGCTGTTACAGCATGTGGTACAATGATAGCAATTACCTGCTGAGAAAGTCCTGGAAAAGACGCCGTATAGGGAAACCTGCTCTCCGAACTTTCACTGTCTCCAGCATCCCTGAGTACCGGAGCTGATTTAGCACCACATCTGGACTGAAGAGGTTCGGTGCCTACATAATGATCCAGATTCAAAAACAAATAAGAAGAGAGACAGAATAAGTGTTGATCTTGGTATTACTTCTTTGCTGACTTGAACAGTGACTGTTTCTCTGAGCACAGACAGTCACGGGCTGTATATCCGTTTCTCTGTAGAAAGTCAACCCTGCATATTTGGGCATGCCAGGTGAAAAGGGGGAAGTTTGGGTCAAGGGGAGAGCAACCTCACAACACTGCATGGTGCAGAAAAAGGGACGAAAGGGAGTTGGGCAGATCCTGGAAAAAAACAGTCTGCAGACTGCTGTCATAGTCGGATCATGGCAGTAAAGCAATGATATAATGCATTAACACATACAAAATGCAGAACTATGACTCAGTTCTCTTTGCAGTCTCTCTCCAGTCAAACTGGAGACAAACTGCAGAATTCCTTTCTGGCACAAAATCCCCATCAGGCTTTCCTCTGCCATATCATACACGGTTTCAAAACACACACAAAAAAATGATCAGTTCAGAGCTCCCCACACAATGCAGTTAGCAGCATATCCTCCCGTCACAGTTCACAATACAAGCGAGAGCCAGCCTGTCTCTAAGCACTGTGACTTGCTCATGAAGCGTCCACCTCCCCTGCCTGAGAGCCAGGGACCTGCAGGAGACGCTTCCTACCGCACAAGCCCTGCATTCCAGAACAAATTGTCTAGAGGCACCACAAACGGGAGCAATTGCTTCTTCTACCACAGCTCTGGGCTCTGCACAAGCCTGGTTCATCTTCCAGGCTTCATAAGCACAGAAGGAGGTTGGAATGGCTATATCTGGGTCTGGAGGGGTCTGAAGAACAAGTCTTATGAGGAGCGGCTGAGGGAGCTGGGGTTGTTTAGCCTGGAGAAAAGGAGGCTGAGGGGAGACCTCATTGCTCTCTACAACTACCTGAAAGGAGGTTGTAGCGAGGTGGGTGTCGGTCTCTTCTCCCAAGTAACTGGCGAAAGGACGAGAGGAAATGGCCTCAAGTTGCGCCAGGGGAGGTTTAGATTGGATGTAAGGAAAAATTTCTTTACTGAAAGAGTGGTTAAACATTGGAACAGGCTGCCCAGGGAAGTGGTTGAGTCACCATCCCTGGAAGTATTTAAAAGACGGGTAGATGAGGCGCTTAGGGACATGGTTTAGTGGGCATGGTGTTGTTGGGTTGACGGTTGGACTCGATGATCTTGGAGGTCTCTTCCAACCTTAATGATTCTATGATTCTATATCACATCACACTCAGCATGCAGTCTTTTCATCTGATTACCAGGAGGAGGGTGTATTTTTCCTCAGCTATAAAACAACCAGAAGGAAAAAGGGAAGGTGAGGGGGAACTGCTCTTATGCTCAGTTTGGACCCTGACAGAGGCACCTGTCAGGCATTTGTGCAAATGAGTGCTCATGAAGGCCTGTGTCGCATGCATACATCTTGCTGGAAGACAGACTTGCCTTTTCTGTATTTGGTTTGATGCAGCGGATGAAGAACGGGTTGGAAGTACTAAGCGTGGCCATCAGGGAATGGAGAGAATCCTAAAAAGCAGCAAGACAAAACCCAAAGGATCAGTCACTATAGGAGGGAAGTGGCTACATTTGATGCAGTAGGGTCTTCATGCAGCCCTCCCATTCCTAATGTCCTTTGACTCTGACTACCAAAACTTTAATAACCGAGGAGATCCCTTCCTGTCTGAAACATACCCACACAGTTAGTTTACTCTAACATTGTTTATATGGCCATCCTTGTTCTCAGAGCTGTATAGTTGATGTGAGTTATTTTTGCAAGTCTCTCAAACTTTAAATATAGGAAACTAAAACTGTGAAACTAACAGAAGGTTTGCAGACAATCTAGGGGTGTGAGATTCATACCTGCAAGGTCACCCCAATAAGGTTTTATTGGAATTGCCACTATACCTGTAAAAGATGTGGCCTAGAAGGACACATACACTTAGCTGAAACACCAAACCAACGTGAAAGATCAAAAAACCTCAAGAACTTCATATACTTAGCAAAGTATTATTTTGCTCTGCCACCCTGCTCAGTCTTAGCATCTCACATTTTACACCAGACAGAAATCCTTGGGGCAGTGGCACTGTCTTTTTTTAGCGCTACAACATTCCTGCACAGTGCTGGACACAAAACAAGGATGAATGACTCCTCTTGGCTGCAGGCCTTGCTTTACCCATCTGCTCCTCCCCAGAAGCCTGCTGCTCTCTTGGAAAACATCCTACCCTGAACTGGGAACTGACAGTCGGTCTGCGCCTCTGGGTGCCCATCTTCAGTGTCTCTTCACCGCAACGACTGCAGACTCTTTCGAAAAGGTCATAGATGAAGTCCAGCCTAAGGGAGAAGAAAAGACTTAAAGAAGATGGCTCTCATTCTCAGCTACTGCCCTGTCCCTTGCCACAGAGTGTCTGCAGGAGGCAGTTCAGCTGGGCATTTCAGTGAGGAAATTAATACTTTCAATGCGGCTGCCCAGACCCCGTGGGCTGCCCTGTATGCCACACTCGGCTGCAAAGCCAGAAACCCCATCTCACACTGTCAAGCAGGATATTACACAAGGGAAGATCTCCATTCTGGCTAGGACACCTCCCCTCAGGCAAAACTACCTTGAAGGTACTCCAGCTAGACTGTGTGCTGTCATGCCCCTCCCAACCTAGCTCTCATGGCTAGCACCCATGACACGCTCATGCAACCACAGCTCTTCTGTGGCCAGAGGACTTCTAGAGCTACCCTCAGTGTAGGTCAGCTCTGGTAAATCTTCCACCATTTTGCCACTCCTTAGACAGTGGTCCTGGTTCTTAGGAAGTTGCACAAAGTTCTCCAGCACTGCTTGTGCCAGTTTATTTTATGACTGCTCCTAGCAGAATTTCCCTTTCTGGCTTGTTGAAAAACCTTGAGTCCTTCTATTATGCCGGACAATGATGACCACAATTTTGGCTTCAAGCCCCGTGTAAAATGTTCCCCAGATGCCAGTGTCCAAGTAAGGCAGCTATGAGCAGCTCATACTCTCAGCTCCCTCAGGTTGTTTCAAGGCTGCTCACAGTGCAAACTCTGCAGCAGGGTTGAGAGAAGATGCAATTCTGAAACAGTCTCATCAGGCTGGAGCCCAAAGGCAATACATAGACTGTGGTAAGAGGCATCTGGTAGAGTTGCTACTCAAAAACTTCTAGGGTCCGCCATGTTATTAAATGCTTCTCTCCTTCTACTAGGCCCCACCTCTGTCTTTCAGACCTTGCTCAAGGTCAAAGACAGCTCATTTCTCTAGGGTCATGTTGCAGCACTGGGATATATTAGGGGCCATGCCCGGTCCCACAGCAAGGGCTCAGTCTGGCTCAGGATAAGGATGGGAGCTCTCCACTAACAAGCAGGCTGGAAAACAAGCAGCCTCTGTACAAAGGCTGGCATTTGACAGCATGGCAAGGAGCCTTGACTCATTCAGGGGCAAATTTGCCATTGTTAGGACAGGGAGGTAAGAGGAAGAAGAGGAAAGGGAGAAGAGAGGAGGGAGAAAACTAGCATTGCCTGGAGGGATTTCTGTCACGCTTTTATAGGTCTTTTCAAAACTGGGACAACAGGAGCACTGATTAAATCTGTGCCTCATCTGACTTCTCCAGCTCTCCTTTCTTTTGCCAGGACACTTAAGCACAAAGAGAAGAATGATAAAGAATGATGCCTGATGCTCAGACAAAAGCAACTGCTTTCCTTGGTCTGGTTATTACATGAATGTGGCTTAGTCCAGCCCAACAGATGTGGCCTCCTCACAAGCATAAGGGGGGCATACCTGCTGTCTTTCAGCATGTTTAAAATGTCATCTCGAAAGGTATCTCTGTTCTTCTCCAGAAAGCCTCTCACATCATATAGCACCTGCAACGCAGACAGAGCCACTAGAACAATGCCATACAAACCATTAAGCATTTCTACATTAACATGCCAATATACAAGACCTCCAGCAGAGCTACACAGTAACGCTGCAGGCATGTGCCAAGATCTGAATTTTTGGGGTCAAAGAGCTCCAGAGCTCTGCAGTTACTGGCAAGAAAGTGGCTTTTAGCCATCAATTAAAAAGAAACACCACAAAAAACCCTCAAAAACAGGAGTGAAGTGAAACAGCTGCAGAGATTTGCCTGGGGTGTGTGTGGGGGGAAATCCTCTGCAAGGTGTGAGGTACTCCATTTGCTTCAGGAAATACTAACTATGCCACCCAGTGCCCTGATCTCCCAACCACTGGTGCTCAGCAGATATGATTCTAGGAGGAGGTTAGCCCTTCTTTAGTGTGCAGGTGCCCTCCCTTGACACACCTCCATCTGCTCCATATCTCTCCACAACAAAGAGCAGCATTTAACCTTGAAGGCTTGGAGACCTTTTCCTTTTTGCAATAGGTATTTAACCTTTTCTCCTCCTCCCCAAAAGTAAAATTTTCCTTGCGACTTTTACTTCAGGTTTTGTTTGTTTGTGAATGTCCAAGAAAAGACAACATGAATAACAGAAGTAAAGAGGAGTTTATCCCCCAAACCAAAAGTTACCTGAGAAACTGAAATAAACGTCCAAGCTGGAGAATATAGTACTGGAGAATGACATGCTATTGTAAGCCCATCACACTCCCTGTGCTCTGGTATGGGGCACTAACTGTGCGGAAACACACAGGTCTCAGAGATATTCTTGATTTTTGCAATCTAAAATCCAGGACCTCAAGCCCAAGATACACCAAGCATCTCACAGATACACCATGAACACCTACCTCCCCAGCATAATGTCTTATGCCAAACTGATGGTCTGTTACCCGAGGCTTCACATAGTAGTGGTTGCTCTGAAATGAAAGAAAAAGAAGTCGTCTTATAATGCCGGTGTAAGAATAAATAGGCTCAGTCAGGAACTCTGCCATGACTATGACAACACTGGGATGGGCCAGGACCTTAGCTGTTGCAGAGCCCGACCACATCTGCTGCAGCTATCTGCAGTTACATTACAAATATGTTATTCCAGTAAGATGGAAAAATCCAGCCCTTCAAGGCATTCCTCATGTGAGCAAGGGCTTGCAGAATCAAGGTTGGGCAGGCATGCCATGGATGAAATGTTAATTCTTGCGTGTCTGACACCTGAGGAGACTGGGCTCCACACAAACCCTGTGGTGCAGGACACGGGATCAGGATGCAGGGAAGATGGCAGCTTTGCAGAACACCTACACATCTTTTCTTTGTCAAAGAAAATAGCATACCAATCTCCTGTCTTCCGCTATATTTCATCTTTCTTTGCACCTCTCTTCCCCTTTTTTCAATATTCATTTTTTCTTTCTCTTACTAGCTGTTCTACTCTCTCATTTTCCCCCTCCTTTCTTTGTTCTATGAAAACAGTTAACTATGTAAGAACAGCCGTGCTGCTTGAGACCAATAGTCCAGGCAGCTGAGTATTCTGCCTCCAGCAGTGGCTATGTAGGGTACAGTAAGAATAAGGCAAGTAAATTATACTTTCATCCTAATACTTTCTCAAACTCCAATTATTTTCATGAGGTCTGCCTAACTAGTAACCCCAAGTGGATTTCTCCTTGAAATACTTGCCCATTCCACACCTGAACCCATGCAGACTTCCTGCATCCACAGTGTCCTTTCGCAGGGAGCTCTCAACCAACCGCACAGGGAACTACAGCTGGTTGGTTTTAAGCCTGGCTCCCTTTAGTGCCATTTGTCTTCTCTGAGCCATGTGTGACCTTTATACCCACCACATCCCCCCTAAGTCATCTTTTCTCCACACTGCAGGGTCCCTTCAACATAGTTTTCCATAACACTGAAGCTGTCCCAGACCTGTTGTTTATCAGATCTGATATAACCCCTTCTTGAGTGGAGTGGCCCAGTGCTGTACACTGTTCGAAGTGCAGGTGATCCATGGATTATACAGTGCCATAACAATGTTTTCTGCTTTTATTCTGTTTCTTTCCTAGGAATTTCTAATACTTGATTTGGGGTTTTTATTACTACTGAGCACTGTGCTGATGTTTCCATGGAACTATCCATCACAGCATCTGTCTGGGTCTTGCTCCTGAAGAGCAGTGATCAGCTCAGGGCCCATCATTTCAAATGTGAAACTGGGACTGTTTTCCTTCAGACACACCATTTTACATTTACCTACACTGCTTTTCATTTTCATTTTACAACCCAATCTGTCTCATAAGGCCCCTCACAGTCCAGCCTTGCCCCATGAATCATCAGAAAACTGCCGTCTCAGTGCTTGTATGGGACAGTCTTACAAGCCTCACTCCATTGAGGTAACTGACCATTTACATTCTGTGAATTTGCCCAATAGTGAGATAAGGATTACAGGCCTATAATTTCCTAGAATACTTTCTAAAAATTAAACTAATTTCCTACCTTCTCAGATACAAGTACTAAGTAAATTTTAAGTAAGATGTTGCACAATACTGTTAGTAATTCAGCTCTTTCGTCTTCAAGTTCTCTTAGCAGTATTGGGTGGACGGCTTCTGACCCTGATAATTTGTTAGTGCTATTGAAAACTTTTTCATTGCCTTTTTTCCTTTTCAAATTGACCCCATTTCTTTGCTCTTCCCTTTCCCCAATCCAGTCATCTTTTTCCAGCCACAAACTTCCCTCTCTTCCACTCCAAACATGACTGTTACTGACTCTCTCATGTGGATTGGCACCCTCCTCTCCTCCCCCTCTCTACAAAGCCCATACATTTCACCCGTGCCTCCAACACTTCTGGTTCCTTCTCCCATTGCTCCCATTTGCTCCTCTCCCCAGCTGTATCAGAGGTCATATTCTCTTAAATCCCAGCTCTATGCTTTTCCTCCTTAAGCCTATTGCAACCCACAGAAAACACAGAGAAGAGGGCTAGTTCTCTTACAAGGTCCTTCAGGCTTTCCAGCTATGCTGGCTGGATGCCTTCCAGTGCTCTTCTGGCCAGCACTAGAGACTTTAACTGATACAAAAAACACTTTCACCTTTAAAAAATGCAAACCCTAGAGCACTATCATCTACTTCATTATTCCTCCCTGCAGTCCAACTCCTCAGACTCTTCCATCTCTTGTAAGCTCCCTAGGGTTCCACATTAACTGCTATCCCCTCAAAGCAGACAGATGTGACACTATGAACAGCTTAATCAAAAGGCTACTCAATGCACAGAAATCAACAAAAATAACAACCAAAATGTTGTGGGGTATAAAGGAATGCAAAATAATACTAACAGTCTCATGCTGCTGTACAATAAACCACAGGTACCTTCTTACCTATGCAGGGAACTGCATTCTGGTCTGATTATTTATCTCAGAAAAGAATAGAGAAAAGATGTAGAGGAGTTCAGAGACAAACAGCAGAAAGAAGGAGGAGCTTTGAAATTTCTCCATTTGGAGACAAACTGAAGAGGTTGGGGCAGTTCAGAAAGAAAATTCAAAAGACGTGATGTATTAAAAATATTCATAAGTTCTATATTAAAAGGTAACAAAATACCAACAACAATAAAAAAGGTAAATCAAGAATTCTCATATACCTTGACCTCTAATACAAGGGAAAGCCACAGCGGACTAAATTGAAGGCATCAATTTAAGCCTAAAGAAAGGAAATATTTCCACAAAACTATGCGTAAATAGCCAACCAGAAGTCATTGCTATTGTGTCCAATTTGTAGTCATGAGTATTGCTAGCAGAGTTAGATGCAAATATGAAAAATGAGGATATCTGCATCTATGCCAATTAAAAAAAAATTGTCTGATAAAGGATACAAATTTGTATGTTTTCAGGCTTGGATGAAGCCTGAATTAGAGGCCTAGGAAACATATAAGCTGACAATGTTCTTACTGAAGTAGTAAATTATTCCCTAAGTGCATGCTATGAGGTTTAATATGCTTTGTTTTCAGTCTATTTGCTATTAAGAAGAACAGAGTGTTGGCTGTACTAGAGACAGGGTAAGAGATTCCTACAGTGATCTCACTGTGGTTTCTGTGTCCCCAGGATAACTTTCTGACCTGCATGAAAAAGCCCTTCTACTCCTGTGTGCAGAATACAAGAGGAGGAAAGAATTTAATTAATTAGGAACAATAAGAGAACTTTCATTAAAAGTCATGAGACAAAAGCCGTCCCCAGCCCCAGGAGACAGAGATTTGATGTGCTGTGGAGCAGACTCCTGTGAGTCAGCTGGCAGGAGAAACCCACGCACACTGTGCAGCCGCATCCTGTGCCTGGGGTGCTGCCTCGTGTCCCGTCGCAGACCAGCAGAACCTGATCTCCATCCCATGCTACAAATTCAAATCTCCCCTACCCATAGCCTGTGGAAGGCATGCTCCCTCTCTCTATGTACGCAAGAGACCATTTGCAGGTTTCTTCACATATTACTTTTGTTCAGTGCAGCCTTATTAAACACACGCAGGTTTGGGCCTAAGGCATTTTAGATTTCCTGCACAAAGCACATTTTTTACATCAACAAAACCTTCACTTTCGTTTTTGAAATGCTGATGGGGCTAACATACTGATTATTTGCCTGCTGGGTTATTTTCTTACTTACCATATGCTGGCTGTGAAGTTTTTCCAGAAGGGTGTTGTCTGTGCCTTTGGGGAACCGACTCTCTTCATTCACCAAAGCCAGTAGACCCAGTTTCTACAGCCAAACAAGAGACAGGCTTTTACAGTCAGCAAAAGCTCTAACTACACAGCACCAAGCCAAGAACTGGAGATCTGGACAGCACATTGAGCAATAACCCCTGAGTTAAACCCAGCAAAGCTCGAGCTGAAAGCAGAATTCTGGCCTGTCAATGCATTCAGCAAGCACAACATAAGTGGAGATTATTTATAAAAAATTCACATTAAGGTTTTACTTAAACGCTGCTCCCTGTCTAAAACTATGACACCCTCCCTAAGCTTATTCTCAACAATGAGCAGAGATCTGCTTTCTTGAGCTGGGACTATGGCTAGAACAGCTCATACTTTTGCCAGGTCACAATGGGAAGAGATTCTAAGCAACTACCTGTTTTTAAAACCAAGAAACCCCAGGGAAGGTCTCAAGACAATCAGCAGCCCCTGCTGTGATCCCTGGAAAGTGTCACAGGTAACTGCTCACCTTCTCGATAAGGTCCAGGCACTCTGCATTATCCATCCAGTCAATGGCTTCCCAGTTTATCCCTTCCCTGACAGTCAAGAACAAACAGAACAAAGATGTGAAATGCAAGATCCAATGCCCTGAGGTGCAGGAGAACAGAAGCAGCTGAGCACAACAGCTGTCCCAAGACTCAAGACAATTTGCAGGAATTAGGCTTTGCCATGGCTGAGGAAAAAGAATAGGACACACTATGCACTGCTAACACAAGGAGATGGAAGTAGGACACAGCCTTTCTTATCCATCCCAGTGATTTAGACTGATGCTTATCTTGTAGTCATTGAGCAAATTCCACACCAAGCACTAAGAAATTGTAGTTGTTCTCAGTTGCTCTTTCAGGAGTCATGAGCATCAGCCCAAGCGGTGGTGATAATGGACAGTTTGCTAGACAGCTTCAAGAGTCAACTGCTGACCCACCACTCTGGAAAGCAGGCCTGAAGCACATCTGCCAGAAGACTGAACCACAATTCTTCGGTCCACCAGAAGAAGAGACAGGAGCAACTTTTCAGGGAGAGTTTTGAAGAGGGTGACAGAGATAAGCTTTGGCCTGACATGCAGGGGACCTATAGGGTGGCCCTGCATCTTTCAGAATGGGAGCTACGTAGGTACAGCAGTGCGATAAGTGTGCTTTGAAAATCATTCATGAAATTCTGTAAATCTGTGCTGAATGTGTTTTCCCCCCTCTTACCCCCTTCTTATACTCCCATAATACAGGCCGTTTCTGTTTTCAGAATTCAGAGAAGCCTGGGAATAACTCTTGCTCAGGAATCCAAGGAAGACTACAGGTTATGTGTGAAGCTACTTACTGACATTCTGATACAGACACCTTTCAGGTGAAGGCTAACATTTTGAAGATAGTGAAGCTGTTGTCTACAAACCCTTCAGCCTAGGCTTCATACTTTCAGGTTCAAAGCATTCAGAAACCTGTGTGCAACAGTTGGAAGCAACAAACTGGAATAATTTCTGAAGAATGGAAAGAACTATCTATCCCCCACAGGAAACAGAATATCTTATCCACTTAATGACAAAAAAATATCAGTTCACAGTGTTTCAGATTTTTGCAACAATGGGTGTCAGACAGGCCGTATATTTTTACAAAAAGACCTCTTGGATTCCTTCTAAGAGCAAGAAGACCTTCCAGAATTGAAGGGAGCAGTTTTCTGAAACAAATCAAATCACAAATGAATCAAGTTGTCCCTAGTGCCATAGACCCCTTGTCTAATCGAATGATGAAATACTTGAAGCTACTTACTAAACCTGAGGAAGCAGAGCTGATACTGTGAAAGATGAGCTTTAATCACATCACCCTAGAATAACTTGATGAGTAGTCAATAATAAAATTCTCTTGTTCTTTCCAGAGTTCAGCCACAGAACTTAAACTCCTATGTAATCATCAGGAAAAAATCTTTTGTCACGATGATACCATTCTTAACACAAGCTTCCTGCAATGGTGGGATTGGCCTGAGAAGTGAGTGAGTGCATAAATAGCCTTGCAGTTTTGTAATCTTTAGAATTTCATGAATTGCCTATTCAACAGCCTCCTTTTACAAGGCTGCTCTCATTTGCCCTCACTGACCCTATTCAATTGCTTCATTCACAAACATAAAGGCTTCTGTTTCAGAGCAAGAACTGAATTATTTGTCTAGCAGCCTTCTCTAGAAGCAGAAATACTCTAGAACATCCCAGATACTTCACAAAATACAATCCAGTACGAAGCCCACGGAAGAGAAACAGCTGTGCAGAAGGCTCCATGCTCTTTAAGCTCAGGAAACAGCCCGATTTAAATCTCTTTGCTGAGGAAAAGAGCCCTTTTCACAGCATAGGAATCTCTAGGACAGAAAGAGCTGTCGGGTATCTGTCCATCTATCTTTAGGGACTTTACTTTTTACACACCAAGATTCCACCCGCATAACAACTCCATTACCTTAGGTAAATCATTGCTGAAGTCAGTAATAAGGACAGTGACCATGTGTTCTAATGGGTTAAAGCCCAAGATTTTCCAATTCAGCTGAGAGATAGAAGGGAATCTTTTGTCTGGAGACAAGTGACCTATGCTGGCAAAGCACATGGACAGTGCTTACAGGCACACATCCACAGTCAGGGTTGCACTAAGGCCCAGCTGCCTCTCCTGCCTTAGCAGTACAGATTGGAGACCACAAAGGAGGAATGATGTCCTCCATTCTACCACCCATGAAAGCAATGGGGGGGCCACTCCCTCCATTTGTCACCTGTTGTACTCCAGCTGCTCCAAGGAGAAGATGTGTTTGTTGAAATATTCCTGGAGTTTCTCATTTGCATAGTTAATGTTAAACTGCTCAAAACGATTCACCTGTAAGAAGAAACAAAGATTATAACACTTAACATTCTTGTCCCTGGGCTCTAAAAGAAGCTGTAACAGCAATGGGGAAGGTGTCAGGCCTGGAATAAAGCCAGAGCGCATAGAGGCAAGGAGCTTCCGATGGACATGAGGAGGAGAGTATGGGGAGGTCCATTAGGAGAACAGCTTTTGTAGCTCATGCAAGGTTAATTCAGTAGGCCTAAATAGTAGTAAAGGATGCTAAAGACAATCAAATTTCTCTTCTTCTTAGGAAGAAAGAAATATAATTCCCTAAGTGTTAGGTCACTGGGCTTTCTCTTCTGTGAAATATCTGAGCAGTCGCTATACGGCTGCTCAACATACATCCCTCATCAGTTGCAATCAGAAGCATTACACAAAAGATTCTCAACACGAGGCAAAACAGATGTAAACAAACAACGTGCACGTAGGAGTTGGACATTTAATTTGTATACAAGTCAAAATTTCAATATTACCTATCACAGCACATCTGCTTAGGGTTTGTGTCACAAACCAGACCTTGAACACCAGCCTACGTGAATATAGGTGGCAGAAATGGGCAGCTAAATATATCTTGCTGCTCCCAGAGGGAAGTGGCAGTGGAGAAATCCCAGAATGCCCTACGCTAACCTAAACAGGATACAAACCTACCAAAATTCCTTCCCATTTGCACTGACATCTCCAAAACCAACCCATCCTGCAAAAGACAAAATCCTGACCTGAAAGTTCTCGAAGCCAAAGATATCCAGGATGCCCACAGACTTAAAGTTTTCCTTGCCTTTGATCTTCGTATTAATCTTGCTAATGAGCCATGAAAAACACTGGGAATACAGCGCCATAGAGAGGGAGTCCCTGGAGTCAGCTGCCTGTAAATGCAGAGAGAAAAAAATGAGTCACAGGGAGAAGAGAAAGCACCACAAATCTCTATGGGACTTCAGATTCCTCCACTCCTCTTTAGATGTCTCAGCCTCTGTACTGGTTGTGCACGGTGCAGTATTTATACGTACAGTCAACATTCAAGTTTGCAAAAAGCCCAGCCACACACAGATGTACCATAAATGACCTTTGGGTAACTGAACTTGAGAGGCTGAAGGAAGTAGCAAAATCACTGACATCTTTCAGAACAAGTGCTGGGGCAGGGAAGGTGGCAAAATACCTCATGACTAAACCCACAGCAGTCATTTGTATCACCTGAGCCAACATTTGCAGTGACAGGCAAGGTATCTCGGTTCAGTACTCCTAGTAGAGCTATCAAACAGGTGTCCGCTCAGTTTTTCAAAAACTGGTCGGGCAGGATTTAATATTCTATCACCAAGTTAGCCTCAAAAATTCCCTCTCCAAAACATTCCTGCAAACAGCATTATCTTACTAGAAGCCAGGGTAGGCCAGCCAACAGCCAGGACACATGCCCCAGAAGAGCATGGGTTGAGAGACCTTTCTGGAGCTCACCCAACATCCCATGCAGCAATCATAACTAAGTGTCAGAGGTGGAAAAAATAACTTAAATTGTGATCACTAACAGGCAGTAGATAATTGGGTGCATGTGTGTGGATGAATGTCCAAAATTGAACTTTTGAAATCTCAAGCAAAAGCCTGCTGCTTGATAGCTGTAACAGGAATGGGCTGGTTGTAAGTTTTGATAACACTTGGACTAACCAAAAGTGGCACGCCCCAAATTCTCCAATTAATAAATAGACATGAGACAGAACCACTAATTAAGAGGCTGATCACATGCTGTGCTTCTGCACATATACTATTTAGACTGGGAAACCAGGGCTTAGGGTTCTGGAAAGAAGAGGAGACCCAAAATAAGGGTTCCCATAAAAAAGACATGATCCCAGAGAGTAGAAAAAGGGGCCAGGAAAAGAAGGCGGCAAAAATCTTGACTGGAAGAAAGATGCTGGAGTGGGGAAAGATCCTGGAGATCAGAGATACGTAGAGACAAATGTCAGGGTATGCCCAAGGACCTTGGCTGGTAGCTCCTGAGACTGGTAACTGCAAGGAGCTACACAACATGAACCAACAAAACTTTCTACCTGACCCTCCTGGACAAGCAGCAGTCTTCCTACTGGGAAAAGAAGTTGACATCTAATGAATGTAATGCTGAGGGGTGAGCAAGCGTGTGAAATAATCAAGTAGGGTAAAAACTATAATCTTGTCATTTCATAAATAAACTGCAGTATCTAGATCAATTACAGGTTGTTTACTCTGTCTCACCTGTGACACCAGGGTAATTCCTTCAGTAGACCTGACCAGCAATGACAGAGATCTTCTAAATGCACCCTCATCCTCTTCAGTTTTGCAAGCCTGAATAACGTGACCTCTCCTGTTCTGCTTTGCTAATGGCACAGGCCAACTGCCTCTGACTCCTCCCAGCCCCTCTCAGCAAGCTCCTGAGGCCCAGCCTGCAAGATCCTCCTTTTCACCCAATCTCACTGTTTTTCTCCTCCTTTCTCTTCCTGGATAGTATCTCTTCTCCAGCAGCCAAAGGCCTAGGACACACAGCAACCTCCCTTATCCACAGAACAGAACATTCCAAAGCATGGGCACACACGCCTTTTCTGGGTATTTCTTCTCTCCATCAGATCTCAGTCAGGACTGAGAATGCCCTCAAGGCCATGCCTCTGGAGTGTCTCTGGCTACACAGTAAGGTAGACTCATTTTCCAGGAACAGGACCTCCCCATCCAGCTGTAAGCAAAGCCGCTTTCCCCACAATATGGCTCAAATGAGATTCTCAAAGGCTCCTTTCATCCTCCCAGCTTTGTCCGCCTTCAGGCCAGTTCATCCATTCAGCCCTCTGAAATGTCAAAGCTCAGACGGGCAACGAGCCCATTACACAATGAGAAATCCCTGGCAGCTCTATCAATGTGTTCCTGCAGCAACAAGTGGGAATAGGTAGGCACAGTACATGAGGACTTAAGCGGGAAGTCTTTACAGGCCCAGTGTTGAGTGGAACAGGTTCACCTAGTAAAGATGGCTAAGTAGTAGCATCTACTTGCTATAACAATTTTTTTTGCAGTCTTAGTACTTCACTGGGCTGCAAGCAGTAAGTGTAGGGTCCAACATGCACAAATGTCAGGAATAGCTATACTATCAGGGAAAGCTCTGTTCAGGGAGACTCTTGTAAACCCTACAACTGTGCACTGTGCTCTGGACTGCATTGAGTGTCTCTGGCATTGTTATCCATCCTTGTGCACTGATATAGAAAGGTGTGGCTTATTTAGGACAGACAGCTGAGAAGAGGAACTGTGGTACTAGATACTGAGGATATCTACTACAGACTATAGGCTGAAAAATAAATGTCACACAATTTTATTGCAAAGAAAGGTCACAGACTGTGAAAAAAGATACCATTTCTTAAAGGCAAAGCTTAGTTTGTGATATATTAGCAGGTGTGTTCACAGCAAGAAACTACTCTGCTGAAATGAGCACTGCTGAGACTTCAGCTTGAATACGGTGTCCAGTTATAGGCACTCCACTTCTTGAAAGATGTGGGAAAATAGAGACAGAAGAAGAAGAGGTTTAGAAAATTACTTATAAGGAAACTTTGAAGGAACTGGATCGTTTAGCTTAGAAAGAACACCATGTGAAAAACTTCACAGAAGCGGAAGCTTATAAGGTGGACAGCTGGGATGTCAAAGGTAATCTAAATATGAGGAAAATCTTTTCAGCTCCAGACTCCACTGCAGCTAGAGCAGGATACTTAAAGAGGCTGTGAAATTCCTTCCATGGGAAATCTGAAGCAAAGTTAGACATACATCCGTCAGAGAGAGCCTAGTAACTCTGGTTTCTCTGCCAGTGAAGGGGTTGGATTGATAACCCTCTGCAGTCTGTGCCAGCACAAGATTTCCATTACAGATGTTCATTTTGCTGTAACACGATGCTTATTCCATCCTAGCAATATTATTCCTTGTTTCCCAGTGTCTTGCATTTATTAATGACAGAAGATTTTCTACAGTTATTTGTGCATGGACCTAAAACACCAAGAGTGCCCTCAAGTGATCAACACCACCACAAGTTAAAGCTAGTAGGCACAACACCGTAATGAACCACAGAGAAATGTAATAGATAAGCAGGACTGGCTCCAGCATGCAGTACAGGTTCAGAAGATGAGAACTACATATCAGTTTATTTGGTCCTCCTTTGCTGTTGTATGGATACACAAAGAAGCTACTGTGGGGTAACAGCCTACCATCTGCTAGATGTTTCATGGTAACTGTGTGCAAGCTTTTATCTTCCAGTAAATGCAGCGTAACCTGGGAGTTCTGCAAGGTAAAAGCATGCACATATGCAATTACCACAAAGCATCTGATGGACCTTCTGCATGACACTAGCATGACCAATTCCTGGTGAGTGAAGGTGACTTAAAGCCAGTATTGTGCATTGCCATTTGCAAGTGAACTCCCCCTGTAAAGCCTAAAAAGCAGGGTCAACACTGGGACCTGAACTACCAATAAGGGCAAAATACTTGGACACAGCTGAGCACCTAGGGGGTGTAAGAGGAAACCCTGAACTTGAACGGATGATACAAGAGGGATACAGAGGGCCTGGAAATGCAGAAGTGGCAGAAGCAGTAGCATACGCTAGGACACTTACCTGCTCCACAGTGAGAGGGGAGCTGATCTCTTCCCCACGCAGAATCATGGACCTCTGCGTCAGTACTTCGGAAAGCTGGAAGGCGTCTAAGCCCAGGAGGTCACTGGCAATGTTCAGCACTAATAACAAAGGAGGACACACTTTTTTCTCCTGCGTGGATCCCCATCACTCATAGGGGATCCATATTCTGCAGCTCGATGAGGAAATCCCAGGGACTCCTACAAGGCAAGTGACTAAGCCCCAGCACAAAATGCGCTCCCCTTTTCTTAATTCTCTTTGGCATACCAAAAGCTGTAAGCTCACATATCCAGTCTAAGGCAGGGTCAGCAGCCGTTACGGGCCACAGTCAGACACTCATATGTCAGCCTTTCTGCTGACAACAGGAAGAGCAAAGCACTCAGCACCAGCAAAATATTTATTGAATGAGAAGATATGTTTTCCTAAAGGCATAATAGTGCAGTCTGAGCGTGGGATTGCTAAACTTGGATGTCAAGAAGAGAGGCAACTAACTTAAGACTTGAAGCACTTGTATATATTTATTGCTTCTGTCTGTTTAGGGATTCACTTTACCAGACCAGCTCAGATTGGATAACTGTAACAGAGTGCATGCTAGCAGATGCTTCAAAGGAAGAAATGGGGAAGTCTGTAACAGACTACTTTTATCTCAAACTCCTCCCTGTTCCTATTTCTTCTTGCGCCTTCAACACAAGAGAGAAACTGTGAGACTGTGGACTCAGTCTGGGAGTATCCAGGAGAACAAACGGATCCCAGGGCCACAGCCCAGCTAAATCATACCAGTGAGCCATGCATCCTGTGGCAATGCTTTTGCAGAGTTAAACTGCAGGGAATCTGCTGGCAAAGGCACTGCAGACCAGCACAGCAGAGGGAGAAAGGACGATGGAGTGAGCTTTGTTGGGGGCCTTAGGGGGCTTTGCATGGTCTACCAAGTTGCTAGGGTCCCACTTACCTGCTTTCGTTGTAACCTGGGCCCCACCAGCTGTCATGAATTCAATGTTTCCCAGATGAAGTGTGCCAGAAAGAAGCTTGAAGATGTCTCTGATTTCTTCAGTGCTGAAGTCCACCACCTTCATGGCAGTCTATGCAAAACCATACAGCTAACGTTGGCTGTACATACAGCCACAGTACAATGCAACCACCACACTCATGCCCAGCCCATGTAAGACGTAAAACTCAGAATTATAGTCATCATGAATCAAAGTGAAACTGGGGATGGCACAGCCCCTCTCTCAGCTATACATCTGTCAATGATCTTCACTGTCTCCCATTCTCTCCTTCATTTACCCTATCCCCATCTAAGGCAGGTGGGCATTTGCCCTATCCTCAAGTTGGACTTTGCTGCTGCCGTTGCCTGTCTGTCACAGGAAGAACGTGTTTGTCTGTGCCTGTGTGAGGAAATCCTTCCCTGAACACTGGCAACACAGGTTACAGATGTCGCTGGACTGCTTCCATATACTGCCTTATTGCCTTCCCTGAAGGACAGATCCATATAATTTACTTAATTTACTCTGATCTGTATAACCCCCTTAATTTAGTCTAGCTTAGAGAAGTAAAATTTATGCAGCAATGTTTAAATCCAGGCTTTCAGCATTAACTGCTAGAAAGTTAGAAACAGGTTACCAGATAATGAGGAAGTATGGCACGTTTCCTCTGTCTTAGTACATGCATGTGAGCCAGGGTTCTTGGGGCATAAATTGACTTTGAGAGGTAGGACCTAGTTTTCATGCATTCACCCTGCCAGTGGGGCACTCCAGGGGTCTAGTTCCCTTCTTTCCTCCAGGCCTCTCCTCAGCTGAAGTATAAAAGCCGTGTCACCATTGAAACCTCTGCTGTACAGGAGACATTTCCTTCTCTTAAATCACACTTAAGCAGGAGCTATTGAAATCCTAAGCTGACTCCTCTCACCTTGCCTATCTGGTTTCACCTACGTTATTAAAGCCCTCAGGCCGATAACCACTTATCAAGCAAAACATGAATTGCATATCCATCCTGCTAAACCCATACCCTCTGGTAAAGTTACAGATGTCCATTGAAATTTGTGTGGTATTTCAGAATATGCCATTTGCTCAGGTGATACAACTTTACCAGAACATTTCTGGAGAATGCTACCTTCAGACCAAACTGTTCCCCATCTAATGGTCAGTGTGAGGTCTCCTGCATCAGGCCATCTAGAGGGCTCCCAGGAACCCTTATGGGCTGGGGGGTGTGGTTCATGCTCCCCAAAGTCTTCATCATTCTAAATTATTATTCATCCTTGACTGTTTCCCAAATTCCCCCATTTCTGTACACTAAAAACACTCTTTGAGCCTTGTTTTTACCATAAATAGGTAGACCTGAGTTTCAGACTCGTTGGACACCAAATTTTGGCTTAGGGCAAATAAATTCTGCCTGTGAGATCTAGACCCTGCAGCACACTTAGCCCACAAGATTGTGCCCAGAATTTCAGGAGGAGTTAGGACAGGACTCACCATGACCTTACTGAACATCTCTACGTCATTCAGGTTCTCATCAGTCACACAACCAGACTGGTTCAAGTAGTGATAAGTCTCTGGCTCAGAGAGGGAGAGGCTCTCTGCAACAAAGGAAAAAGAGGCAGGGAGGAGAAAGACAACAATTTATTTAGCAATCAGCCTTTTCATTCTTAGTCCCCCAAAATAGTGTGTATGTTTACCACAGGAAGAGTTCATCTGAACAGATTCCATATCCCTCAGAAGGCACACCTAGACAGTGAATGCACTGGGGAAGGGGAAGAGGAGGGTGTGCGGTAGCAAAGCTCGCAGATGGTATGCAAAATGATTTAGAACAGTCAAATCCCAAGCTGCAGAGTGGCAGAAGAATATTCAATACTGAATTGACTCAGAAAAAAAAACCAACAAAAAAAAAAACAGAAGATGAAATTCAATCTCATAAAGTGTACAGAAAAACAGTCTTAACTATACACATAAAGTAATGACCTCTAAATTAGGTATCACCAATTGAGACAGAGTTCTGAGAGTCACAGTAAGATTTCTGAAGACATCAGTGCTGAGCAGCAGTCAAAACCAGTTCAGTTCCTTCAGTTTTAGAAGGAACGCAGAACTAAACATAAAACCAGAATTAGGTCTCTGTACATGTCTGTAGCACAACCACGTCTTAAATACTATCTGCAGGTTTGATCCCCCATTTCAAAAAGGATAGAGGAGAACTGAAAGATCTATGGAGAAAGGAGACAAGGATGATCAAGAGACAGAAACACATTACACATGGGGGAAGTGAAGCAGCCTGGGACACCAGCTTGGAAAGGGAGATGGGGAAGAATAGCAGAGATCTGCTGAAGAAAATAATCTGGTTTGTATGCTTCCCCTAAGTACTTGCTGATAACAATGGTCCCCGCTATTTCCCTTTGCTTTAGATGGATCTCTGAATTGACCCACGTGGCCATCCCTGCATGAACTCCCTAGAACTGAAGCCCTACTTCCTTCCTCTCTGTGTCAGGCCAAATTCTTCCAACTGATTATTCTAACACACATAGAACAAAGGCATAAAGAAATTCCCCAGTCCCTCAAAACCAGAGTGCAATTGTAACATATTCCTGCCCACCTATCTGACCTCTTCAGCAAGACCATCAGTGCTCAGCAGTACCTGGGGCAGGTACGCACAAATGTTGGTAAGGGGGTGCTGCACTACAGAGAGGATTCTTCCACAGCCTGCAGCTGCTGCCTTCTCTGCACACACTCTTCCAGATCCACCTCTCCCTTCCCCATCTACAGAGCTATAAACCCTTTGTTTAGATACTAGATATGTTTTGACTCTAGTCCTGCCACTACATTGCTGGTCTTTCTAATTCTTCTCTCTCCTATACTGAAGGTTTGTTGTGAAAGTATGTCTGTCAGTCCAAACTTTGAACTCCTTGAACAGCTCCCATCAGCATCTGAATCAAGTCTCTTTACCCTTCCTTTGCCTCTAGCCAGTTTCATTACCTCATCTTTCTATACCCCCTCTTCACTTTGCACAGACTTTTCCTTCCAGCTCAGAATGCTTGAAGTGTCTTTTCTCATACAGCATTTCTGTCATCCTCAGCCTCTTTCTCTCAACTCCCCTTTCTGTTTTCCATGAAATCACCATATGGCCTTCAAGAAGAAGTTGATGATATATCAAGTACCTGAAATATCCATGCTCTAGTTGACTTACACCTGCTTCACGTGCTGGCCTGGAAAGAGGACAGAGCCATATCCCAGAAAATTAAATTACCTTTCTGCTCCCCGCTCACACCAGCTAGCAGAGCATAAAAGATGTGGTAATTCCTCTCTCCAGGGTTCTGGTGTACCACTCTGTTCTGAAACAAAGAATACAGGAATAGCCAGTAGAAAGAGATCACACTTTTGGTTGCAAAGACAAAGAGAAGACCAGGATACAGGTAAATCTCAAGGGCCAATGCACAAGAGGGGTTTCTTCCAGTTTAGTGATGGTGTCGTGTAAGCTCTACATCAAGATCTTGTCATGTGTGGCTGTACAACTGAGCATGTACAGACTTCTCTGAACTCACTTAGAGAGTGCACGTATGGACAAACTGAATCTGGTCAGCTCTGGCCCTGCTCCTCAGTGAGTTCCTGAGTCCAAAGTAAACTACATCAGAGCAGAGATGCTGCATTTGGAGTTGTACTCCCATATTCCTCTCTATGGAATTGAGTTTCCAGGTACTTGTTCTCTCTCCTTTTCCACTCGGTAAACAGCTTTTTCTTGGAGTCTCTCTGTAATGCACAGCATTTATCAATGACAGAACAGGCTCTGACATAGAACAAACATTGTTCCTCCACCATCCTCTTCCTCAGGGGGGACAGTTGCAGTAGTAACACCTAAAGAGCTAATGTCTATGTGCTGTGATGGAGGCAGCATCATCCAGTAGGAGAACTGGCACTGCCCCACCATACTATGAGGGGGGTAGAGGGCTCACCCAGCAGTCAGTAGAGGTGATACCTACCTTTTCTAGTAAATCTGAACAGCATGTTAAGGAGAACACATTCAAATGACATATGCACAGATCTCCCAACAACTGGCAAAGAATCTTCTAGACACATTGGGATGAACCCTGTAACAAGCAATAAATCATTAAATAACTGACGTTTTGGAAAGTGGACAAAGAGTGGTCCCAAACATCATCTTGGATCCTCCTCTCTACTCCTTGTCCAAGGAGGTATTATGTGCCAAAGAGATATTTAAAAGGGCAGGGTCAGATAGAGCATAGGACCTGCACAGTGCTGAGGTAACCTAACAAAGGATGAGCCACATTAGGGACACCTAGAAAGATTAGAGAGGCCACTCTAATCTGAAAGTCTGCATTGCACACAGCAAGTCTTGCATCAGTTCTCATTGCTTCTGCAAGAGACCTCTATCTTTAATCTACCGACAGCACAAAGAGCAGAGACTAAACAATCCAAGCCTGTTATTTACAACAGTAGTAAATTCATCTGGCTGCTACTCCAGTGGAAATTGGTGTGGTTTGCAGTCATCAGCAGCTTTGAACATCAACATCAAGAAATGTAGCCAGGGCAGCTTTACCTGCCTCATGTAGACAAAAGATATGTCAAAGCCTTTGGCAGAGGGGTACATGGGCATACAGGGAAGAAAGTGGTCATGGCACAACATAATTCGACTATATCCAGTCTTCCCTGTCCTTATTGTCACTGGAACAGGCTCCCCAGGGAAACGGTCACGGCACCAAGCCTGTCAGAGTTCAAGGAGCATCTGGACAACGCTCTTAAGTCATATGATTTAGTTTTAGGTAGTCCTGCGAGGAGCAGGGAGTTAGACTCGATGATCCTTATGGGTCCCTTCCAACTTGAGATATTCTATGATTCTATGATGAGGGTTCCAAGGTCCACTGGAGACGGGCAGCCCAAAACAGGGAGTCATAACTGGCCCTCTAAATTCCTGTTCTCCTCTGCATCCAAATATTGTGCAGACTCTTAGCTTGGTCTCACTTTTCTGAATCATGAATTCATTGGCAGAGCTAACATAAGGGAACAATCTTCTGGGAAAAACAGGATGCAATCAACATGAGGGATCTTCCTAGGTAGCAAATTCTAGGGATTTAAGTATCAAGTGCTGTGATTGCCAAAGTGAAAAGTCAAACTATGTCCCTACCTAAGGTAGTACCTAGACAAAAGGTTTCTAGAGTTAGGTGCTGCAGAGCCACAAAACAAACAGTTCTTCCCTCTTTAAGTTGCAAATTTGCCCACAGTTATAAACTGGCTTTGAGAAACTGTGATGAGGGATTTCCTGACCCACTCTGAGCTCCTCCTCATCTTCACTCAGTCCATCCATTTCTGGTCCACTGAAGCAAAGGATACAATCAGTTACTCGGCCTCCCTGGATGTGTCCATGTTGAGAGAAGTGCAGCTGGATGAACTTGCCAAAGCGGCTGGAGTTGTTGTTATAAACTGTCTTGGCATTTCCAAAGGCCTCCAGAATGGGGCTGCAGAAACAAAGCAATGAAGATATGATTGGTGATGGGATACCATTAAAACAAAGCGTGTGCCCAGCCTTTTGCCATTTGCACAGCGTGCACTGCCATATGAGATTAATTCGTTACAGCACCAGACTGGACAAGCAGGAAGAGCTCAAGGGCAAGGAAGGATGGCAAGAGCAATTTAACACACTGCTAGATAAATTTTAAACCTTTGGGATTGGAGTTAATTAAATCAGTCCCAAATCAGTATGGGCAGCTGGCATTCACGCCATCGAGGGCATTCCCCATCAATGTGGCTTCAGGAAATGAAAGGTGGCAAGACCCAGCCAGGTTGTGTGCTTAACAAAGCAGCATTCCATGAAATGGATTTGTATTTTTTTCAGGATTTTCAGAAGCATCAGACATATAGGGCAAACTCTCTGTAGCTTTAAACCACATACTTCTTTGTTTCTATTTCTACGTTTGAAAGAGAAGACAGTATAAGCCATCTCTTAAAATTACAGGTAAACATTTTCAAACTAACAGACAAACATAGTACTAAACTGATTTGTTTGGTACTGAAATTTGATATGGGATCACACAAACCCTTGTTGTTACTTAAATCTTGCTTAGGTTGATACAAACCACATGGTTTCCGAGCAGAGGGAATATACACACATTATAGATTTGAAAACTTCATTCTAAGAGAGCCACATCATCCACTTCAGGAAAAATCTATCACCAAACTTCAGACAGGTGATGAACTGAAGAATTTTGTCTCCCGGTCACCTTCCTGCCTTCAGGAGGTTCATACAACATGGAAAATAGTTAAAATGCAGCTTGGTTCTTGCTCCACGGAACAGTAGAAGGGAAAAACCTAAACCATTCAAACTGACATGCTGAATCCAGGACTAAAACATTCATTTTTGCAATTTAGCCAATTCTAAAATAATCTGGAGGCCTGACAAGCAAGGAATCACGGAAATGCTACAAGAATAGCCATTAGGCAATCATGTTTAATTCTAAAACATACATAGTTTTTAACAAGTTATTACAGTTACTACCCTGAGAAATACTGGCTTTTTAAACGTCTCCATTTATCTACTGTGCAGTTCCACTTGAGACAGGGGCAGGTACAGGATTATTCACAAGTTAATAACTATAACACAACAAATAATCACAACTACAGATCACACACCGCTGGAGTTTGTTGAAAGCTTCAGGCCTTGCAAGTGCTAGCTAAGTGAGAGCTGTGGTTGTGGGAAAGGCTCAACAGCATTCAGGAAACTTCAGGCAGTATTTTCCTAATTTATCTCTTGAAAATATCACTTTAAACAAACAAAAGCATGGAAATGAAATTGCTCTGTTATAATACATTACAACCATAGAAAACCCAGTCACAGAAGTCTGTGTGCACAGATCAGGAGGTAAGTTCCTTGCCCTGGAGAATTTGAACTCCAAGACCCACGCCTCTGAAACAAGTATGTAAATAAGGACATTGCACAGGAATATCCCACTGAGCACACCAACGCCATGAATCAACAAAAATTAATGGGGACAACCAGAAAAAGGGAGGACAGGGTTATGTTATATGACTTTCACAGTTGCAGTGAGAGTGCAGTAACCAGCCAGCCAATCTTTATGGCTCTAAATCATGTTAAATTAGATAAGCAAAGCACAAGGAAGTATCTTTATAGTTTAGTTTGGCAATGGGCTCACGCACATGAGTGCGGAAGTCTTTCAGGGATGGGGGAGGAAATAGGCACGTGGGTGTCTGATGCTGGCGGCAGCTGCAAGGCAGAGGGGTGGGTGAGCTGATACAGCCAGGAATGAGGGCAGGTGCCTGGGCCAAGCAAACTGCCCGCGCCAGCAAGGCACATCACAACGTGGCATTTGATGCAGCAGTGAACTGTGCGAGGCGGAGCGGCGCATCAGGAAGGTGATGCTGGCTGCTCAGCTGGATGTGGGCTGGATGGGTGTGTTGCAGGACTCAAGATGATGAGAACCAGATTCAGCAGGGCAGCAGAAAGCGAAGCCTGGATTTTAGAAATATTGCAACATATGCAGCTCCAGGATTCAGACACATAGCTCAAGACAAAAAAGAAGATTTGAAGATTAGAGAGATGAATTACAGGAGGGGTGGCTATGCTGTCAGCAGTGTCACCCAACGTGGAGAAGGGAGCTTCAGAGTGAAGCAAGCAAGAAAAAAACTGAGAGGAAAGTTAGCAGAATTTTTAATGGACTGATGGATATTTTCAAGAAGGAAAACAGACCAAATCAACAGTGCCAAGGGAGTTTTCAGAGCCTGATTTCTGAGAAATACACCAAGCATGAATGTTACAACACACAAGCAAATGAAAGCTGACGTAACACTTTGTTTATAATGCTGTCTGAAATGGAGAAAGAATCCAGCATTGTTCCTGGGTATGTGCTGGAGTGCAAGGATGAAAATCCACCATAAGATAACCCAAGGAGGGCCACTGGCAGAGCAAGCGAAGCTGAACTGCAAACATATGAGGTAGACTCATTAGGAGTGGCAGCAGCTTCTGGCTCTGGGCCAGGCCTTCAGCTTCTCTTCTTCAGGGAAAAGGTGACAAATCAAATTCTTTTGCACTTGCATCGCAATAGCTCACGTAGCACTAGAGATGTACACAAAACGAGTCACAAGCTCTTACTCCACTTCACCTCACAGCTGTGGGATCTTGCAGACTCAGGAATCACCTACCTACCATCGTAAGCTTTCTGGATCACAGTTAAGTTACCACTTAACTGCTAAGCGGGCTTGAGCCTTCTAAGCCGCTTGCCTTAAAGCAGATTTTGCAGGTCTTGAGTCGTGACTGTATTGCACTTAAGAGCTTTTTCCAATTTGCCAATGTCCCTGGTAAAATCTGCACACCTGCAAAGGATAAATCATCCAACAATGGTCTCTCAAGCACCAGGTCCAAAGGCAGCAACCCTTCTGCTCAATGCTGCTCTGCTTATAAGGATCCTAAAAACTGCAATGCTCTTGCAGCTGCCACGTTAGACACCGCATGTCTGCTATTTTCACCATAGTTACTAGTAACTTTTTTGTGTCACTGTCTTCCAGGAAACATTCCTTCTCTCTACTCCCTGGGCCCTGAAATATGCCACTTGCATGAGAGTCACTTTTACACAGATGGTTCAAAGGATTCCAGCTTATTACACAACTAGATCCTGTTGCAGACATCTGATTCACTCCTCTGGAGGTTTCTGCAACTATCACAGGCTCAAAGTGGGACCAACCCACAGCCTCACCCTTGACAGTACCTAACTGCAAAACCCCCAGCAAGGTCCTCCAGGCAGTCTTGCATTGGGAAATTTTTGTTTAATTTAATTTATCGCTAATTAAGAGAAACTTCTGGTTGTGGATTCAGGTGTTAAGAAAATAGACACAGCAAACATCTTTCCTCCCTCTTCCCAAGGCTTACCTGACGTCAAACACCTATTGCTCCCCTTCCTCAGCCTGAGCTTTCATTTTTACCTCAGGCTACAACCGGTCCCTCGCAACTTCCCCCGCAAGGCAGTGGGCAGCGCAGGAGGCCGGGGTCCCACACATAACGGTTTCTTAGGGTCGCTCTTTGCTTCCTCATTTTCTCTGCTGCTCTTTGCCTCTTACTGGTTTTCCTCAGCTGCACTTTGCTTCTTCAAGTCTTCCTGACACTTTTTTCCTTGTTGTTGACCCACTTTGTTCCAGCGTGGGTCACCCGTAGGCCATGGTCCTGGGGTGTCCCTGTCCTGGGGTGGGCCATGGTCCTTCAGGGGTGTCCCTGCCCTGGCATGGGTGTCCCTGCCCTGGCATGGGTCGTGGTCCCTCAGGGGTGTCAGGACCTCCTTTGGCATGAAGGATCCCCCACAGAGCGCGTCTCCATCCCCTCACGGCTGCCGGTTTCCTTCTCAAACACCTTTGACCCAGGCGCCATGCACTTCCCTGCACAGGCCCTGCTGCAGCCCCCAGGCAAACCTCCTCACTCATGGCCCTTACAGCTCCCATGGACGTTTCTCCTTAAAATCACCTGCCTGGACAGCAAGAGAGCTGCAAGGTGGCCCACAGGACCTCTGAGGGCAAGACGTACTGGCAGCCTGAAACAAATGGAGGCCAGGGGAGAGATGGGGCTAAAGGAGAAGACTGAGAGTCAGAGCGCGACAGAGACTTACCACGAGCACAGCCACAACTGAGAGCTGTGGGCGACAGGGACGACCTGGGACAGCCATCCCTGCGGCAGGGAGGGACGTTACCCACATCCCCTCCAGCCACTGCCACGAGAGACGTGGGCCTGAGAGCTGGAAAGAGGGACAGCGCAGTGATGTGCGAGTGAGCTCAAGGGTGCAGCCAGGCGGGCATGGAGGATGAATTACTGAAGGAAGGAGAAATCCCAGCCTTGGCTAGAGCATTAATTCTCTGGCTGCCACACACCCTGTGCTGCTATTGGAAAGAAGCCGAATTAATCCACAAGCAGCTGGGAGAGCAGCCAGCGTGAGGCATGCCGGCGAGACCGCAACCTCCACATTTCCCTGACATGACACTGTTCAGCCACATGAGCCTCACTGCCCAGGTTTGGCTCCATCCACGGCCCGACTCAAGCAGCCCAAATGCAGGCACCGTGCAGAAGGCAGTGCCCCTGCCAAAGGCAGGCTGCCCCAGCAAGCCGGCATTCGCGGGCCTGCCGGGCCTCTGCAGGACAGGACATGGGGCATCCGTGGGGGTGACGATACCTGCTTTCCAGGATGGCTTCCTCCACGCGAGTGCTCGTCTCGGACACAGGGGCCCCGAGGGAGGTCTGGCTCATGGCTGATAGAAATTTCAGCAGCAACTTGGTGCTCTCAGTCTTTCCAGCTCCACTTTCTCCGCTGTTAAAGAAGATATACATTCCATTTACAAATCTAGGACAGACCAAGTTAATGACCATCCCACCCACAACAGAGAAGTGGTCTCCAGGAATAAACACGTAGCATCTCCACTGCGGCAAGCAGGGGTCAGGCAAAGGGTAGGGTAGCATGGCGTGGATATTTAAGCAGATGTCGTTGCAAATGGAGCAGCAGGAGCAAGGCGTGTAATGCAGTCAGGGAGTAGCTGGTTCTCCCATTTCTAACCTTATCAGAACACACTGGCTGTCATGACGCTTCCACAAGCAGCAGTAGCACTCATTAGCGGTGGCGAAGATATGGGGAGGCAGCTCACCCAGGCGGTGCTGTCTGTACAGGTCTATGGCATCCACACTGTACAGACCAGGGATGGGTTTGTAGGGATTTACTGATGCCAAGATGGAACCAATGTTTGTCTAGGGGGAGAAAACAAAACACAGCAAGGAAATAAAGCTCCTGAAAAAAATAATCACGACAAACCCGGACCCTGAAATAACTCATGGTGAAGGGAGAAAGCCTAAATAAGGAAGTTGGGCTTCAGCAGAGAGCTCCCCAATTTGGCAAAGAATGTCAAACCCCAGGGCAGGGGCTGCATCACTGGGTATGGATGGGGCAGTTTGAATTTCGCTGCTTTACAATAAAATGTTCTTAGTCTGTTGTCTTTGCTAAATTAAGCTTACACAATTTAAAAACATGAAGCCATCTTCATACCCAGCTACCTTGCACTGTGCTTGAAGCTGAAAAGCAGAGCCAGGATTGAAGGAGTGTCAGGAGATACCTTCAGTGCCCCTATCCACAGTCTTAAGTGGAGGGGGCTTGGCAGGGTTCAAGCACCTCCTGAACAAAGAGGTGGGACACAGAGATACACACACACACGTGTGCAAAGAGCCACTAAAGCATATCATTTTTTTATTCTGCTGAAAAATGCTGTTTGGAGCAGCTTAAATCTTTTGGTAAGCCAAATTAAAATTGACAGCTGAAGATGAAGCTCAGGATTTCAAGTCAAACCATTTCTACATTTTCTAAACATTTTATTTTGAAAATATTTATTTTGAAAATCTCACAGTTCAAGAAAAGAGTTAGTAAGGTTTAAAATAAACTACCCAAAGCCTAATATTAAATTTCAAACGTATTCTTTTGTGAAGTCAGAAGGAAATTAATTCTGGTTTTTTTGGGGCATGACTTTTTCGGTTCAGCCAACCAGCTCAAATCCAGTTATTCTCAGAGCTGCAGTTCAGAGCAATGGTGCCACCCCTCTCCTAACAATGCCTTTGTAATATGGTCAACATCCAGCTTAAAACCTGCTGCTGGTGCAGTGGCCTCCTTCACAGGGACATCTTGGGCTGCTCTACTTCAGCTCTACCCATTCTCAGCACGGGTGATGGAGGAAACACTTAGATTGCTGCAGTAGGTGCCAAGCTTTGTGGCCAGGGACAACATCTAGTATTATTTCCAAACCATTATTTCCAAACTACAAGTCACCACATACATATACAAGGATTTACATGCATCCATTGGAGAAGCTGTAAACAAACACTTGGTGGATAAGAAAGACACATGCTTTCTCCCTGCCAAATGAAATCTGGGGCCATACTGCAATGCCAAGCTCTGAAGCCAGACTAAGATGCTGTAGTCACCAAAACATTTAAGACTCATTTATTAAAGCAGCAGTCACAGATCATCAGGGGAAAAAAGCCCATCACCTAGGCCTAATTGTATTATCAGTATGAACAGGCTAGCATGGAACAAGTACTGAGGACCCTCTGACATGGACCTTTGTGGGCAGAAATATAATTCATTGGTGATGAAAGCAATAAGCAAGCAGATGATCTTTGGCAAGACAGGTGGGAGGAAATGGGAAAGCATTGAGAGAGAAAACATGGTTTGGGAAAAAACACTGTACAACCAGTAGAGCAACAGACATTGTCCAGAGACTGTAAGACAGAGATGTCCATCCTAACTCTTCTCCCAGACCTTTACAGCATTTTTTCCTCTCAGATGTTTCATTTTGCATTTCCCACTCTAGTTTCAGCTCTCCTAAGGAACAGAGCTCCCGCCGCAGTCCTTTCCAGAACTTCTTCCAGTACAGCCATCTCTTTCAAAGGTGTTTCTAGGAAACTTTTCCATCTCCCAGTTGCAGTCTCCTCATCACCTGCAGTCCCTTATAGACGATTTCTATCCACAATTTTTAATAGCAGTAGTATTTGTGCATCAACCATGTACATACCAGCCACTCTATTAGCAAGGAGTGATCGTCCCGAGAACTCTGCAGAGCAGGACAGGCCACACGTGGTATATCTACTTCTCAAGACAATAGATCCTACTTGGGTGGTTAGGCATGGCAGAGCTAGGGACAGCACAAAATGTGGCAGTACAGCCCCCGGCTTATTTATAAATCACTCGCATTATGTTGGGTCTACTTTTATTAGGGGATACAGGAATTGCAGGAATGAAGGGGGAAGATACACTCTTAAATGCTGCAGGCTGTTGCTGTGCTCACATAATTTCCTTAAGCAGTTTGGTAGAGCTTGAAGACTATTTCTTTGGAAAACAAAAGGTACTGTTGAGATTGTCAGTATTCCTGTAGCACGTTAATCATGGGTACCACACCAGTACTGCTACCTACACTCCCTGACCAGAAAGGATCCTCTTTAGGAGCTCATGCTAGGATGCCTCTAGGCACACGGCTCAGAACTGCACTGCCCTTTTTCACAGCAGTTGTCCACTTCATGTTCTCAGTTTTCCATCCCCTCATTATTTATTTTTATTATTATTTGTTTATTATTATATTTAGTACTAGTTGCCAGTATTCCAGGTTACTCATTCCTTCAGGTGAATTTGTTTTCCAGAAAATGATGATATTTCTCACCTGTTTCTGATCTCTCTGATTTCCTTCTAAAAAATTTTGGCCCTGACTGATAGGCATAATTCCTCTCAGTACAGCTTCACCTGCAACCTTAGCCTACTATGCTCTATCTGTGGAGACCATGGAGAACGATATTAAATGAACTCAACCCCTGTAACATTCATGGTATTCACAGATCACTGCAAGTCATTAGGTGGCACTGCAGCTGACATTCTCAATTTCTGCTTAACTGAAAACTATACGCAGCAGGGCTATAGCAAAAACTAATAGTTAGTGATAAGGTAACTGCAATATTAATGTCTGCACTGCAGAAATGCAAAACAGCACTTGTCCGATTTGGTGTCCTCCAGGTCAGACATTGCACAAACATATACCCAGATACAGTCCCACTCAAGAAGGGGCTGACAATCCTTCACCGAGGGTTTCTTCCAGTGCTCAGCACATTACAGAAGTCAGGCCCCTTCATAAATCTCCCAAAAATTCAGATCTAAGGTGCACAGCTGACATTCATACACTATGCACAGCCAAAAAATGACATCATATTTAAACTTTCAACACCTTTACACACGGATGGAGAAGCCACAGAACTAATGCTGAAGAGGAGAAGGAATGGCATATCAGAGCTTGAGGAAAGGCTTAAGGAGATAGAGCTGCTGCGACACTGGCACAGTGCTGGCGGTGTGGCATTTCTGGTGCAAGGCACAGGCTGAAGAGGGAGAGAATCCTGCCTCACATTTCGAAGTGTGCGGAAGAGGAAATGGGAGGAATATACCCAAATGGGCAAAGAGCTGCACAAACACATAGCATGTGTCAAACACAGGTCAGGAAGAACAGCAAGGACAAGGGCCATCAAAAGAGTGTGTGCACATGGGTACTGCCACAGGGTCACAAGGCTATGTTGATAGACGACAGACAAGGGGGTCTACAGCAACAAAAAAAGAGAATTTGCAGTCTCCTCTGCATCCCGGTGCAGGAGATGGTTCAGAAACAGGGTCACTTTATTGATCATTTCCTGGAATACAGGTGCATATGGTTTGGTTGCCTTGGTAACAGTTGCTATGCAACACAGATTTACATTTTTCCTGTCATAATCTGAAAAACTCTGAGTGCGCATAGCATGGACAAGCAAGGTAAGAGTAAAGCAAGGTAAGGCAGTCTTTGTAATATATCCTCCTAGTCCTCTCCAAGTCTCAGCAGAGCACGCTGCCATCCCAGCGCTCCAGGGATGCCTCATCCCAGGTGCGCTTTTCCTCACAATTCCTTTCCCGACGCCTGCCTCCTTCCTGAGGGCCCGAGAGGGAAATCAGGAGATGCTTTGAGTATTCATCTGTGCAAGGAGAGCAGAGCAACTCAAAAAAGGCACAACTGCATGTAAAAGCAGAAGAATTAGGCAACAGGTTTGCTTTCCTAGTTTTTTCAAGCAGTAGCTTTATCCGCATCAGGAGGGATACTCAACAACAACATATGTACACTGCACTTTCCAGTCTGCTTGGCCATATAAACCTCTGAACAGTAATAATGGGGAATCTGGGGAACATGAGTCCCGGCTTGTAAAACACGGATGGTCATGGAGGATACAGAGCTGCACAATTACCACAAAGCCTAGAGGTGAATGCTCATGTTTTGGAAGTTCTTCTATAGACGCAAAGAGGTCTCCCCTCTAGTAGGGGTAGGATCTCACAGGGCTGATAGAGATGGCAAGGCAGAAAAAAACCTCCCTTTTTATCCACATGAAACAATGCTCAGGAAACAATGCTAAAAATCAGTGTTTCACATTCAAAGTGGCAGCCCCAAAGCTAAACAAAAGTCATTAGCCAGAAGGATGTGGCCCAGCTTGAGCACTTACGTAGATGTTACCCTGTTGGTAGCGCTGGTGCAGGTTAAGCAGGATGGCAGCTTCATGCAGATCTCCCAGCATGGACATGTCTTCTACCCCATCAACGCTGGTCTGGTGCATTGGCAAGACCTTTTCTCTGGAAAGGGAGGCCTTGGGGTACTGGAATACCTGGAAGAACGGGGAGAAGGACAAATAAGCGCATGACACCTGGGCACATGGTCTGATTTCCTACCAGAAACATGCCCTTTTCCACAGCTTTGTACTTCAGCACTGGAAAAGGAAATGAATAAGGCACAGATCTGCTCCCTGTTTTTATAGCCGTTCCTCTGTTCCTGTTCCTACCTATTTGAGCTCTCTGGCCAGAAATCATACAGCACACTCCCTTCCTTTGCTACAGAGTCACTCTCTCACCTTCACTACTGACAGGGACAGATCAATGCAAGGCTACTTGATTTTTACTGAAGTGCCCTTAGCAGGAGCAGGGCACCAGCTTCCAGGTATACCAGGCCAGACAGGTATTACACACTGCACTCATGACTGTCAATAATGGTGGTAGCTGCTCCCAAGAGACCAGGAACAGTCTTTCACAAAAACACAGGCGGGATCGTATCTCTGACTGTGGGGAGGTTGAGGCAAAGCTTATTCGCATTCCAGGTTTGGCCCTGCACTCTCCACAGGAGCAGCCAGAGAGTGTCTGGGAGAGGTTGTCATGTCAAGAGCAGAGGAAAGAATAGCAGATGAGAAGCCAAACAAAGTAGTGGCACCCTGTGTGCATGCTGGCATGTACGTATATGATGCAGCTTTCAAAGCGTTCGTACAGTGACAGCTATTAACTTCTATCACTGCTCTGGGAAGTGCCCACTTCTCTCTCTATGCAGTTGCACTCTTCTTGCCTCAATTGCTGCATCCTTCTTCCTGTTAGAGCTTCCTCCTCCTCAATAACCCACACGTCAGCTATTGGGTCATCTTCTTCACCCCCTTTCACCACAGCTGAGATTATGTGACTGTTCCCCTCCACCATAGCCACATCCCAGCCCTCCTTTCCTCCTCCTCAAGCACGATGCTGGCATTTCACAAAAGTTATTTCAGTTGCTTCCCACTCTTGGATTCAACCGTGTGCCATCTCCCACCCAGCATCCCAAGCTGTGCTAGATGGTAAGACCCAAGACAGACAGATGGGAGACTTCATACAGGCAGCCTGGAGAAGCAAACTGGCCCGCAGTAACCCTTCCAAAGAAACGGGCTTTTCCTTCCCTTCTGGGGCTCTGGTCTCTACCTCATTTCCACTCCTGCTTCTGAGCCCTCCCAGGTGCCACCAAGAAACTGACTGACCCCACAGAGAATGAGCCCATGATCTATAGCGTTGATCTAACCGGTTTCTTCTGCCTGCTTTCCTGGAGTCCTGAGGCTGCTGTTAACTGCTAGGGAGAGGCCAGCCACGCAGCTGCAGGCTGAAGACAGAATGAGGTCACCCTGCCCCCTCCAGCAAGCCACCCTTGCAAGTCCCCTGCAGGGAGTTCACTGCTGCAGCGCATTGCAGGTGCCCAGCAAGCACCCCTTCTCAGCTCTGAGCCTGCACCCTTGCCAGTATGGGAAAGGAATAACCTTGCGCAGGATCCCTTTACAGGACCCCCACAATGCCTCCAAAAGCATGCACCATTGAAGAAACAGCTCTGTTCCTGGAAGGAGCTGGGGAGGAGAAGCAGGCTCACTTCCCCAGATGTGTTTGCCCCAGGTCTGCCCAGTCACACCTGATGTGACAAGGACTTGGTCTCTTCCACTGGGAGACTGCCCCACAGCCCGATTTTCTCACCAGCCAAGGGGCTTTCAAAAATACATAGTTCGTATTCATGAATAGTCCACTCCAGCACACAGGCTCTCTCCAGGCATCCCTGGTCATCTCCACACCACTTCTACAGCTGGGTATCAGAGAGGTATGACTGCCAGCAGCAGGACCCCCACTCTGTAAGCATGGCCAAAAAAACCCACATCAATTTTTTTTTTTCTTCAGAGCAGAGACCTCAGGCACTTCCACAAAAGAACTGAGGGAGCAAGAAGGAGAACAGGACAACTACATTCAGGGGAAAGTACAAGCTGCAAATACACAACGTGAGCTGGACTCTGTCAGGAGCAAAACCACTACAGCACTTTCAAACCATGAGGCAGCAAACCACCCTGGCTCTCTTTTCTCTGCTGACTGGACAAATTTTGGAAGGGGACAAGTCCAAAATGGTATGATGTGATCTTTCCTTACATCTGCCGGGCACTTACTCATTTACCACTGCATTGTCAGCACTTGTGGCCACTTGGGCCAAAAGAGAAACATGAAGAAAATGCCTAGGAAAAAAGCTGAGTGGACAAGTGTCCCAAAAGATACCAGGTGGTTGGTAGCACCTGTGCCAAGAGGCTGCTATGCATGAAAAATAACTGTGATGGGTAAGAGCTTGTTTACTTGCTCTTGTAGACGATACAGGATAGGACCCTGAAGAGCAACAGGGGGCCTAAATACAAGAGTAAATGATTAGTAGGGACTAGTTCATCACTTGTTAAACCTGTCTTGAGCCTCCTGAGTAGGATTATTCAGTCATCCCTCCCTAAAAAAAAAAATCTGGTCCAAGATCCTCAAGGAGTTAAGCAGGTGCTCTGGTGGGACTGCAGCAAAGGTGGATGAGAGGGGCATTGGCTCTGGTACCCTCTGGACAGAAACACTGCATAGGTGAAATATACTCCCTGGAGGAGCGGACTGATGCCACGTTGACACCTGAGGCCAAGATGTCAACTGTCTGTCCCTGAGGCTGGCGAGATTCACCGAATACCCTTGCCCATCACTGCACTCCTAGCAGCTCACCCTTCCTCAGGCAGAGGCTGGGGCGTCCAGCCCCACTGAGATTTGAGAGGGGAGGTCTCTGTGCCCCTGGAAGGTACCTGTAGCATGAGGAAGAGGTTTCAGGCCTTCCCTAGCACTGGAAGAGAGTTGTCTTTTAATCTGTCCTCTGCCCTCCGGGGTAGAGACAAGTTTCCAGTCTCTGTATCACCAACAGGCTGCAGGGATCATCCAGGGTCCTGGAGTTAGACAGGCAGTGGGTTTTTTTGTTCCCAAGATTGTGTCAAAGGGCCTTTCCCTGAGGAGCTCTGAGGTTTGAGATACAAACATGACCCAGACATGATGACCCTCCATCCTCCGAGCTTGCAAGGTATTGCACTGATCCAGGACAGCCAGGCCCTTTCCCACCTCCAGCCACCCAAGTAAAGAGGCTCTTGTTACCCCACTGCTCACTTCTGGACACCTCCAGCAATCTGCCAGCAGAGCAGTTTGGAGGAAAATCCTCCCCACCATCCTGCTCCAGGTAAGGTGAGCCAGGCTGGCTTCAGCAGCTAGCACTATTGAGCTGAATATGATGGCTGATTTTGCCTGAAGCAAGTGAGAACACAGACAAACTGATCTCTCAGCAGAGCTGCCTCTGGAATATCTCTTTTCCAACAAGTTAATACTTAAACAGAAAGTTATAGGTGTTAATAAGCAGCTCTTTATTACTTGGGAAGAAAAACCATCAGCTTTCAGTCTAACTACAAACAAGCCATCAAATACCACGCAGGTACCTCACAACACAGCCAATGATTTCTGCTTTCTCCCCAGTGATTAGCTGATAGTCTCAGATTTAGCCCATGGTCAGAACAAAATGAGCAGGACTCTCTCCAAGCCCCTGCAATGGCCAGGGATAAAGCAAAACATGGCTGGCAGACAAGCCAAGATGAGGATTGCCAACAAAGCCAAACTGAGCAGGGGAGAAATTATTCCTCCTCAACCTCAGATCCATCCATTAGTGCAACCCTGAGCACAGGAGCAAAGCTCCCACTCAGCATCTAAGTTATGTTTATCCACAAAGCATTCGTCTGGTCTGTCTGGACTGTGGTTTCCAATCTTGTGTTTCATAAGTGTCGGCTCCTCCTTTCCTCCTAGGAAGTCACATTTCTGATGGATTTGTCGCTTGAGGTGTTTTTAAGGAAGTGAAAACAAATGGCAAAAGCCCTGAAGCATAAGACAGGACTTCTTACCTCAGAGCTGCAAGAGCTGCAGGGATGCTGGGCCACAGCAAACATGAGGATACTAGATTTAGGAATCCTAATATCAGAGGGATCAACTGAACCATCCAGCCCAAAGTAAAACGAAGATGTTTTCATGTGAGTTTTCGCCTGGCGTAAGACAGCCAGTCCCTCCTACAGCTATCAAGCAATGAAGGTGGCAGGCGAGGGAAGCACATAGGACAGCTATTGTGGAGGGCACTGAATAAAGCAAGCCCTTGAATGATCACCATGTGCTTTTTCTGCATAAGCCATAAAGCACATGCTCCTTCAGCCTAGTGGATTCTTCTTTCATGGAGGAAAAAACCCAAATCCAGCCTTTTTAATACCTGTGACTCCACCCAGCATTATCCTGTGCACATTTTCTAGCACGGTCACAGGCTGGCAGTGGGTACACCCACTCAGCTGGCTCTGTGGTGGGATTTCTGGCGTCCTTTCAGAGGTGCCAGGTGGGTTTGGAAGATTTTCCAAGGCCACATCAGCATATCAGAAGAGACAGAAGCAAGTCTGGGAGAGTCACAGAAGTACTCGCCATTTGTTCACCCTCCACAGGCTGCAGCATTACCTGTGATGAACGCCCCTGTGATCTCTTAAAATGAGTTAGTGACTATACAGCATTCCCAAAACGAGGCAACTCCTCAAGAAAGGATTTAAAAGACTAATCAGATAGAAAATCTATGTGTCTGCTAGGTGAGTTTCTGTCTGAGAAACAAATCAGGCTCTTTAAAAAGGAATGATGATTTAAAACCTAGCCCTGTCAAAGCAAGACTGAGAAATACAACAGTCCTACCACTGACTCTCCACAAGCTGGAGTCTTAAATCCCCTTTCTCCACCCCCACCCCCCACCCCATGCCCTCCTTTGTTTGCCAGGTAAGAGGCTGAAAAAAAAAATGTCCAATTTCCTGTAACAAAGAAGCTGCCTGGGGAGCACAGTTCACCAAAACAGCTGAGCAGATCTAATTGCGCACTGCTGGAGGGCACAGTCCTGCCCATTTCTTCATCCTTCTCCCAGCCCAGGCACCAGTTTGACTCTCTAAGAACCTCAGTGAAGGCAGTGAATAGTTCTCCCAGGGTTAGGGAGCCGAGCTGACTCACTGAGGACTTGGATGATCCCCAGAGGTCCCTTCCTACCAATATTACTCCACGAGCACTGCAGCAGGCACGCCAGGGAACCACAAGGAGCACAGGGCTGGAAATAAGACAGGAAAGAGGCTTGTTCCCTATCGCCGGCAGAGAGCTCTGCTCTCAGAGGAACTCAGCTGCCTTGTTGAACTGTCCTGTGCACAGCTGCTGGCTGCACTGACGTGGGGAGCTCACTTCCATGTGCCCCTGACCCAAAGGGCTGATGGCAAAAGCTGCCGAAGCCGACAGTGGACAACAGCCCTTACAGCAGCACAGCTTGCAAGAAGCACGTCCTGGCAGAAAGGGCTGCTTAGTTGGTGGAGCCACCTCCTTCCTAGGAGCATTTTGCCAATGTAATGGTTTTGCTAGTCTGTTAATGCAACTCCTTCAAAGATGGCACAAGAAAAACAAAGCAAAGTGAGGTGGGCAGACAAGTGAACAGAAGAAAGATAACAATCTTCTCTTTTTAGTCTTTGTTAGGCCTTTGGCATGGCTTGTAACAGAGCCGAGTCACTTTTCAGGCAGAATTGCAGCATTTCAATTGATACACGTCCTTTTAGCATGAAGGTCACACAAGACCAAGAAGTCCATCGTGCAAGGTGGCATAGGCTACAGCCTCATGCAAACTTCACTTACCGAGCCATAATCTGAGGTGAAGAGCACGTTTCCATCGGCACACGAGCCAACCGTGCATGGCTGCAGCTGGTCCTGCTCCCACAGCCATACCCTGGCACCCTGCAAAAACCAAAAGACCTCCCATTAGAAAGAACCGGAGCTTGCGAGATCTGCACACAGGGTGCAACACCCAAGGAAAGGTGTGGTATTCAGAGGCTACTTCCAAGCTACAGCTGCTTAACATTCTTAAGCAAGTCCTACTTACATTTTCAGAGAAACTAGTTTTGATTTTTTTAACGTAACATGAGAGGAAGAAAAAGCAGCTTTAACCAGCTTCATGCGGAAACCATCGTAAGGAAACATCAATTTTTACAGAAGGAGTCATGGAAAGATACAAGCACGCAGAATAGTGGGTTCGACTGTCTAAATATTTTCAAACTTAGAATAGCTGGTCATTAAAAGTCATGCTATAATAATAGAAAATGTAAATAAAGCATGTTTACAATTTCATACACCCACACATCATCGTAAGTCAAAATGCTTCCAGAAATCATCAGCAACAGTGAAATGGACTTCACAGAGCTCTGTTTGCCTCTCTTGCAAGAGTTTCCTTGCGTAAATGACATGATTTGAGTGCTTCTCTGATGTATATATACACTGATGTACATATGATGGCCCTGATGTATATACGGTTTCACACACTACAAGATCTTAAATTGCTCAGTGTCTCTCAAGACAACCCTAAGCACAAAGGCAGACTTCTGGTAACACATATGCAGGGATCTGCAGGGCAAGCAGATCTCATCGCTCACCCACCAAGAAAGTGCAGGGGAAATCAGTTTGCTGGATTGGCCTCTTCTGCCCTTGCCTGACTA
>NW_008824939.1:79080-89500 GCF_000699105.1 Pygoscelis adeliae | reverse complement strand
GGAAGGCAAATCAGGGAGAGCATGACCTGCAATTAGGCAGAATTAGGCATACCGTCACACTGCATTTCAGTTACTGCAAACTTATCTGTTCTATGTCTTTCCATAGAAATCACAAACTCTGCTTAGATAAGTATTGAGAAAAAGCCAAAGTGCTGAACTGTTGAGTAACGTTAAAGCCATCCTGCTTTTCATTGATTCATAGACCTACTTTCTTCCTAATTTGTTTTCTGCCCCTAAGTTATTGATTATAAAAGCCCTTCCTATCCTCTTAAACCCGTCAGCACCATTAGCTCTTTGCTTATAGGCTTATTATGTTTGAAGAGATGCAATAGTATTTCTGTATTACATTATCCAGAATGTGGAACACTAATTCTATTTTTAATGATTTTTTTTAGTTTAGGTGTTTGGGTTTTTTTAAACTACTTTAGTCACTTTAAACACTTTAGTACCCTGGATTTTCCTTACTGTAGAAGATATGTCTATTGGCCGACCTCCAGTCCTCCCAATAAAGGAACCGGTTTTATTGACATTTAAAAAAGCCTACATAATTCTACTTTTGCTGCTGTGTTCTGCTCTAGAGTTTCCACAGCAAGCAGATTAATTTCCCCTCACCAAGTGAATGAAAAGCACCAGTGCATCTGGTCAGTACCTAAACCCAAGGATGGTGTGCGAAGATCACCCTTATGGCCAGTGAGCCATAGCGATAGGAAGAAATGTTTTCTTATGTTGCAGATTCAAGTTTGAAGATCCCAGAGAGCTGGTAAGCAATGCATTGAATACAGATTTTGAGGAACTATATTAGAGCTCTTCATTACATCCTCTTACATTTTCTGAAACTGTTGATGCTCAAGACAAAGTGTCCTGAGACATTCGGGCAAGACATTGCTGTTGAGAAATCATCCATTTCCCAAATCACATTCTGACAATTCTGCACGAACATATGAAGAGCAACATGTGTTAGCAAAAGATCTTTGTGCTATTTTCACCAAAGGCTCCTACTACCATCATGGTATCAAGAGCAAAGTCACAAAACAGCAAAGTTGTGTCTGGAGTTCCCAACAGTGGGATGAAAGAAAACCTTTTCTTACACTTTCAATACACTTATTGTTAACTCTCATTCCCAATAGTGCATTTCAATGCCTTCAGACACCAGTAACCCAGGAGCACATAGATGAGAGCCTGCAGGCAAGTGCAGTTTAATCAGGAGCCAGGCCTGCACCCTCCCACACACACTGCACCCCGATGCCATGGCATGTACACAAGTACACACACACACCAGCATAGGAGCGTGCCATGCTCACAGAACCCTACATGGTCTATCCCTGTAGACTGGGGCATCCGGGTTACACACACTTTCCACTCCCTCAGCTCAGAAATTAGTTTGGAGATAGAAGGAGTTGATAATATGACACACAAGAGACACTCCACGGGCATGAACACTGTTATTTATTAGGTACCATTTAGAGGGAAAAAGAGGAGAGATGAACAATGAGATCCCTCTGGTATCTTCAACACCTAGAAATTATCAGAAAGTCCAGACTGACCCAGACCCCTTTCCCAGCAGAAGTCCATGTGCAAAAGTAGTAACAAATACTCCCAAAAGGAGACCTAGTTCTTTTGTACAATATTGCACCATTTCCTACAGACTTACAGCAGATCCTTCTGTGTGCTGCTAAGGAGTAGAAGGCAACACGATGAAACTCCCAGGCACTGTGGCATTTCAGCTGCCCAGAGCTACTTACTTCAGTTTACTTTGATGTTGTAGCTGTTTTTACAACACCAATTGCCTCCGCCCAGTAGAGTAACTGCACCCATTTATGTTGTTTCCAAAAGGAACATCATGCTAAGACAGCCAGAATAGGAACCACAGAGCAAATAATTATTGCAACTTCTGCCCAGCATAGCCCCCATTTCCTGAAAGGCCGAGTTTGTTTTAGTGCGTCTCCCTCCATCAGCCCTTTTTTCTAAACATGAAATTCCCCAAGGAGCCTTGACTAAATACAGAAACAGATGGTGACACCAAAGAGACTGCCCTCACATCACCCCCCTCTCCCCCAATACCACACATTTCATTGATCAGCTGAAAGGATTAAATTGAGCAGAAAACTTCCAAGAACTGCCAGGCAGCAAGGCTGAACTTCCATCAGAGAAGCAAGGGCAGCAAGGCTGAACTTCCATGGGAGAAGCAAGGGCAGCAAAGCAGAGCATGGCCCAGCACTGCAGAGCAGCGACCTGCCGGCTCTGCTGGGTCCCAGCTCCTACAGGCACCACAGACAATGGGAGTCTATTAGGGGGGTTATTTTGTTTTTAAGTGTTACCTCTTTCAGCAGGTACTGAAAGAAAGAATAAAGTAGTAGTGTACCAGAGTTCCTGTACCAAGGGTAGATCACTCAGATGTTAAACGAACTCTCAGAGACCAGCATCCTCATTCCTATGGCCTCAGTGACAATCTGTCCATGAACTGGCCTTGCCACAAAGTGCGTAGCAAAGCACAATCCTGAAAACTGATCCCATAACATGGGGTTATAATTTAGAAAATAAAGTTGCTTGCATACCGAGAGTACTGTTTCATCAGTACTGCCTCACTCTCACACCATGCTGTCTTCCACTGTGGACAGTAAACTCTAAGATGTCGTTTTTCTCTGTTCACGTAATACCTGGCACTTTGGGATCGTAGACTTGGAAATAAATAACATTTCCTGGTATCCATGATATCAAGAAATCAACTGAAGCCACAGATTTCTTTGGCCTTCTGTGCCTTTTTTAGAGTGACTGATACCAGGAGTTCTCTTGCCTTCACACGCCTGTATCTGCATCTCAGCAGATGCAGCATACTGTGCCAGGAGGGAAAGGGTAAGGGAGATTTGTACACCATAGCCCAGGGAGAGGGCGTAGAGGCAGTCAAGCAGGGCACAACCCTGACTGCAGAAGCAAAGCACCCATGCATTAAAGCAGAGTGTGTAGCTATCAGCAGGTGCACCATCCTCATCAGCTATCCAGCTACTGAAGGCAAAGTAAGCTCCAGAGGACAAATCACAGAGCTCTGTACTTGCAAGTGCCTTTGCCTCTCCACAGCCTCCCAGCCCAGCAGGAGACACATTCAGGGATTGACATGAGCAAGCTCTGCAACTGTACCACACTTCAGAAACAAGTCATCACATCCTGCTCTCCTCTTATTTGTGTAGTCTGGACTACCCTTGAATCTTCATGTTTCCCCAGGCTGGGAAATGGCTTTCGGGAAATGGCTTCTTCCCAGGTGCAAGTGAGAATGAGCTGCCCCAGCTGTGTGGGATTTGAGACAGTTAGCAGTGCTGCCTCTCTCTGACAGCACTCACATGCCCTATTCTTCCTTGTGCACAAACCTGCACAACTCCTAAGAGTAACATGCTTGGCAGGGGCTACAACCATGATGGGTGCATCGATTTTCCAGGAGTTATTCAGAGAGGAAAAGTGCTTTTGGTTGGAAGACATCTTCCATTGTGTGAAACGTGCACACAGTTGTCCACTCTGTTCCCATTATGGGAGGTTTTTGTGATGTTTTCTTTGTGAGTGAACATAATTCTCAGGCTCCCGATCAACCTGCAAACACAACACTACAAGAGGCTCTTGCAGTGCCTTGGTTTGGGTAACTCCCCGATCACTGCTGCAGCCAGTCTGCAAGGGACAGGGATGTCTCAAAAATGGACCCCTCTGCACCGTAAGTCCAAATCAAAAAACTCTGTGGGTGCTATAAGTTTTTCAGCTACAAGTACTGCATATACACATACCGTTGTCCTCCTGGCACACTGAGGCTGTTCAATGGGTATTAGGCATCTAAGCCTTGTGTTTTTCCTGGCGATGGATCCGTATGCTCCTAGGCTTGGAAGCAGCATTGCACTAAGCCAGCTCTCTTCCCAGCCTCAACAGGCTTTGTGGTTGTAAACCACGCAGCAGAGACTGGGCTAGAAAGGCCCTTGCAATCCAGACAAAGCCAGGATCAGGTTTCAATAAATGCACTTTTCAACAGATTGATCTAGATGATCATGAATAAGTGATAGGACAGACATAAAGAGACTTAGCTAATGGATACAAAATTGGTGGGGAGGGGGAGTCCCTGACACCCTAGACCCTTATGGGAAGGAATGCAACCTTGCTGTTTTTCTGATGAAATCATACAGCCAGTCCCTGGGTTATATCTGATCAGCAAAACCTGGACCAGCTGCTGGAAGGGACGGGGCAACCTGGGAGGCCACAGATAAGAGAGAGACAGAAGCAAGAACAGCTGAGCTGGCAGGAGCCAGCACAGAGCAGCTGGGAAGAGGGACAATACCTGCAACAGCAGCAGGGATAACAGAAACAAAACTCTACTTCTTGTAAGGCACAAGGATGACATGCTGCAGAGCGAAAAGGGATTGGGTTTCACCCAGGAAGGTCCTGTGCTCCCCACACAGTAGCCCACTGAGCCTAGGCAGCCTCTGCAAGCCAGCACAGCTCATGGAGCTGAGCACAAAGCTGCAGCCGTGGGTCCTGCTGCTCCAGAGCTGCAGCCCAGGCTGAGCCCATGACTCAGACTAGTTCTGCCAAATAGCAGCCCCATTCCTTACTAATTAAAGAGCAAAGCCCTCAGTCTGCCAGCAGCTCTGCAGAATAGCAGTATCAGGAAGAGGTTTGTGCATTTTAAATCATCTAATCTAAGAGCAGTTTGTCACTTCTGGTCACTGATGTATGTGCGCTGCTTCCCACCCCTCTTTCGCCTCCCCCTCCCATCTGTTCCTCTCTCCTCCCCCAGTTTGGCTGCTGCACAGCTTCTCCTCTCCCCACTCTCCTGTACTTCTCCCAACTTCAGATATCCCCCAGGAAATGCCTGGTCCTTGCAGGTAATTCTTGCTCCTCTCAAAGGAGCAACTACTCACTACAGCAACCTCACCAGCTCCTCGCCATGAGACTGCAGGGAGTGAACCCCCAACTGTTCTCCCATGCTTCAATGCTGCCCTTTGCCATAAGCACAAGGTGCACAGAGAGGAGGAGGTGGCAGGCGTGCATCCTTCCAGACTCCACTGCAAGCTCCCTCTAGGCTCAGTTTGAGATGAGCTGTGCCCTGCAATTCCACCATGGGCAATGGAGTCACTGCCCTCCTCAGATGAAGCAACAGTTCTACAGAGTTTGCAACTACCAGGGAACTTCTCACCAACCTCGAAAAGGCATACTAAAGTTCAGTCCACAAAAGTCAGTGGAGCTGCCCAGCACCACTTCCATGCCTTCTCTACTAGCTCTTCCCCACCTAAAACTTGAATTAAAACAGGTCATTCCATAGGATACATTACTCAGAGCCTGAATAGCTACGGATGTGTATTCCCTGTCTCTGAACATCCCCAACACATCTCAGCAACATCAGCTTTCCCACATCTTCTCTGTAGAAGCCCTGAGGAGAAGGAGACAACATTGCACATGCAAAAGCCCAGCCTGGCCTGGCCCCAGCAAAGCTTTCATTGATGAGCTAGCTGCTGCAAACTGAGCAAGTGAAGAGCTGTCCCTGCCCTTCCCTCAACATGCACATTACTTTAGGTCTCCTCTCCTTCTTACTGACAAATATATAGCGAGGCAGCTTCCTTGCAGCTCCCTCCCTCTCTCAAATTCAGCCAATGGCTTCAAGGCTGAAGCTAGGCTGATGGACAACTGAGTGGCATTCAAGGTCCACAGAGGAGAGCTCAGGGCCTCGGGAAGCCACGATAGCAGTCTATCACAGAGAAGCCAGCTCCAGCATCCTGCCTCCGAGCAGCCACTATGCAATGCGTTTTGTAAAAATCTCAGATGAGAGCCCAGAAACAGTATTTCTTCTGCAATGTTTATTATGCATAATTTGGGATTATTTCCAGTACCTTTTTGCATCTTGCCACATCCTTGACTTCAATAATTCCCTGCCATGTGGAGTTCTACCATCTACTCACACATTATATGGAAAAGTACACTTTTTTTTTAAATCAGTCTCATCCCTACGAAGCAGAAAATCCCTTTTTCTTGCGGTCAGAGGTGGAGGAACAGAGGAATTCAATCCACCTTCTCTGTCTCATTCATTATTTTCTGCTCTTTTGCCATGTCTCCCCCTATTTGTCATTTCACTAATAAAGTATTCTCAGGTTTTTCAAACTCTTCACGTGACACATTTTCCTAGTGTTTGATCGCCCTCGGTGTCTCTCCCTCAAAGACCACATAGAAAGCAAGTGGAGTGCCTCTGAGCTGGGATGCACTGTCAGCCAATCTGAAATAAGAGTGAAAGTGGGGAAAAATGGGGGAAACAGCCCACGTAAGTAAGAAGTTGGGAGACAGTAAAGACAGTAGAGTCCATGTTTCACTATTTTCTCTTCTGACATCATTGGGGAACAAAGCCATGTGCTAGTAGCAGCATCCAACTACTAGATGGGGATGATAGCATTGTGAATAATGATGGAGACATGCATACGTTTTTAATAAACGTCCCTGGAAAGTACCCCTCTTACATTACACTGAGATGCTGAAGTGCTTTCCCATATATTAGTAAATGGAAAGGACATAAAACATTTTAAAAACCAACAGGTCCAAGAGTTCCCAGAGATCTGTCCAATAAAGTTTCTCACCAGCTGATACTCATTTTTGATAAGCCTGGTAATGCTGAGGAAATTCCAAGAGACTGGAAGGGTCAGAGCCTAAATGAGTGCAATAGCGGAATTATCCCAAATAACCATGGGTTGCCTAGTCTGACAACCCCGGGGAAAATACAGAGGTTTTGCCCTCAGCTTTTCCAACTTAAAGATACTCTAGGTTTAATTATTGTCCAGTGCCAGCCAACATGTGGAAAGAAGTCTAGTCAAAAAGACTTCTTTGTTCTTTGATTAGCAACCAAACATAGGAGATAAACAGGACGGTAATAGACTCTCTTGGCATTGCTCATGCAGAACGCAGTATTCTGATAAAAGTCAGCCCTTGAGGAGCAAACAGCACCAAAGGTATCTCAAAACAGTTGTTATGAATGGGGAAAATCATGACTAATTGAGGGAGTTCCTAACAAACCTCTGCAGAGGCAGGGTCAGTACTATTTCGTATTCTCATCAAGGACCTAAGATCAAAAGTAGCGATGACAGTACTAGCAGATGCCAACATCTGGTAGGTCACTAAGAACCCACAAGGATGAGACCATCAGAGCAGTGTGGATTCCACAGTCCGCTTGTTTGAACAAAATAGGATTAAAATACAGCCAAACTGAAAGGTCAGCTTCAGAGGAGGAGGAGTGCAAGGAGCACTTCAAACAGAGGAATGTCTTCTGGAAATTCACAGACCCAAAGAGGGGTCTGTTCAGCAAATTGCTGAACAGAAACTCCCAGGACATTTGGTTGCAACAAGAGCTGATGCGTGTCTGGGATGTATAAACAGGAGCAAGGAAGTTTACTGCTTACTTATGCTTTGAGGTGTGAGAAAGAAGCCTTCCAGAGAAAATCTAAAAAACTCAGTCATTTTTGTTATTCAGAAAGATCCCTTGTAATGCAAAAGTACTTGTGAAAATGTTAATGTCATCATGTAGATTTGCCAGAGCTAGGGCTGCCCTATCTAGCCCAGACACTGATAGCAGGGGGATCACAGCAGCATGTGGCCCAGCATGGGCTGCAAACCTCACCTCGGTCCCTGCATACTCAACTAACCAAACCCTGCTGAGAGGACGCTGCTGCCAGCAGTACTAAGACTACTGCTCTGCTACCTGCTGCCTCACCTTTGTCGGCAACCTGGTGCCAGAGAATAATTTCTTGCAGACAGAGAAGTTATTTGGGACAAAAAAACTCTCATGAGGCAGAAGAAAAGTAGGCCCCAAAAATGGATGGAGCTGCCAGACACTTTAGAAATGAAGCAGGGTTTATTTTAAAACAAGGTTGTGTAACCACTTGAAGAAACTGCAAAAAGCAGGGGATCCTCCAGAAATAAGAAGCCTTTCCAGAAAGTGTGATTCAGCCAAATCTTCATCATTGGCTCAAGACAGAGGTAGCAGGAATAAAGAGAAGTAATACATAGCCCTGGTCCTAACCTGAATCTCCACCTTCTCATCAAATACGCTGATCACTGTATCTACGAGAGGGCCCACCACTGGTTCAGTTATGATAATTATTGCGTTTATAATGACAGGACCCAAAAGTCCCCAGACGCTGTGCCAACCTGTGCATGGCAGACAGGCCCTCCGTAGGTGTTCTTCCTGGGACTCGCTCTACAGCACTGCTGAACTGTGTGCAATCTCCGATGGAAACGAGGAGACAGAACTGCAGAGCTTAGGGTAACTGGAGGATAACTGGGAAACCCAGACTTGCAGAAGTTTCAGTCTTACTGATCCCATTTAAATAGCTCGCACATTCTCCTTAAAACAAAATGGGAAATAAGAAATTGTGAAACATTTGTGATTATTATGTTAAAAAAAAGTGAGGCAAGAAGTGAAACCAGAGTGGTACAAGGTGGTTTTGGAGGCAGCGACAGGGCAGCTGCAAGCTGGCCCAGGGAGACCCGGCTTCCCTTCACGTGGGGGCTCCCATCCCGCGCCTGCGCCAGCCCACCCTTGCACTGCTGATAGGATCTGACAAGGTTGCAGCTCACGCAGCCTGGCTCCAGACAAATGCCCTAAGGAGGGAGCTAACAGGACTCCCTCTCTTCTGCCAGACACTTCTTCCTGTCACCTTTGGCACAAGAGCTTTCTTCCCCGCAATCGCTGCTCCAGATCAGGGCAGCCGGGCCCTTTCGCCCTACATCTGCCTCTATCGCTCTGAACAGTTTTGGGGAGATGCAGCTGGGATGGAGGATTCTGCATGTAGGAGCATCCATGCTACACCAGCCCCATGGATACCTTCAAGGACAGTAGTACTTCTCTTTAGCTGAACTATGCAGACCACTTAAACAGAGAGGGGTTGCTCTGTTTGGTGTTAACTCAGAGAACGTTACATACGGAGCATGGATTTAATAGTCAACATTTCTCTGTCTCTTCCCAATCTCTCCAGATCTTCTTTTCTAAGAGGTCACAATATTCTTGGTAAACTAAGAGGAGGTCGTCAGGGAAAGTCGGTGAAGCACGTGGTCCTCAGGGGAGGAGAGAGGCTTGGTGGGAATACTCTTTCAAGGAGCAGCCCCACTGCTGAAGATGACGATGCTCTATCTACCGTTTATTTCCAAGACAGCATTTTCCTAAGCCAAGTGTGGTTAACACACAGGCACTCAGCTCACTGTTATCTGGAAAGACAGCACATCACTCATGGTCAGCGTCATCCAAGTCAGCCGAACCATTTCCCCCATCTCAGACAGGAGTCTCTGGAAGGATTCTCCAAGACATCCAGCCACGCTCCTCTCTCACAGGAACTCCCCCTTCTCCCAACTGCAGGGAGCATGGGGAGGGCAAACCAAGCTGTTGAGAAATCCAATCCAGGATGCCATGTATGAGCCCTCCCCACCCAGCACAAGCTGGGCTCCCTGGGGACACCAATCTCTGAATGATGCAGCTAGGCAGCTCAAAGCTGGTGAGAATCGCATGTGCAACCAAAAATCAGACCAGTCCTGTACCTGCTGCAGGAAGCAGGCTCCACACTGCAAAGATGCCTTCACAGAGAAGTCCCTTCAGCTCTTCTCCTTACCCATGTACTCTGTCTGTGAATGCTTACACACATGAGTTTACACCAGGAGCCATCAGACACCTGGAGGACAGCGTGTACAGCTGGGTATCACGTGGCCAGCTCTGCAAACTAGCTGATGGCTTTGTGGAGTAGTCAGGCACTTCCCAGTTCCATCAAGCAGTCAGCACACCCGCGCAGCAGCCAGGGCAAAGCTGCCAGAGCGAAAGAGACCTAGCAGAGCTGCTTGCTCCCCACCTCAGTTTCGGGCCAAGAAAGCAGCTCAGATGCATGCATGGTGGCAACTCAGGTAGCCCTTGTACTCCTCCATGGACTTGACCCTGAGACTCCCTACCGGTCTGCATGTGTCCCTCGGGGAAGTGGCTCCTCTTCCCACCTCCATGGCAGATGTCCCAGGCCACAAAGAAGAGACGGGCTGTAGCCAGGGGAGGAAGGGGGACAATAAGTGGAGACCAGGCCAAGCTGTAGGGAGGACAGCTCAGACCACCACAGCCATGCAGGACATGAGCACAGGATCCCCACTGCCTTTCCCTTCCTGTGTCAAAAAGCTTAAGGACTTTGGGGGATTTATTTTACAACACAGATGAAAAGCATTGCATTTCACCAAGAAAGCAATGAGAAAAACTGTTTAACGCTTAAAATGCCAGCATTTCTAGGCTGGCGGCACATGAGCAGAAGGAGAATGGCATCTGTGACTCCACTGGATGCTGCTGCTCAGTGCAGGCTGACCGTGGGGCCGTGCCAGCTGGTCACTCCAACCGGAGAGCAGAGAGGGACGGGATGGGAGAAGTGTCTCCTTTAACCCTGGCCAC
>NW_008824939.1:76594-79052 GCF_000699105.1 Pygoscelis adeliae | reverse complement strand
AAGAGCGAGTCACATCCTCTGTGTCACCCCACATCCTGCCCACACTCCAGACATGCAGGGAAACTTATCATCCGTCACTGTGCCGCAGCCCTGGCCTCCAGGGCCCCTCCTCCCTGTCTGGGCACAGGACTCGCTGCAGCAGCCAAGAAAGGAGACGGCGGAGCACACACACCGTCTCGGCTCCTCTGCTCATACCCGGCTGGAGCAAAGGCGTCATCCATCACCTCCCTGAGCCATGCTGCACACCAGACCTCAGATGGCAGAGGCACACATCTTTGTGCTGTACCACTTGCTGAGGATGAAGGCTTTCTAATCTGGCCCGCTTCAGACGCTGCAGGGGAAGAGCAGCGGCAGCACGCAACCCACCAGCTCACCGTCCCTGGGGTCAGTAGTCATCAGGGGAGGGCATGGCACATGGGAAGCCCTTCAGCAGTGTCAAGCGGACGCAACCGGCCAAAACTGTTCCCCCTTGGCAGAGCCAGGATGATAAGTAGGTTGAACCCATCACTAAGCCACTTATCATAGATAAACTTCAAAGAATAGGAACTCCTTTGGTCTCCAGCATGCCGAGGGAGGAACCAGGGAAGCTGGGAAGACCCACAGCATTCCCACCTAATGCCAGACACTGACCATATCGCTGAGCGTGGTATCTAAATGCTGCAGGCACAGCATGGGAGCCTGCTAAGGCAAGACCAACAACAGGCTGGAGTTTAAGCTATTCATTTTAAGGGATGACATGCATCCCCTGGGACAACCTTGGCTTCTGCTGCAGCAGAAAGAGGTGGAGCAACTCCCTTCTGCTCAGGCGTTGCCCTCCCACCAAGAACCCCCCACGGAGAAGGAGGAAGAGTGGTTGGGGTGCAGCAAATGCCAAACATTCCCACTCCAGGGAAGCCACGTCCCTCCCTCCCACTCCCACTGCCTTTTCTGCAAAGCAAAGCTTGATGCTTTCGCACGCACGCTTGCCCGGGCTCTCCAGCCTTGGCCACCTTGCTTCACCAGGGTTTAAGCCTGTGATTTACAAGAGATGTTAAGACTCCTAGAGAGTCCCTGGCTTCAGGGCTGCTCCTCAGCCCTTCCCTGGAAATCCTTGTTTCTCCAGGTGACAGCAGAATCACGCCCGGACAAGTGGAGCTGGACAAAGCAGGCAGTTCTCTGCTGGGTGCTACTTGCCGAGACACGCACCTCTGGGCATCCCCTTCTCCAGCCTCCCATTCCCATCAGGCGCTTCAGGCTCCTGGTGGCTACTCTCATTGCAAGAGGCCAGGAGGTTCCTCGTGACAGAGGGGTGGGCGTAAAGGCTCTGGTGAAATGGCCCTTTGGGAAACCCTGGCCTCCATCTGATTAGATACAGGCGGCCCAGGCTTCCAGGAGCAGCAGGTTAATCAGTTAATGGCTGAAAGGATCCTGGGCGATGTGCTGTGCATGCTGTGGGGCAGCCCCAGCCGCACAGCCCCTGGGGCAGCCACTCCTTCCTCGCTGGGGCCAGATCTGGGAAAACATCTGTTCTGATAAAGAAAGTGCTTCACCGGGGAGGGGGCAGGCCCGAGCCCATCAGCTGCTCCAGCCCACTGACAACGGTCTGCTCCAGGGGGGCTGCCAGTTTTCCCACCACACCCAGGCCATGGCAAGGGCCAGACACTGGGTTTAATGGACTGGAAACCAACCGGGGTTGGGGGGGGGGCGGGATGTCTGATGCCCCTGGCCCCAAACAGGGGGCTTTCAGAGCTCAGCCATGGACCTCAGGATGGCCCCATCTCCCCACAGTGCCTACTGTGCCCACTGCCAGTGCCACGGGCACCCGCTGTCACCCACGGGGCCAGCAAGGGCTGCCCCAGCCTTGCACCCACCTGCCCCTCACAACCAAAGGCAGCATCAGGCTGGGCTGGAAACCTATGCATGCTCAGGCAAGGAAGGAGGCAGAGAGAATTTCGGGGGGTCTGAGGTGTGCATGGCACCGGGGGCTGTGTGTTTTGGCTGCACATCACTTCCCCCGCCCCGGGCAGCGCAATGCCCCACACGGCTGTTGAAAACACCCCAGGAAAGGGCACTGCAGGTGCGCGTGGGACCAGAGCCCACGTCTACCGGGTATGAGCCTGGCTCCGGAGGAGCCCGTTCTGCCCGCCAGCGTGAAGGTGACTGGGCAGAAGCACCGGGGAGGCAGAGGACTGAGGCGGACGCTCCCTCCCGTTGCACGCTTCCCAGTTCCACACCGGCTCGGCTCTGGCCCGGTGCCACCCGTCTCTGGGCAGCCATGACTATCATGCGACAAATCCTCTCCTCCTGCAAGCAGCCCTCAGCCTGAAGTGCTGGAACCGCACATCACTCGGGCTCTGGCTCCCGTAACCCGTTCAGCTCCTCACAAGGGCTGCCCGGTGCCGCGCTGGGCCTGGGGAGCGCTCGGGGACAAACCCCGCCGCATCTCAGCGCTCAAGAAAAAGTGCAACCGGGACTGCCC
>NW_008824939.1:68193-75895 GCF_000699105.1 Pygoscelis adeliae | reverse complement strand
GGGATGCTGAGAGGGGTTCGGGGTGCGGGAGGCGCCGGCTGAGCCCGAGCGGCCAGCGCCACGCGCGGACGTGCGGCGAGGAAGAGGGACCGCCTCTGTTGTGCAGCCATAGCTGCCAAGCGTGGGGTTTGGAAGGACAACTGACATCTTCTGGAATAGCAAACATTTTGGGTTCAGGGTCCCTTCAGCAGGTCAGCGTAGCATGATACTGTGAGAGAGACCATTAACAGGAATCCTGACAGCGCTTCAAAATTATCTCTCTCAGATCTGGAACAGCTGGCGCAGAGCAGCAGGCTGGGTGAAGTTTGTCAAAAAAGTGTGGCCAGATCATAGTCCACAAGTACCTACACTGTGGGGGGTGTTTCTTGCAGTAGTAAGAAATCATTTCTTTATTCTGAAAGAAAGAAGGAGATCAAGCAAAGGGGGGAAGTTTTTGGGATTGGGATTTTTTTGGTGAATAATGTGCTTTTTGAACTACTTAAAAGACATGGGGTTCTGAGGGAGGTGGCAGTATCACGTCCAATCTCTGCCACAAGACAGAGTCACATCTAGGCCACTGCAACAGATGCCTGTGACGACCACCCCCACCAGCCTCTTCCACCTTCACCTTTTGGTAAGGTTTCCTAATACGTGTCACTGTCATGTGCCCTTCCATTTTGATATCGAGTCACTGAGAGCTACCCTGGGCATGACTATCCAACCTCTTTTGTACTTGCGCTGGATTAGCTTAATCTCCACCACTTTCCCTGTCTTATGAAAACGTTGTGCTTCTATCCGCAAGGCCAATCACCCTGTTAGCGAAGGGGATTAGATCAACTCAACACTGATTTGTCCTTGGCAGTCCCCTCTGCAGCCACGCATTTGTCATCGGGCTGTTTCTGCCACAGCCAGCCTTCTCGCTGTGAGAGGGCAGTTCCTCCTCCGCTATTGCTGCTTCTGCAGACCATTTTGGCTGTTCAGCTTCTCCTTTCTGGGTGGTCACCAGGGAGCTGTGGAGCTCCTCACAGCCATGGGAAAGTTGAGGAGCACATCCCTCCTTTACCTCTTCTGCCTGCCTGCCAAGGGTCTCCACCAGCAGGCATCTCCAGCACCAGATGTTCCCTCCCAGACTTCTCCAGTGGAGAAACTTTGGCCATGGTTCCTGTCATCCAGGGGTGGGTTGCCCATCAAGGCATGACCTTCACAGCTGCATGTCAAGGGATCTGACAATGAAGTGGCAAGCTAGCAGCAAACTTACTCCCAGCAAACACACCAAGCAACACAAATGCACTCATCATAAACTCAGGGCCTTACCCTTGTTTCCCAGGCCAGGGTCCTTGTGAGTTCCCTTTCCCTTTCCCTTTCCCTTTCCCTTTCCCTTTCCCTTTCCCTTTCCCGTTCATCAGCTCCCAGAAGGTGCTGCAAGGTTGTGTTTCCACACACACCGTGGAAAAAATTTCTAAGTCCCTAACTGCTGCAGTTTTCAGCATGGTGACAGTGATGCAGCACACGTATTGCTGGCCTGCAAGGGAGCAGTCACTGTTCCAGCCTGACAGACCTCCCTGCAGCTCTGAGGCAGGGGCTAACAGGGCTTGGAAAGCCCAGGGCGAGGTAAGGAACCAACCTTTCAAAAGACAAGGTTTTTAGTGTTAACACTACCGTCAAGTGACATCTTCTAAGAGAGAAGAAGAAGGTGGCTCGACCCGATCCTCAGAACAAAGTAGCTTTCCAAACTATCCAGGCAATAAACGTTGGATTCCCCAAACGCAGCAGCAGTGACTGATGCTGTCAGCCCTGTGCTCCATCAGCCTGGTAGGAAAGGTGGCAAGAATCTTGATAAGAAACTTATGCCTGATATTTGCTCCTTTCTGTTAAGGGATTAAATTGCTCGTCCTACATTCATACAGCCCAACTGGAAACGGGGATGTCTGAACTGTCTCCTAAATCTCTTTAGGTGCTGCTCACCAGGAAGGAATGGCTACGACCATCTGCTTCTTCACAGAGCTTTGGTAAGTAGGCGAGTGCTCGCTCGCCATCGCTGGCTGCCCAGACGCTACCACCACGTGTCTGGCACCTCACCTCTGCCACCCCAGCAGCTCCAGGGCTGGCTGCCTCATCAGCCACATGATGAACATGAAGCAGTCAAGAAGGGCTGGCATGGGCCCCACCACGCAGGACGAGCCCAGGACCCCTCTCCAGCCCATCAGCCCTCCTCCCCGCCTCGCCGCTGCCTTCTGCCCCTGAGCCTGGCACAGCAGCGCTGCCCGCATGTTCGCGGCGATGCCATGCTGGCAACCCGGTGAGCTCCCAGCCCTCCCGCCAGCCCAGCTGCAGATGGCACAGAAACCAGGGTGCCATGGCTGTTCTCCTCTGCTTGTCAGCAGAGAGCCAGGCTCTGGCAGAGGACAGCCAGGGTGGGCGGGTGCCAGGGGGTCTGGGTGATGAGCTATTCCTGCATCCGTGAAAGGAGCAGCCCTCCGGTGCTGCAGGCAGCAGAGCCCCGCACCCAGCCGTGGCGGCAGCAGACAGTGAGTCAGCTTCCTGCTGGGCTTTCCACGCTGAGGGAAGGTCGGCGGAGGACTGGCAGGAACAAGCCGAGGCAGGAATTCCTCCTGGACACCAGACAATATCCTAATTTCCTCCTGTGCCACGGGTCTGGCACACGGCTGGGAGGCAGGCAGGCCAGCGTGCCCCCGCTGCAGGCGGTGAGCATCTGCCAGGCTTGCCCTCCCATCACCTGCGAGGAAACGAGCCGACACCTCGGCTGTGAGTGCCACCTTCCCAATGGCTCGTCAGAGCCACATTCATAGGGTGGGGAATTGATGTCCTCTGCCATCATCCCCGGGATGATCTCACTCGGGAGAGGTGGCAGCAGAGGCAGGATACCTTGGACCCAGGTGGGGGCACAGGGAGGCACGGATGCAGTAGGAGGGCATCCGGGCTCTGCCATGCATTGCCACTATTGCAGCCCCCGCCGGCAGGCCCTGGTGCTTTGGAGGGCCACCCTCTTGCCCAACGCACAGGGCAGCCAGGAGAGGGTTCTCAAAAAGGGGGAGAACTACTGAGAAGCAGCAGCCAAAAATCAAGCATGTCCCTTTGCAGGAGTGGCCTGACCCTGGCAGAGCACCAGACACCGAGGCACTCTCCTGCCACAGACTGCACACATGCGAGGGGAAGGGGACACACAGCAGGGCACATGCTGTCCCCACAGCCCTGGCCCCCTCCCCACTCCAGTTTCACAATTGCATGAAATCCGCTTTTAAAAAGGGCAGTTCCTCCCTTCGCCCGTTCCCAGCCTGTGGGGAGCCCGGACACAGCTCAGACCTGGGCAGAGTCTGGCCAGGCCAGCTCAGGCTCGGACTGCCCCAACTCAGCACGAAGCTGTGGACCCACCGCGCTCCTGCCCTGCTGCTCACAAGCCAGCCCCATCCCTGCAAGGTGAGGATGGTGATCAAAGCCGCCCCGAAGCTCTCCCTGCCCGGGGCTGCTCTGGGGCTCTGCGGCAGGAATTAGCCCAGGCTCCTTGGGGACAGAATCATGTTTGTACCAGATGTGTCCCTGCTGCAGAGGAATGGCATTAAAGCTGCCTGGAGAGGCTTTCACAGGGTCACACCAAGCACTGCGGCACCTGCTCCCCCAGAGAGCGGGAGTGTGAGGGGAGCCCTCCTTGCAAGGGGGGGTCAGTGCGGGGTGTTTATTTGTCCTGGGCTGTCCCTGGTTCCCATCTCTCTTCAGCCACCGCCAGCAGCGAGTTCGTCTCACCACAGCGCAGAGTGCTGCCTTTGCACGCTACGGGGCCCAGGCCAGGGGCGGCTGCATCCCTGCTTAGTCTGACCACAGCAGGAAAAGCTTTTTATTCTGTCCAGGCGCAGGAGTGCCCTCCAGGGCTGCCCTTTCTCCGTAAGTCGGGAAAACAGGGTATCTTCTTCATTTTCAGCCTGAGCACAAGAGCAGAGATCTGGAGCAGATGGGCCCAGAGGGTGGATGCTGGGAACATCCACCCCACTGTCACCACGTGCCACCCCTTGGCCTCTGAAGCATCCTCCTGAGCTGCGCCACTGGGGCGAGCACTAGCTGTGACTTTCTACCAGCCCCATTTGCACTTGGCTGTGCTGGACAGACCAAAGCCATAATCAGGTATCTCCAGCTTTCTTTGCAGATAGGGGTCCTGGTCTTGTTCCCCCAGCCCCACCCTTCCCTCCCTTCCCTGCCACATCCTGGGCCACACGTCCATCTCCTGGCAGCAACGAGCCAAAGTTCCCTGCCACTGCTCCCTTCGTGCTGCTGCAGGTTTGCTTGGGGCCAAAATATATCTGCATGCAGCTTTTACACCTCGGTCATGAGAAATGCAGTCCTGGCAGCAAGATCGCTGAATGAGAGAGCTGAGCTGCACAAGGCAATAATTACAGTAGGAACATGCGGGGATGAGGCCAGCCAAGCACATCCACCTAATTTCCTCTCCTATTAAGCCTGCCCTGCTTTTATTTGACCCAGACCAAGCCTTGCTGTTAATGGCGTGATGCTGTGGAGGTCACAGATGGCTCTGTTACGAACAGCCTTACGGATTCTGCTTAACTGAGTGTATAAGCAGGGCTTTGCTCACAGATACCATTACTGCGGGATTCATGCTGTAGAAAGTGTGTCAGCCAGCTGTGGTGCAGTTGCTTCCCAGACTGGGCTGTTTTACCAGACACGGGTAGCTCTCTGCCTTTGTCTCGGGCTGCACGATAAACCCAGGCAAGCAAGCGAGGAGGTTAAATGGTGTCGTATCACTACCCCTGGCTGTGGCCAAGGTCTGCTGACGAGTGCTGGTAGCCGGAGCTCAGTACATTTCCTCTTCCTGATCTCGCCTGTGCAGCTTCAGCCTGCAAAATCTTTTCTATGCTAAAGGAGAGAGCTCTTCTCCTCGCGGTGCACCTGCAGCCAAAACGATGCCAATCTCTGCCCTGTTTTGATGTACGTGTCCCTTGTAAGTCCCCAGGAGGCAACCTGCAATGCTGGGCTACTGGGTTAGCAAACCCAGGGAGCAGGCGAGGCTGTGCTAACACCTCCTGTCTGCCAGAGCACCCGGTTTCGAGGTCCATTTCAGGGCTGAAAAGCGAGTGCAGCCCCAGTTCAGAGCACCAGGAACCAGCCCCAGCATCTGGCCGTCTGTCCTTGCTGGGGATGAGAGCCTGTCACATCAGGAGCCGGCTGCTCCCCAGCCTCTCCCACCACCCGCCTCCCCCCCAGCCTCTCCCACCCCCGGTGACGTGGCTGCACCCTGCGTGCTGGAGAGGGGGACATCCTCCAGGGACACTGGGCTGATAGATGAAGGCAATCATCTAGCTGGGCTCCCGCCACAGTGTCCACAAGGTCCCCCCTCTCTGCAGAAGTCTACAGAGGGGAATTACCTGTCTGTCCTGCTCAGGGGCAAGGTCACATCTGGCAGCCCGTGGCCCAGGAGGTCGCAGAGCAACGTGGCAGGAGCGATGGGGGATGCTGTGCAGCGCTGGTTCTCAGCGCTTCTCCTTGCTCTGGCTCCTGCGTGGCCCGCCCTGAGCAAGGCAGGACACCCATGGGTGCCAGCCTACCTCCCTGCTGCTCCCTGCAGGGAAAAGCTTCGGCAGACACATTTCAGAGCTCAGGCTGAGCCTTCCCCGTCCCGACCTTACAGCAGCATTGCCCCTCTCTGCGGGGGAGCTCATGTGAGCCACCTCTGCACAGCGAGACACAGTGGCTCGTGGGTAGGTGCACCCCAGCGAAAAGTGTGCACCGGGCGGGGGAACCTTGTACAGGTGCAGGAGCAGTATCCCAGTGCTGTCCCCAGCGAAGAGCTCCCAGACCGGTGCCCCTGGCTCCCTCCCCATGGGGTCCTGGCGCCGGGCAGGACGGCTGGGCACAGCCCCGGCCAGCTCTCCGAGCAGGCAGGACTTGCTCGCTGAGCAGGCTGAAACATCGTGGTCAAGGCTCCCACTCCCATGGGCAGCCAGGTGGAGGTGGAACGGGAACTGTTGGGGTTAGACCCCTGTTTCCAGAGATGCTGTCCCCATCAGAGGTTTCTAACAGAGGGTTTGCTCCCATTCCCCATTCTCACTCCCTTGAGAGACAATTTACTTCTCCTAAGAGTCCCTTTGGGGAGCAGTCCCAGCACAGGCACCTCAGAGAGCCAGAGGGCTGAAGAGCCCTGGAAGGATGATACACTGGGAGGGACAGGGCAGTGGCACAAGATAACAGGCAGGCAGCGAACTGCCCAAGGCTAAGGAGCCTCCCTCTTGCCAAGGCCAGACAAGCCTTTGGGACAAATTCAGGGCCGTGCATAGTTGTACTCACTTGTATTGAAGAAATGTGCTATCCAAGCCCGTGCCCCGTTCCCAGGATTCAGGCATCCCTGCGAGAGACGTGTCTTTTGCAAAGACCTGTGCAAGGGAGAGGGGCTGGGTGAAGCTGCATCTCTCCCCTGTAGCTCCGTAGCAATGCTCGCGGGACTGGCAACCGGCTCCAGGAAAGGCTGGCTCCGGTGCGAGGGACATGTCCAAACCTGCCGTTCCCATGGGGAGGAAGGTTTATGTCCATGTCCGAGGAGGGCAGGTTCCTCCCCTAGCAGGCAGCGGGGCCCAGCTCAGCCTTTTCTCCTCTCTCTGGTGCCTCTCCTGGGGCTGGTGAGTCCCTTCTTTTGAGTGACGCAGAGGGGAGGTGGATGGAGGGCAGAAGGGAGCAGATAGCGTGGGGCTGGTGCCGTGGCAGGGACACGCCGGGTCACTGGTGCTCGGCAGTACTCATTGGCAGTCCTCAGCATCTGCAACAGCGAGCCGGACCCCGGCACCTGTGAGCTGGGGCTGATCTTTAGCTGGTCTCTGGGGCTTCACGTGCAGGCGCCTTCCCCCTCAGCATCAGCTCTGCCCCCCCCAAACTGGTGCAACTCACACTTAAACAAACCCACTTGCAGACACTTAGGGAAGGCAAATGCAACCGAAACAGCTCCCACCCCCTCCAGCCTGCAGTGCAAGGAACGTGCAGTGCTGTCGCCTCCTGCCATTTTTACCTGCTCCCCCAGGTGCTCGGCTTGCAACCCCCTCCTCACTGGGAAGAGGAAAAAGGGGTTTTTAATTTACTTTTATGAAGTTTGAGTTCCTGGATAGCAGACAGCATAGTCCAGGCAAGGACTTCCAGATACACAAGGGAAAGGGGAAACTTTGCCAGTGGCGCTGGTTCCCAGTTTTGTCGTGGGGATGGTCTTAGCCAACAATTTCCTTAACTTCCCAGCCACACAGCCATGTGAATGGGTGCCAGTGGTATCTCACAACAGAGATGTGCCAGCCCCTCCTGGCTGCGGAGAATAAAAATTGCTGGAGAAGATAGCTTGAGCGTACTTGAACCTGGGTGGCAGAAACAGAAACCCAAATAGTTTGCCTAAACACACAATGGTTTAAAATAATGCGTTTGATAGTTTTAGGAATAGACCTCCTATTTTTAGTTTTCCAGACAGGCAAGGGTGGCTGCTTACTCTTGTAAAGATAAACCTCTTCTCAAACAGCAAAGAGGTGGGAGAAGCTGCTGGTTGGAGGGCGGATCTGGTACGGCATGACCAAATCCCCTTCTAGGGAGCAGGAGGACACTTGCCCCATCCCAGAGCATGCCCCAGGGCAGCTGGGGGGCTGCAGGCACCCAGGCTGTTCTCCCCCCACCCTGCATCCCCTGGGGCTGCAGGCAGCCTCTCCGCTCCTCTCCCTGCACTGCACCA
>NW_008824939.1:66409-67514 GCF_000699105.1 Pygoscelis adeliae | reverse complement strand
GCGTGCCCCCCCGGCATCCATCCCGTGCCTGGCCGCACAGCTCTTCGCCCACCGGCGCAACTGGGGGCTGCTGCTGCAGGGGGGGCCCCTCAGCGAGCGGGTCTTCAGCTCCCGGAGTCTGCATGACCTGTGTGGCTTTGTTGGCGTGGGGCCCTTTGTGAAGGTCTTACGGCTGGTCCCCGACATCTTTCACCAGAGCTTGGCCATGGCAGAGCTCGCCTGGCGGTGGGTCCATCTCCACCGCAGCAGGTACAGACTCTCCCTGCCACCATCACCATCACTGCCACAGCAGCCACCAGTGCGGGGCAGAGCAGGGCTGGCTCCCAGCACTGTGCAGCCTCCAGTGCACGGCAGGGCTCCCCAGCAGCCTGGCACTCCCCTGGGCTTGCCCGACCTCTTGGTCCCATTGCAGCAGCCCTTGGGTGCAGGCGGCAACACCGGGGTGCTGCGAGCCCAGCTGCGGGAGAGCCGGGAGGAGCTGCTGGCCCTGCTGCACCGCAGGGAATGGGCAGCTGCCCTGCGCGCCCAGGTCCGTCACGTTGCCCGGCGCATCCGTGTCCTGCGCCTGCAGCAGCAGGGCAAAGGGACAGAGCTGGCCCGGCCCCAGCAGAGCCTGGGTATGGGTACAGGAGGTTGCCGGCACCAGGCTGCCCTGGCCGATGAGCTGCAGAAGAGCCTGGAGCTGGAGGAGTATCACCACAGCATCCTGGAGGCTGACTGGCTGCAGCAGCTGGAGGTCAGGCCCATCCTCATCCGGAGGATCGATGCGGTAAGGGGCACACACTGGCTCTGCTTGCACTCCCTGCCCCGCATCCCAGGGTGAGAGCGGGGGCACTGCCATGGGCAGGGGAGCTGCATGGAAAGGGCTGGACATCCAGGTAGAGACATGGATCTTGTGGGACTGGGTAGAGCCATAGCCCCTCCAGTCCAAACCGATGGCCCGTTGGGCAGCCCTGGGCATTCAGGTGTGAGGAAGGAGAGCTGTGGAGTGGGGAATGGGAGGACTGTTTCCTAAAGTGGCGCAGGCGCCTGTGGGAAACATTTGCGGATGCTCCCATCCAGCCCACCTGGATGCTCAGGAGCTGGGCACCTGCGCTACCTCTTC
>NW_008824939.1:40310-66251 GCF_000699105.1 Pygoscelis adeliae | reverse complement strand
GCCAGCCCCAGGAGCAGCCAGCAACCCTGACCACAGGCAGTGGGACCACCACCTACTCCCAGCAGCAGTGCCCAGGAGAGCATGACTGGAGGACATCCAACCCATCACCATGCGGGCCGCGGGCACCCAGCAGCTCATGGGGACCTGGCTTGACTCCTGCCTGGGAAGAAAGTGTGGAGGGAACGTGTGTTTAATGAGATGTTTCCTCCATTCTCAGCCCACGGCCCTGCCGTTTGGCGTGTGGCTACAGGCTGGGTAAGGAGATGGGCACTGAGCGCTGCTGAGCACACAGGCACGCGCATGCGCACGTGCATGGATGCACGCAGGCATGAATACGTGTTTCTGGTTAAATATGGGGCTCAGCCTCCTCTTTCCAGCAGCCAGCATGGGGGCTCCAGCTAGGCCCACAGTAACCAGCCTGCTTGGTGATGGTGGTGGAGAGCCCACCTCTGTGCTGGTAGTGGCTGACAAGGTGACAGTCCCCACTTCACCTGGGGCTTGCTCCCTCGCTGGCTGCTGTTGTGGGCAAGAAACAGTTTTGTGTCAGGGAATTTCAATCAATTTAATTTATTGCCAATTAACAAACAAAAGCGGAGAGCCAGACGCGGTTCCTGTGAAGAGTTTATTGGTGTAGCCGTTTCCACTACAGTCAGAGGAGTCACAATGCACAGCGACAACAGGCCTCCTACACTACACAGGGAAGACAGGACACACACAGCCACAGACACACAGAGACACTTGTCTCTCCGCCCCGGGCCCTGCGGAGGGGCCAGGCTGTGGGGCAGGAACCTGCCGCGGGGGAGGTTTCTCTCTCTGGTGGGATATTTCTGCAGCCTCCCGGGGAAGGCGTTGGACCCTCCCGGTAATGAAGCACCCACCATCTCTCGCAGGAGCCAGGCTGATAAGCGGGAACCGGGGCAGCGGCTTGTCCCAAATCCAATGGTGAAGCGAGCATTCCAGCCTCCTCCACAAGGCCACTCCGGCTCCGACCATCAGGGAGAGGCTGAGGTGCCCATCTCCTCTGGCACTACCCTCAGAGCTGCCAAGGGCAGCAAGAGCACCGTCAGCAGTTTCTGAGGCAGCTCTGAATGGGGACTAACGGCAAGGGGAGACCCCAGGGGACAGCCCTGCCGGGCAGAAAGGTGTTCGGAGCTGTGCAGAAGTGATGGGGGCTGAGTGCTGGGCATGTTGAATGCTGCTCCTTCCCACTTGGAGGACACCCCTGGATGTGAAAGGTCACCCCAATATGGCAGCAGAATGGGGCTGGGGGTTTCAGTGACTTCCTTGTAGGGCTGCAGGGAGCCAGACCCAGTGGATCACTGCACCAGGAAAGGGAGGGGACCCAAAGGACTGTTTTGTGCTCCAGCACTACATCTCTTGTATAGCTTCTTAAATATGGTTTGTTCTCAGGGAAAGGAACGTGGTGATCAGGAACTGGGATGCAGCCGTGTGATGAGTTTTTACCCCTGCAACCTTTGTGGAGGTGCAGAATGGCACAGGACTCCTCTTAGTCCCTGCAAGAGGGCAGGCACTCGAAGCTTCAGGATACCTGCTTGTCCCCAGCCTCCCCTTCCTGTGCGGTTCTCCTTTGGGAAGAGGGTTGGGAAAACTGGGAGGAAGCAAACAGCCTCCCCCATGCCGAGCAAGAGCTGAAAACAGTCCTGTGGGAGGGTGACTAGACAGCTGATAGTCTGGAGGACAGGGCCAGGGTGCTGGTCCCTCCTTGCCCCTCTGTCAGGCTGCAGCAGCCCCATGGGCCAGGGGCTGTGGCACAGGCCCAGCATGAGCACTCCTGGAAGGGGGCAGAGGGAGCAGAAGCAAGGCATCCGCCAGTCAAGTGAGGAGGCTGCTGGCCTGGGTGAAGCCCACTGGCGGTCCGCAGGCAGTATCCAGCCCATCCCTGTGACTGCTCGGTGGCACGTGGTGCTGAGACACCCAAGCTTCATGGTAGCAGAGGGGGACACAGTGGCACCAGCTGGCATGGCTCCCCTTCACCACCTGGAGACCAGGCACAGGCTGCCTCCAGCAGGGAGGGAGCAGACCCCTGACCCACAGGCACTCGGGACCCACACAGCTTCGGGGTGTGAGAGGCATCTCTCAGCTCACCAGGTCCAAGAGGAGAGAGACTCACAGCCTCTGCTGAGCGAGTGATGGGGCAGCAGGAGCCGGGGCTGCCTCCTGTGGGGCTACAGAACAACCATTCGTTGGTCCAGGCAAGAGATTGCGTGACTCACAGCAAGTCTCCAGTTAGTCCTTGGGAGGGATGAGCAGGCGTGAGCGGCCTGTCCCATGAGCAGGGAGGGCAGCTCCCAGCTCACACAGGCATGTGCAGCTCGTTGTACTCATCCCGGCCGTCCTCATCAAAGTTCGGCTCCGCATCCTCTGAGTCCAACTGGGGAGAGGCAGAGACCGGGCTCTGAGGGCCACAGCCACCCCCAGCGCGGGGTCAAGCCTGGCATGGAGGGATCAGCACGCAGCAAGCCAGGCAGCTGGGCTGCGCTGGGAAGAGCAAAGCTCTTGCTCCTTCCCCTCCCAACAGCCTCCTTTTTTTGCCCCTCATGCCCGTCCATGCGTCCCCAGCCTGATGCCCTTTCCTGTAAGTGTTCTTGTTTGACAGTGCCCATCACTGGGGCTTTGGTCCAGAACAGCAGCTCCTCCCCCCTCCCCTGCTGGCAGCACCCACTTCTGGGTGCTGCTCCAGGCTGCTCTCCAACAGGAGCTCGGGATGTTGGCAGCAGCAGAAGAGTTGCCAGCACTCGAATGCCAGCTCCAACTCTGGCACTGTGGTTACGTGCTCCTGTGCCAAGCAGCCACAGGATCTGGTGTGCTGCTGGGCTGTCCTTGCTGCTCTCTCAGTGGGGAAATGGGGTGCCTCTTGATGAATGAGGGGCCTTGACCCTCATTCCAGGCCTCTGCATGGTAGGATCCTCTGTCTGCTTGCCCTAGGGTGCCCATCCATCCCACACCACACTCCCAGGGCTACAAGCTCGGAGGAAGCCATCCACCCACCTATTGCTGTTGAACAAAGACCCCCAGACAACAGCAGGGAAAGCCAAGGCTTTGCCAGCCCAGGATCTCCCAGCCTTTCAGTCTGCCAAATCTCCTCAACCTCACCCCAGTGTCGCAAGCTAGACTGTGAGGACAGTTGTCTGCTTACCGCTTTGAGCTCCCTATCGTGGAAGAAGCGGGGCAGCACGAAGCGTCGCAATGGCACTGTCATGATCAGGATGAAGGGGAAGGCCAGGGATGCCACTGTAGATTTCACCACCCAGAGCAGCACAATGCAGGCCAGTTGAATGCAGGTGAAGAGATTCATTCTCCAGGTCTTCACCTAGGGAGGTAAATCCAGTCAAAGAACACATTATCTTTCCACACAGATTAATGAAGACCCAACTGGCAAAACATAACCCTTCTGCATAGCACAGTACAGTAACGCAACACTGCTGCACGCTCTAGCTGCCTGTACTCTACAGCAAGGCAGAACTCCATAACACATCAGCCTCTGTGCAACCTAGCAGCATACCCACCTGGCAGTGCAGTGTCCCTACACTCACTCAAGCAATGCATCACCCCTATAAACAGTCCGTCCATACAATATCCTGGCAATACACTCCTGTATGCAGCCTATCAGCACGCTATCCTAGCGTTGCATCACCTCTGTGCATGGCTTGCACTTACTTCTCGGCACAAACTTGCAGCCAAGGGGGGAGTCACCAAGCCAAGCATCACTCTAGCAAAGCACCATCCTCCCCTCACCTGCCTCTTCTTCCTCTGCTCCTCATTACCTGGTTCCCCGCAACCTGCCTTCGCTCACCTTGACAACATAGATGTGGTCAGGGTGGTGCTTGGATGGCATGAAGATCAGGAGCAGCCGCTCGTAGAGCTGGATGCCGGTGAGTGATGTAACCCCCATGTAGAGGAAGATGCCGAAGAGCACAGCCAGCGGGATCTGCCGCAGCATGTTCCCCATCACAATGGACAGACCTGCACAGACAGAGCTCAGGGCATGGTGTGTCCCATGCCAGCCCCTCCGCGAGGCACCTCAGCCTCTGTCCCTCTCCCGCCTCCTCTCTCTCTGTCCTGAGGGGCAAGGGAAAGGAAGCTCAAGGGGGGGTCTGGCTGGAAGGGTTGCAGAGATGGACTGACCATGGCGGGGTACTGAAGGCTGCCACAGGAGAGCTGAGTGTAGGTGAGGGCAGTCCTGCAGCAAACGCGCAGAGCGCAGGCTGGCCCGTGGGGCAGGGACACTGCCAGGAGATTCATGTGGTCGGCCCTGACCTCCCCCCTCACTCCTTCACCCGAGCAGAGGCTCACCGACGAGGGCAGCAATAAGCACTCCGGTCACACGCTGCTCCTTCACCTCCTCGATCTTGGGCTTTTCTCCTGGTGCAATGGCCTTGCTCATGACCGTCAGGGCATTGACATGGGTGACAGAGCGCACCGTTGCCGCAGTCAGCCAGGGCAGCCCAAAGAGTGCACAAAGCCCCCCCATAGTGCCAATGAGCAGCAGGTCCAGGTGGAAGCCAGAGCCTTTCAGCAGCTTCCTCTCCTTCTTGCTCACAATCAGCCTGGGAGGAAAAAGAGCCTGGGTCAGTGCCGGGCCCAGCCCAGTGCCCAGGGACAGCACTGCGGCTGGGGACAACGTTCACTCCCTGGAAAGAGCACACGTGGGGACAACGAGGACATGGCTGAGGAGAGGGATGGTGGCCGTCAACCTCAGGTTAGAGGTTTCCTCCTGTGCTTGGCTGAGGCTCCACCACACTGTATGTCAGGAGGGGAGCCAAGAGACGATGGGAGATCCCAAGAAGGTACAGTCTGAAATGGCCAGGATCCTGCCCTTGCTGTCCCGCTGGGATGCCAGGCGCATCTCCACACAAATGGCACCAGCACCCATCCCAGCCTTGCCTGCCCAGGAGTTAGTGATGGTTGGCGTTGACAGGGGAGGTACTCACGTAGTGATCTGTGTCTCCATGAAGATAAGAATGAAGACCAGGAGGGCAGGGATGGCAGAGGCAAACATCATCCACATCGGAAAGGTCCCACTGCTGCCCATGGGGTGAATGAACCAGCCACGCTTGTCAGGAGATGTGACCGACAGGCCAGAGGGGACATTCAGCTTCTGGTGGTGTAGCCACAAAACCCAGCAGTTAGTTACTCATCAATACGCATGTGCCCGCAGCCTCACACAGTACTAGCCTTGATCCTCCTGGTCTCCCTGGTCTGAACGCCTCAGATGATGGGACAGCCACCCTGACCCAAGCAGGACTTTCTCATGGATAATCCCTTTCAGTGCAAAAAATCCCATGTCCCCTAACATGGGCCTGTCTCATTTCCTTTTAGCTATTGGAATTCTCTTGGTTTTTGTCCAAGAGACCAAGGAAATATCTTCCCTCAGGAACCTCACCCCCATGTCAGTGCTTGCAGACCATGGTTAAAATGCTCCTTGACCTCTGCTTGGACGAATCAAGTGTCCTGAAGTGCCTACCCTGCTTTCCAGACTTGCCAAGCCTTTTCTGAGACATTTTTCAGCATTGTTTTTGCAGTGTGGACCCCAGCAGTGGCCACATTCTCTGGAAATGACCTCGCTCTGATCATGTTCAGAGGGAATGTCATCTTTGTGCTCCCATCAGAGACCACACAGACTCCTAGCTGTACATCGTCCATCGACCCTGCGTTCACCAGTATTTGAACTCTCGGCTCTGCGCTGCTCTACAGCTGTTCTTGCTATCTGCCTGCGTGAGCACTGCAGGGAGAGTTTATGATTTGCATTTATGTTAATCAGCGTAAGTATGAATAATATTCCTGGAATGCTTGTACTTGAGCTAAGCTGTGTAACTAAGTACCGTTTTCTCAGGAAGCTTTGTACATATGCTGAGTTAATACTGAAATGATAATGCTTTTGATATTATTTGTAGAAGTGTAGAAGGGTATGAAAAGGATGTAACAAAGTGCATGATTTTACTAACGTCTGATAAAACCAGATTTTTCATTGAAGTTTAGATGAATAAAAATGCATTTGAATTCCATTAAGCCTTGGGCTGTCTTGATAAAAAGCTTGCATGCTGAACAGAAACTACCTTTCACCCTCTCCCCGATGTTAGTTGAAAAAAATACCAGAACAGAAAGATATAACTACACATCTACTAAAAAAGGGGGGAAAAAAAGGAAACCCGTGAGACGAGTTTGTTTGATAACATCTAAGTTTGTCCATAAACTGAGAAAGAGATTGTTGTGTTTGAGATAAAGTGATCAAAATATTTAGTAGCCTATAATCAAGGAGAGTATAAATATGTTAAGTACTAAACCCATGACAAGTACCCCACTGAAACCACTCTATATGCCACCCCCTTCAGTGTGCATAACCAGTTTATGTCTTGTTGATTGACTGCAAGTTTTTAGAGTTACAACCAAGGAATTAACTGCACTGAATCTCTCCGGTCCCCTAAAGCCTCCCTACTAACAGCTGGAATACCAGAGGGATACCAGGGCACTCCAGTCCCTGTAGCTCTGGTCTCAGCCTCAGCAAGACCCTTGGAGCTTCCCTTCAGTGTGGGAGTGAGGACGAGGGGAATGTCTCTGTTTGCTTTGCACTGTTACGACTAAAGAGGCAGGAAATACAAATCCCCCGTTGCACAAGAGCAGGCCACGGTGCCGCAGGGATCACTGCTGGGCTGCAGGAGGGGCTCTGAGGGTGGCGCTGGCGCCCACCTGCGTGTATGTGTCCGTGATGGTGTAATCCACCAGCACCATGACCAGGATGGAGATGGGGATCCCGAAGTCTCCGATGATCCGCCGAGCCTGCAGAACAAACACCCTCGCTAGCAAACGGAATGGGCCGGCTCTGTGCACCCACCCTGCTACAGGGAGCCTGCGGCAAAGCGAAGCCCCAGGTGCGGCCCAGCACCACTGCAAACCTGAGCACTGCTGATGAGCAGGGCAAGGGAACCCAGCCTTGACCCGTGGGGCTGCACATCCCACTGCCCACATAACACACAAGCCAAAGGAGCTTTCCCAAGGTCCAGAGGACTTTTCAGCAAACCTCACTAGAGCAGGACAGTGCAGATACCACCATCAGCCAGCTCTTGTCTGCAGCCTAGGTCAGGCTACCATCCCTTCTGCACGGTATTTAAGGGATTGCTGGAGTTTCTTTGGGAGATGGTCCAAATGCTCTGGAGAACAAAGGTCTGTAGCAAGAAGCATTATTTGTTTGGCATCTCCCTGTCCTTAACATCTGGGTCCCACAAACTTCTCACCTTTCCTCCTAAGAAACGGCTGTTCTTGAACTTGCGCATAAAGAAGGCAATGAAGAAGGTGCCTAGCATGAGGATGAGGGAGAGGAGAGCAGTGTTGGGCTGCATCCTGATTCCCAGTGACATCGCATCCGCAGAGAGCATGCTGGCATTCAGGCCGTTCTGCACGTTCGGTGGGTAGAACTTGAGCAGAGGATGTTCTGCAAACACCTGGGGAGGTGAGAGAAGCAGAGGGCACTGTCACTGCAAGGAGGGGCAGGGGGCACTGTCACTACTGGAGGCAGGGGGAAGCAGAGGTGTCCTGCTCTGTGGAGAGGTGAGGGTGGTAGATGGTGGGCACGGACAGTCCCAGCATCCATCACCTCGCCTCGCAACCTACCCAGCTGGAGAGGGCTGGGGACAGAAAAGTGGCCTCTCTTTAATGCCTTCTGCAGGAACAGAAGGGGAGACAGATGTTAGGGCTTGTCCTGCCAGCCCCTGTGATGGCACAGGAGCCAGCTGGGCTGGGGCATGAGAGGCCAGCAAAGAACTACTCCGCAGAACGCCTAGGAAAGCTGTGGCTGAGCTGGCCCTGTTCCCCTGCCTCCTGTATGGTAAAGCAGCAGGTTCCTGGGGGATCAAGAGATGTGGCAGCCCATCTCCCTGGGGAAGGTTCACCTTGTATAGTTTGTAGAAGGTCTCGTAGATAAAGATGAGGGAGATGAGGAAAGCAAAGATCTCCTGGGTGAAGGGCGAGATGTAGCGCACCAAGAAGCTTCCCTCAGCTGCCACGATAATGAAGATGAAGACGATGAGCCACAAGCCAATCCACACTCTGCCTGTCAGATACTCAATGCCTTGTGTCTGGCAGAACTGAAATGGAAAGGGGAAGGAGTTACTCATGGCTCCTCAGACTGTCTCCCGCATCTGCTCCCCATGAAGATCAAGGACTCTCCTGGAAAAAAGCATCTACATCTGCTCGGGCATCCAGCACAGAGACAGTGAATTCAGGGCTGGAGTCATAGGTAAAGTTACAGACTTTGCATTAACATGAGCCAGCTCACACCAAGCAGGTCTTTACCGCTCCAGTCTTTGTAACAGTACCTCCTTCACTCTCTGCTGAAGCCATCCCATGTATGACACTCCCCATCCCACCCATACGGAGGTGCCACTACTCAAACACAGCTCTCCACTACTCCATGCACTCAACAGCACAAGCATGTTCCCCACAAAGGAGAGCCTGAGCAGCCTGCTATGTCCCACTGCATAAAGGCTACGTTAGCTGGGGCATGATCCCAGACAGCGCCCTGTATACACACACAGTTTTATGTGTGTGGAGAAAAGCCCCCAGGCTGTCACCACAGAACAGACCATCTCCACTGCCTCTGCTCATCCACACACAGCAACACCAACTACTTCCAGCACAAAACACATCCCTCCCTTTGCAGCCTTCCTCGGTACCACCACAGACGGTGCCCTCACACAGGGCAGAGGTACACCTTTGTACACAATGACTGGGCAAAGCAAAAGCAGTCAGTGAGAAGTGCGGTCACAGGAGAGCAGAGAAATTCCCACTGTGCGATGGCATCACCAGCTCCGAATTCTTGACACACCAAGGTGAAAATCTAGCTGTAGGAAAAACCATGCTTTAAAAGCCCAGACATGCTAGGAGTCAGAAAAAAGGAGAAGGATTAAACCCACTGCTTGGAGGTACAGTGACACAGGGATGCTTTTAACAGTGAAGAGGTCATGCTACTTGAGAAAGAAACATGTCCATCCTGGCTGGCCAGGATACCTCTGCACACACCCTTGGGCTCATCCTGAGAGGTGGGAGTAATGTACGTGGGACATCCCAAATGGGTGGTACACTGAACGTTGTTGGGTTCCCATACAAGGAAACCTGGACACAGGTAAAAGCTGTGAAACAGTCTTCAAAGGAATCCCCAAGAACAAGAAAGTATTATGGACCAGTATTTTAGGATGCAGCTACAAGTGCTCATTGTAGCAGCATGGGGCTGGGGGACGATGCTCCCCTCACAGTCAGCAGGTAGAGGAGTGCTGTTACCACTGTCACACCTCAAGGAGGTCAGCCCATGGGATACAGCAACAGGAGGCAGAAGTCCCTACAGCATGACCTGCAAAGGGTCAGCAGAGCCAGGGCCAGCCCCGGCCGAGCTGAGGGCAGCCTGGCAGGACCCAAGGAGTCCACACCACCAAAGACCCTTTGGAGAACTGAGAAATGCCAGCTGTCCTCTCCAGCGCAAGGGCAGAGCGAGCAGGTGCCAAGCACGGACACTGCCTCACATGTACCTTGTAAAAAGCTTCTTCAAACACCAGCAGAGGCCCTGAGAAGCCAATGACCAGGAGCGGCTGGGCTCCGAGCAGGGAGAAGAGGATCCCTAAAACCGAGGTGGAGATTATCAGCTCGGAGACCCCCATGAGACCCTCAGTTTTCTCTCCTGGGAAAGAGAACAACGTGTGAGTGTTATAGCCCAGACACAGGCACCGTTACCACAGACAGGCAGGCTGCAGACACAGCTCCAGATGGAGGAGGCAGGTCCCCATCCCATCAGTCAGAGGTCCCCTGCATTGGGCAGGGAGCACAGAGGGAGCCCAGGGAGCCGAGGCTGGAGAGGCCAAGTGGCAGGGAGGGGACAAGGCAGCAGCCTACACGCCGCTCTCCCTGAGCGAGCAGCACCGAAGCCCACCCCAGCACAGCATCACACAGACACAGCCAGTGTTCCAGCGTGCAAAGAGCAGACCAGAAAGCAGGCCCATTACCTAGGAGTCCCCCGAAGGTGATGGCAGGAGAGAGAGCAGCAAAGTAGATGAAGAGAACGGCCGCGAGACACTGGCTGTGCAAGGCGTCTCTGATGTCACTGAGGTATTTGGGGTACCTGCGCTTTATGTCCCGAACCAGACCTCCAAAAAATATCCCGGTCCGCTTCAAAGGGTCGTCCTCAGCTTCCTCCTCTTCTTCCTCAGCTTTCACTTCACACAGCTCTGGAGGTGCATGGAGGGCAGGGCTTGAGCAGGGGAATGCAGGTCTGCCCTTGGGCTGTCCCTCTCCCCCATACCCCGTGGAGACCTTCCTCCAGCAGCGCTAACCTGGTGGGCCCCCTGTGACTGCACATCCCACTGCCTCCAGCTGTCCCCAGCTGCCAGAGCTGCCCACAGCCACTGTCCTGCCTCCCCTTGCCCCCCTCCCTGCTGCCCACTGCAGGAGCCAGGCCCCGCTCACCCCTCTGCCAGGCTCTGTGAGGGGAGGGCCCACTGGGGCACGCAGGGCACTAGGCACAAACTCTTTTGCCCAAATGTGAGTGGAGAGACCTTTGGCTTCCTGGACAGCACCCTCCTTCATGGACTTCTGCTCCCTCTCCTTCCTCTTCCTCAGCAGCAACTTCTGGAAGGTGGCAATGGATTTGAGCAAGTCTTTCCCCTCCACCTCCGATGGGGGGATGACAATGCTGCAGTCCAAGAACTCATTGATTGCGTTGAGGAGGTCTTGACGGTCATCTGCCATGTATGCAGCCTCATGGAAGTGCTGAGAGGGGCAGGGAAAAAGAGAGAGGGAGAAGGCTCAGACCAAGACTGCACCCAGCTACCTACAACCTGGAAACACAACGCTTGCTGTGACCATACAGTAACATCCCGCTCCCTCGACCCACTACTTGTCTCACTACTGCCATTCTGTGACCCACACTCCTGAATCCCTCCCCCCTGTCCTTCTACCCAATGCTCCTCACCTAATCCCATGTCTCTCCTCCTTTCCCTATCCATCCTTTCCAGTGACCACCTTGGTCCTGATTTTCTCCCCCAAGCCCCGCTGCTCTTGCCCAAGATTGTGCTCCTGCAGTATCTGCCAGCTGCACGTTCTGCCAGACCACAGGGTGCCCTCTCATGGGACCTCTCCATCAATCGAAATCAGATCTGTGCTTCCCAGCTAGCTTGGTGCCTCTCGCAGCTGCACGTTCTGCCAGACCACAGGGTGCCTCTCATGGGACCTCTCCATCAATCGAAATCAGATCTGTGCTTCCCAGCTAGCTTGGTGCCTCTCGTTCCTTAGCCTTAGCCAGCCTATGCTGGCCAGCCTATGCCTCTGTTCACACCAGATCACTGTGGCTGCTCAGATCACCTGAGCAGGGAGCATAAGAGACTTGGGAGTCTCCACATGGGAGAGGGAGGGAAAATAGGAGTCTACATCATGAGGGAAGCCACGCGAGGGAAACCAGGCAGAAAAGGGGAGACACTCCTGACAGCAAGGGCAAGATGACAAGGAAGGACTCCAAAGAGACCATGAGGGGACAGCACTACTGCAGACAGGCAGGGAGGTGCTGGCAAATGCGTGCAAGTGCTGCATTGCCTCTGGAACGTGCCTGCAGAGAAAGGGCTGGAGGAAGATGAACAAGTGAACAGCCTGTAAAGCAGGTAAGGGACAGCTAAGGTCCCTGCAGCACACAGACTCTCTGGAGCCACAGCTTCAGACTGTAAATGATACCGTACTCTCTTCATGGCGCCAGCCACTGTGTAACCTTGCTATGGCCAGCCCCAGCTGCAGCAGCTGGCTCCCCTCTGGCAGCCACAGAGGAGCAGAGGCTCAAATGAGCAAGATAAGCCCACAAATGCAGCGCTGAAGCTGGAATATGGCACCTCACCTCTTCTGGCTAAAAACAGAGTCTCAGCAGAGCTCTGTGCAACTCCTGGAAAAGGATCTTTCAGCTGGGAGCCCGTGTTGCCCACAACCCAACTAAAAGGTCTGAGCGGACCTTTTAGTCCCCAGTTCAGGGAAGGTTGTGCACTGGTGGTGGGACAGGAAAGTTTGCTACTCGGTTATAGTTACATGGCACCAGCCAGGAGGACCCTGTGAACCTCTGATTCTCCTGTCCTGGATGTATACAGAAGATGCTCAGATTGTCTTTCCTTTGCCTTTAATTCCTTACCAGGATAATGAATTTCACTTTCCTGCCATCTAGCCAGATGGGGGACTTCTAGCAGTGCACATGCTTGGCAGAAAAATCTTCCTGCCTCCCTCATCTCTCCTCCTGCATGGATGTACTCCTCTGCATTGATGCACTCCTCTGCATGGATGCCCCAGCCACGGGACTCAGCTAGAAAGCTTCATCCAAACACCTAACAACAGTCCCCAGGCATTGCTGGGTCTTTTTGTCAGTGTGGCCTGGGCCAGGCGTCATGGTCACAGGCACTGCTCAGTCTCCCCTCCTCTCTGTTTGTGAAACATCAACTGAACACAACTCCTCTAACCTTGGGCAGTCCTTTGCTCCTGCTTTTACGTATGACCCCTTTCATCACCGAGCCTAGCACTCTCTGTCCCAGCCAAGTGTCTGTCCTATTCTTCCCTCTATACTGGAGCATCCTACCTTGGTGGTCACACCTGCCTGCCCCACCTGGGCCTTTGTACAGCATCTCTCAGCACTCTCGTCCCAGGACTGACTTCTGAGCTACCGAAGCTCCCTCGCCTGTGCCAGCATCACTGCCTGTCAGCTCCTCACCTTGTCGGACATGAGGGTGGAGATTGAGCGGCCAATTTCATGGTAGTCCATGTTGGCCTGGCTCGGTCCCAGCAGCACAAAGATGAATCTGACAGGAATCGGGACCTCCAAGACAGATTCCAGGAAGACGGCCTCATTTAGTCGGACGAAGGCCATAGTTGGCTGCTCCAGGAACTGCACACAACCTACCAGGAGGCAATGTTTTGAGCAGAGTTAATCATTGGGGTGAGCTGTACTGGGCTGCCTTTAACAGTGGAAACAGGGATTTCGGGGGTTTGCACAAGCCCTGCAGTCCCGTACTTGTCTCCAGACCACTGACACAGCACTGAGCTTCATGACGAGGACTGCTCCAAGTCCCCTGTTCACTGATCATTCCCAACCAGTGCTACTTTCTTTAGCTTCCCAGTTAGCCCATTCTTAATCTCTTACAGATGGGCTCTACTTACACTATAAGGGGCTAATTTTAAATCAGAAGGTTGTTTGCCACTAAGCCACTGCCTTATGGAAGGAAGTAAGTCTCTTACATGTTACTTTTATGAAACAAACTTCTAATCTCATCAAAGAATGAAATCAGGTTTGCTTGACATGACCTATTTCCCATAAACCTCACTGCTTGGCAATAATTACATTCTTATCCTTTAGCTCTTTATTAATTGAATCCCATATTAGCTCTGCCACTATGTTGGCCGGGAAGGACGTCAGGTTAAACAACCTATAGGTACTGGATCACTGTCCTTCCCTCCTTGAGCACTGATGCTATGAGCTTTCTTCTGTTTTTCTCGTATGTACCCTGTATTCCTAGACTTTTTTTTTCCAGATGAAAATGAGCCAGTTCTCTAAAGACTGCACAGTTTGTTTTACAATGTCCGCATGTCATCAATGCTTGGCAGCTTCCTCAGTTCCTAACAGATTGGGAAGTACTCCTGCATCCTCCGGCACACCAGCCACTTCCTTCCCATACCGAACACAAATGTTTATTGAATACTTGTATTTCTCTGGCATTATTACTGATCTTTCCGCCATCTGCGTCCAGCAAAGAGCTGTGTTCTGTGTTAGACTGGCAAATCTGGGCCATTCGAGTGGCCAAGCGAATCCCAAGACACAGCCTTACCTCAGAAATGGCCAGTGTTTAGTTATCTGAGTATTCAAAGTGCATTTATGAAGCTGATTTGGCCTCATCGTGATTAAGCATCAGCTTGGTTAAGCTGCCAAGCCTCTTTGCCTGAGCTTTTCATCTACTGGATAGGCAATGACATTTACTTTGCTTGTAGTGTAGCTACGTTTGCTGAGATGTTAATGCCAGCAAAGTGCTGAGAAGGACTACCCTTGTGGTCAGAAGGCATCAAGCCTGCTGATGCTCAAGCCTGCCCTCTCACAGCCCTCTTGTACAGAGAAATATCTCCTGGCAGCGCTATGGCCGATAGCTGAGACCTTGCCACCAGCCAGGCCCCATAAACTCAAAGCTCCCTGGCACACACAACCAGCAACCAACACTGGCCAGGGGCAGGGCACAGCTGCTGGCGAGATGTGAAGAGGCCAGACGGAGGGCAGCGATGGTCAGAGGACAGCGCGAGGCCCGACAGCAGTCAGTGCCTGGCCATCAGTCCCTCAGGCACCACTTACCCACTTCCGAGCTGCAAAATGGGATGTTCTGGTGAGCCTGGCAGGACTTTCTCCTCTAAGCTGGGCTCCAGCTCCCAGCAGCAGTGTCTATCAACCTCTTAATTTAGGAAAGGAGTTACCCAGGCACCCCTCACATTTACCACAGACAAACAAAACGTGCGTTGTCACCAAAAGAGAGAGCGTACAAGGCTCCTGCCCCAGTTGAACTATGGAAACATGTACAAGATGACCAAATACCCCTCAGGAGGGAGCGCACAGACAGCTGGAGCCAGACCAGGATCTGAAATGGTCTCTTTTGGCTCCAGGGGACTCTGCATGCTGCCTCTTACCCACGAGGACCACTGTGGCCTCCGCATCTTCAGGGATCTTCTCCATTAGCTTCAGGTATTTACGGTGGCCCTCAGAGTTATGGAGATGTGGGTTTTTCTGCTGGGGAAGAATACAAACAAGTAAGGATGGAGTTCCCGTGCCGTGGTCTCCCTAAGCAGCCTTGCACCCCACTGACATATCTGCAGCTGGGCTTGCCTTGGCTGTACGCCCGACACCCTGCTTCACAGGCAAGGCACCCTCACAGCGAACGGCCACCCTGCAAGCACCAGGGCTGTTGCTGCCATTGCATGCTCAAGCAGACATTTGAATACAGCATGAGGCTAAAATTAGGTTCCAAAATCATAACGCAGCGACCTGATTTCCAGCGCTCCAGGTGATCCAGGGGAGCCCAACCCTTGCAAGTAAAAGGCCCTCTATGAAAGAGCCCAGAGGTGGGTGCCAAGGGCTGCCGCCGGCCAACAGTTGTCCCCAGGGTGTAGAAAAAGAAGCAGTAATCCCCCATGTCACCCTCACCTCCTTGCACTCAGTCTCATGGGCCTTGGGGTCGGCCATCTCGATGCGCTCTTCCCCCATGAGGGGCATGCAGGTGTCGGTGGTGTGATTGTGGTGGTGGTTCCCCACGATAGAGTTCATGCTGGAGCTGGAGTGGTTCCTCGGGAAGAAGCCCTCCTTCTCATCATTGGGATGGCTGAGGGGGAGAGCAGCAGCCATGAGGGGACCCACCTCCTGTACGGCCTGGGGCTCGCAGACAATCCCCGAGCCCCAGCAGCCTTTGGCCATGTACCACCCACCTGTGCTTCAGCAGCAGGGCGCGCAGCACATTGGCTCGGTCCTCCGCTCTGATCTGGTCAGAGATGATCATGGTCTCCACCATGAGGTGAGCGATGCCGGGCAGTGTGGTCTGCTCCAGGTCAAGGAGGACAGCACCTGCCAGCAGGAGGGGAAGAGCCCTGCTCCTAGTGTGCAGCGCTCCCCGCTGCACACACGCTCTGGGGACACAGCCGTCCCACCAGGAGCCAGGCTTCGGTTGGGGTACAGATTCTCTCAGTTGAGAAATACCCCAAGTCCAGGTGTCCCATGTCCTCTGTGTAAACCCTTGTCCCAAGAGAACCCAAAAGCTCCAAGACACACTAGTAGCTCTGGTACCTCCCTCTTGTTTTGGCCTCCCACCCCGACTGAACTTGACCTTTCACACCAAAGATGGGTCAAAGACCTGCAGGCCTAGGCACAGCTGGGTGTCACAGCTGCCACATGCCTGAGAGCAGCAATGCAGAGCAAGGAACCAACACAGGCACCCTTGGGCTAATGTAAACCCTGGCAAACGGGCTGCAGGATGGTCTGTCTCTGCAGACACTACATGGAGCCTGGACACAGACATTGTTGGAGTGTCTCCAGCGTCTCCAGCAACAGAAGCTGTCCAGCAAAACCTGTCCCAGAGCAAGACACAAACCCTGGCCTATGGTTCCTGACTCACCGTGGGCAATTGTCTTCCTGAGCTCCAACAGGCTGCGGAAGGACAGTGAGGCCACGTGGGGTTTCCCCCACCTTGCTGTGTCCTCCTCCACATCCTCCTCAAACTTGATCCAGCGGGCCGTCTCCCTCCAGTGCATCTCCTGGTTCTTATCCACCACCAGCTCGTTCAGCTCCACAAACACCTAGTGCGAATTACAGAGAGGACATGAGACTTCCCCTGATGCATACAGCTCTATCAACAATACATGGAAAGCCTCAGTTTTGTTCTCAAGGTACCACTTGGTCTAAAGCAGTGCCTGAGCAAACCTGCCTTAGTTAACCAGAGGTTTGGTGAACAGAAGCAGCCAGGACAAATATCACTGGCAGCATGGCAGGAGCTTCCATCAGCACATGGAGCACCAGAAAGCTGGCATGGGCAGAAGAGAATGATGCAATGCTGCACCCCTCTACCAAACTGTGACAATTTTGTCCTCTGCCTGCTTCTTGGTTTCCCCCAAAATTTCCCACTTACCAGGGATGGTGACGTTACTGTGCTGCCAACTTCCACAACAGCACTACCATTTCTGTGACTTTTTAACCTCTTTCCTAAGGTTGAAGCTTTGTGATTTCAGAGAAATCTCCGCTTTTATTGAAAAAAGTGTATTTTCAGCCCTCACGATAATGGATAAGAGCTTGAAATGTCACCCCCAAGATCATGTAAAGAATTAACTATATTGAAACCACATTTATCACTTTATAAAAAGTGCCTGTTTCTAATCCTGATTTATGACTTCTGAACAAGTGTGGGAGGACAGCACATGGATACCTCATGGGGCTTTCTATCCAACTTCTTCTTCTTCTTCTTTTTCTTCACAGATGGAGTTGATGCTAATTTTTTACTTGTCCTGGTGATCTGACTCCGAGATGGTTTTTTCATCAGATGCCTCCTCACACCAGGGTTATCTTCAAAACGGTGGCCTGAAGACATGGGAAAGGAAAAAAGACCACCCGTGTGTCTAGTGGAAACACACTGTCTGGCAGGGAAACACATCCAAGCCCACCCTTCTCTCATTAGATTACGCTAGCAAAGCCCTGGCAGCTGGAGCACTCACAATCATCCTCGACCTTTGAAGATCCTTCCTGCCTCATCTGCCTACTTTCAGCTCTTCCAGACATCTGACAGCTAATTCCTTCAAGAAGAAGGCTTCCTCCCAGACTGTGCATACACTGGAGCATCATTTGCAAAAGCTTTATTCATGGTACCTGAACAAATGGGGCATAAACCCTTCCCATACTCCCTCAATGAAAAGCAACCTGAAGCCTTGTCTGCACAGCTCTGCACCCAGACAGCACAGGCAGGCATCTGGCTGGGGCTCATTTCTCCCACTGGAGGAAGGCCTGGTGCTCAGCAAGCATAAAGGGCAGTGAAGGAGAAGGATATTTAGCTGCTGGTCTGGGAGACACATGGAAATATCAATTACTTTTATTTAATTGTGCAATGAGACTGTAAGATAACAGTGCAGACCCGGGGCTGGCATGGAGGCTGGGCAGCTAACTCCAGCTATCGCTGTTTCTAGATGATCTGCAGTGCTGCTGGAATGTCCTCTGAAAGGTCTGTGTTACAGAGTTTGGCTGGCTGAATCAAAGCCTCCTGAAGCCTCCAGAGAGGCTGTTGAGGCTGCATTACAGACCCACCACCAAGCTACCAGTGCTGTTGGCTAGCCAGCGCCCACCAAAACCTGGCCACAACCGTGCCAGCCCCTTTTGCAATGCCAGAGAAACAGCACCTGGGCAACAGCCTGCCATGGAGAGTAATTTCCCTGGACACCACCCAGAGACAGCAAGTGTATCTTCCTCTGCACAGGCAGCTCATGGGGATGGGGAAAGTCTCAGAGCCCAGCTCCAGGATGGGCAAGCTCCCCCAGGTAGATCATGGAGTCAGGGGTTTTGCTCAGCTTCGGTCCATCGAGGCTTGCTAGCCCTGCTTGTAAGGCAAAGCCAAGGTCTTCTCCCTGGGAGACCAAGGGCAGCTCTTCATTGGCTGGGATGAAAGTTCAGTCTCCAGATACCTTTCTGCACTTGGCTTCAACACCTGCAGCTCTCAGGGCATGAGAGGTAGCGAAAAGCACCGGGCTTGACGGCCAAGTGGTCTCTTTGATGTTGCAGGAAAATATCCATGCATCTCTGGCATGGAAAGACACAGCCCAGCATCAGGCCAGGCATACCATGGCCTTGCTCCTTGGAAATCTGGGTCGCTAAATTAAATATAAAATGAATCAATACTGAGCCTCGGGGCATTTTCCCCCATTGGCTGCCCTGCTGATGCACGTCCTGCTGACGGCTGGACTCCTCCCTGCTCCACTTACTGCATTGCAATGTCGATAGGAGCCAATAACTGCCCACCACTACGAATGTTTCTGGGAGCTGGGCACGTGTGGGGCTTCCTCAGTTATTTGCATGGATTTCTCAATTCCTGCATGCACAGGAGCCACTTCATTGCACTTGGTGTGGATTCGTGCATAAACAAACAGGCCACCAGGCAGATGATCTTGGTATCTGGCACCTTTGCTCCAATCCCTGCAGCTTCTGATTCTCCCACATACCCTGGGACTCATTCTCATCGTGCCCCTACAAGAACAGGGCCAGAGGACACTCTGCCCAGCAAGACAGAGCGCTCACGGCAAGCCTCCGCCGTGGCGATGCCAACCTGCCACACAGTGCTCTTCAGCAACAGCCCTAGAAAGCACACACAGGCATTCAGCCCCAGCCACCAAATGGCTGGAGGACAGATAAAATGAAAGGAGCCAAGTTTCGTGCAAGCATCTCCAGTGACTCCCACACTTGCTGACAGGGACAGGAGCTGGAGTGCTGCAGGCTCAGAGTGAGCCGGTGAAGGCACACCTCCAGAGCCCCACAGAAGAAAGGAGCGATCCACTTTGCTGCTCTCCCTTGGCAGTGCTTGTGGCCACTGAGATGCCAGTTGGGGGAGACAACGCATAGCAGCAGGGTGGACACATGGGCTTAATTTTGGAAGAGGCCACTGGCTTTGGGAGTCCCACACAGAGCCCAGCTGAGCTGCTCCAGACTGCTCTACAGAGAGCCTTTCTGTGTCCCGTCAGATTGGTGCTTCCCTCAAATGATAGTCAAGCCCAAGTGAGCACCTAAGTCTGGGGTCCTTACTCAGGACAGGATCTTGGACTGAGACCAAAGGCTGAAGTGCCCAGGGCATAGCTCTGCCCTCCTTCCTTGAAGCCAAACTCCTCAGGGTGAGAGGAAGCAGCCCAGGACAGCTCTTGCTGTCCTCCTCTCCAGTGCTCCCCAGGAACAGAGCATGAGACAGTGACAATGTCTGAGGACAGAGCGTGATTCCTATGGTGGCTCCACTACAACGAACTGGTATGTCACCCTCCCACACAGCATCTCCTACAGTCTCCTCCAGAAGATGTTCTTGCCACGTTGGCTTCCATCAGTCAGATTTCTTGGAATCTTGGATTGACCAAGTTTCTTTTCTGCCAGCTTAAATCTGAAGATGACAAATATGACTTTGCACTGGTTAAAGTCTTCCCCCAGAGTGCCTGTGCTAGTCAGTCCAACTCAGCGGGCGATTGCCTTCAATTCATGTGTTAGCTCCCGCTTCCCTTCTTTCATTGCCTTCTGTCCACAAGCAGGAAGCCCAGAAAGACGCATTGGAGTAGTTGTACCAGTACTAGAGAGCAACTTGCTAGCCCGGCATCACAGGGATGGTGCACACTTCCCACATACCCCAATGGTTAAGTTACACCAAGAAAAAAAGAGATTGAAACCCCATCTCTTGGGATATTTAAAATTAGACTAAACAAAGTGCTAATCAACATACAATAAGTCACAACCCTATGCTGGCTTCTGGAAAAAGCTACTGCCCTGCCCTGCACAGAACCAAGTCTCTCCTGGCTGAGTTCAATGTGATAGGGACAGCTGGACCCCAGCTCATCCCTGCTGCCATCCAGGTGTCCCTGCACAGCACTTGCCATGCTCTGAACACTAAAAGGAGAGCAAGGAGACCAGCTCAGGTCCAACAAGGACTCTACTCTGCTCAAAAGCCATTAATTTCCTCTGTGTCTGAGTTGGTCCTGGAATAGGTACTGCCATGGAGTAAATAGCTGAGCAAGTGGCACTGGCTGGATGTGAGCTGCACAGAACTGACTCTGGTGTCTCTGCCATCTCTGTCTGTCTCTGCCATATCTCTCTGCAGGATTAATCCACAGCATGGATTCATTGTGCAGAAATAATTAAGAGTTGACTGTACAAGTACATCCTATTTCAAGCACCTGCAGAATTAGCTGTAGCAATCAATGAATGTGTTAACTGCTAGCAAGCCAAATTTCCCCACTTTATAAGTGATGCATATCACACCTTGCAGAAGTGATCTGCCCCTTCTACCTTCCCAAGAATAGCCACCCTTTCCCAGGTGAACTTGGGGCAATTTCTTATTGAATAATTGCCATTATTCTCACACTTTTAATGTACAGTTTGCTCAGCTCGGGACAGCTGATGCAGCCAATTTGCTCAAGGATTCTATTTTGAACTTTGCTGCTGTTATACTGTCTATCAATTTACAGTAACAAGTAGCAGACCCAGCCAGAAGCAAATCCCCACTTGCTGGTCCCTGCAGAAGCACAAAGACAGACATTTCTTCCCCGAAGGCTTGTAAAGATGGACCAGCTGAGAAAGAGAACATGATGCTGGGACTGGGAGGCAGGGGACGTTAAATGTTTTGCCTAGATCACACAGAGAGGCTGTAGCAGAGCCAGAAACTGAACCAAGGTGTCCTGAGTCCCTGTTGCAAGCACTCTGCCTCACCACTCCCGCATGCAAAGCCAGTAAGCTGGCTAGTTCTGAGGCCATGCCACTCTCCCACGTGCAATCCTAAAATCCCTTGAAAAATTAAACCATGATCCAGATGAGGACATTTGGGCAGCTGTCACAGAGCTATGAACAGTGTCACTCCCAAAGTGACATGCAAAGCCACCTTTTAACTGTGAGTTACCACCATCTGCCGAGGAAGGACCACTTGCACGAGATGGGAGCGAGGCTCCGGTTTCTGCGCAGTCCCTGGGATGGCCCAGAGACCCAGCTCAAGAAATGCGCGGGTACGGAAACAGATGCGGAGAACAGAAAGACGATCTTCGCTCTTGGGATTCCTATTCTCTCCTTCCCTGCTTTTCCCACTCTCACTTCCTTCCTCTTCTCCCCCTTCCAGGCACCCCGGCCAGCCTGCCATTAGCTAGTTTCACAGCCATGCTCAAGCCTGCAGACATAGGGACTAGGTTATTTTTTCCTCCGGGCATTAGGCTATGGTGCAGAGCCGAGAACCTGATACCCACCACTGCTGTCGGATCTGCAGCTCATCTCGAATTCCAGCAAACAGAGCAGCGGCACACTGTCACCTTGTGCCACAGATGGAAGGGGAAATGTCTCTGTCCTGATACACACCTTGGAGCAGCTGCTTTTTCTCTGGCCACGGCACGGGCCACATCCCGATAAGCACAAACAGCAAGATGCAGCTGCCTCCAGAACTGCTCGAGCGAGACACACACAGGGAAGCACCTCAGCACTATGACACAGATGAGTACAAAGACCTCGGACAGACACCCAGACACCAGACAGCTCTCCCGGTGCCCCCAGGCACAGGTGGGGCAGACCATACCTCCTCTAAACCAGGAGACCAACCGGACATGGAGAGAGTGCAGACAGCAAGCACAGGGTGGGGGATATGCACTTTAGCTGGGGGCTCTGATCTATGCAACCGTGGGGTCACTGCTCCGGTACTTACAGGTGGGCTCCCCGCCTGGGTAGCCCAGATGGTTTCTGATGGCCTCCCATAAATCATAGTCTTCAAAATTGAAGGCAAATTCATCAAAGTCTTCATAGCCGAGTGAGTTGCGAATGCAGGTGCTTATCGCTTCCTCCGGGCTGCTGCCCCCTTCCGATTCCTTCGCTGCCTCCTCTCTCTCTTGAAGGGTTGTCATTTTGTCCTTGCGAAGGTCAGGGGTCAGGCGCCATGAGCCACTCACCTTCAGAGGAGGGGCCGGGGTAGCCAGGCTGACGTGCGGAAAGCAAGCTGCCCCTGGGGGGCTTCACCGCAGCCCTGGGGCCAGCCCCAGTGCCTCGCTCCCCTCCTCACGGGGCATGAAGGTGCCGGCTACAGCAGCCCCTGGGGACTGATGAGGTCCCAGGAAGGCTGGCTCCACCCAGGGATGCTTCCGTGGGGGGCTGCCCCACTGGCTCCTCGGGAGCAGGGTCCTCACTCTGCTGCGGGATCTCGTGCCGGCTGCCCAGGGACACGGCGCCTGTGGCCCGGGGACAGCCAGGCTGTGCGTGCAGCACCGCTTCTCTCCCTCGCTCCCCTCTGGTGTCTCCCTCCCTCTCCAGCCTGCAGAGCAACCTATTGAATTCTCCATGTCCTCGGGCCCGGAGCGTGCATTTCCATGACGTCTCTTCTGTCTGCCCTCACACCGCACACAGGGGCAGTCCCCCTCCGAGGCGCTCCGGAGGGGGCAGCTGCCTCTCTGCCAGGAAAGCAGAGGAGAGGGGAGGCTCCTCACCTCAGGTTTTCTGTGATGCCAGAGCTGGCGTGTCGCACAGAGGGCTGACAGCTGGGAAAGTGTGTCAGGAGAGGAGAGAGCTGGGTCTCAGGAAAATGCAGGGAGCCCTGAACTGGAGAGGGCAGTGGGGTGGGTGGTGGAGCAAGCAGCCGTGGGGTGGGTGTGAGTAGAGGTGCTGCAAACATGGGGAAAGGCACTGTGGACACCACAAAGCTGACAGACAAGAGCCAGGGTTGGAACAGCAGGGGCTAGGGGACAGGGAGGTGAGGACCAGGTCCTGCGGCAGGCTGAAGATCATGCCTGGAGCTGCTAGGGAAGAGGGCAAAACAGGGAGAAGCAAGGGACACGCTCACTAATAGTGTAGGTAGTGTCACAAAGCCTCACTTTTCATGCCGTCCAAGTCAGCAGACGCCAGCATCTGGGCTTCAGCCTCGTCCGTGGGGACGCGCTGGTATGCTGCGCTCTCCAGTGTGGTCATGCTGCCGATGCACATCCTCTCCTTCAAGTCATAGGTAACCCGTTGTCCGCTCGCCACCTGGCCCCAAGGCTTGCGCTTCTCCCACCCGCGAGACAGACGTTCCCGAGGCCCAGGGAGGCTGCAGGAACCAAAAAGACCGGTGGTAGCAAATGAGGTGAGTGAGGATGGGCACTAGCCCCTCTCAGGGGCTGAGGTCCCTTGGCCCAGCCCTGACCGATAAGTCCCTGAGAAGAAGGAGAGCCAGGAGTCACCTGTCCCAACACCTAAAGGTTGCCCCTTCTGCTCCTCCTTTCCGCCACCGCAGAGTGGGATCAGCTTGTGGTCAGTGTTGGGGACCCACCTCTGAGTCAATGGCCTCATGGTTCCCTGACTCGGCTGAGCCTCCTGGGGCTTCCCAGCCTGCAGGTCAGCACGACGGTGCAAGTTAGCTGGGAGGGAGGGTACTCCACGTGTGCAGCCCAGTGCCCCCAAACCTGCACCCCGGGGATTCCATGGACACAAGGAGGTCACAGGAGTCCCAGGGAGTGATTGTCTCACCAGGGTGCAGCCGTGTTGCTCACAGCCGCTCTCCCTCTGGGCCCCAGGTCCCCTCTGGCTCAGCAGGCGAGTTCAGGCTGGGCACAGCCACTACCCCTGGGGACAGGGTCTGTGCAGAACCCCAAGCCGGGGAGAGTGGCAGGCAGCTCAGCACCACTCTCCTACCTGCGGAGGGAGGCAGGGCCCTTGTCCTGCAGCAGGTCAGCAAAGCATGGCACAGGGGACAGGATGCCACACTCCTCCTCCACGTGGAACTGGGCAGGGGCCAGAGCGGTGCCGGACTCCTCCTCATCGCTGCCGATGGTGAACTGCAGAGACGACAGTCCTGACAGCAAGAGCTGGGGCAGGCAGCCTTCGCCCCAGTCCCTGACACGCAGATCCTCCCCATGTCCCCACCTCCTAGAACGCGCCACACTGACTTCCCCCACGTGCCCCATACCCTGGGACTGGCCATATTGAGCCCCCCCATATCCTATACACCCTAAGAACAACCACACTGATCTTCCCCCATGGGTCTTAAACCCCCAAAATGGTCATGCACACCCTCCCCAGCATCCACCCCAACACCTCTTCCCCCTGAGCAGCACACTCCCATGACCATACACCCTGGCACCCTCCCGGCATCAACCCTCCCTCCACCTCCCCCCCAGCCTCCGAGCCCTGTCCAGGTAGGGATGCCCTAGCCTTGCCTTTGGTTTGCTTGGGGACTCCAGCTTAGGGGACGTGTCCTTCCCACGAGCTTCGCCCTCAGACTCTGCAGAGATCTCTTTCTCCTGGGCCTCTTCTGCCTCAGACTCTCCTTCTTCCTCTTCTTCTTCTTCCTCTTCTTCCTCCTCTTCTCCCCCCTCCTCGTCCTCTTCCTGGATGGTGGGGGTCACCTCCGAGGGGGGCACTGAGGTTTTCTTCTTTTTCCTCCTCCTTTTTTTCCTCCTACTAGCACGGGGGGACCTCTTTTGGAACTTGAGGGCAGAAGGGAGGTGAGTGGAAAGGGGATGATGGATGTGGTGCGAGGTTCGGCGGTGGACTGAGAGAGAAAAAGAGAGTCAGGGGCAGGAAGAGGCTGGGAGGAACCTGCCAGGCGCCCCTCCAGGAAACAGCATGGTCTGGAGATCAAGGGCCAGGAAGGGCAAGGAGAGCCACCAGCCCACAGGGACACAGCAAAGCTCTTTCAGTGATGCAGCAGGCTGTGTCCAGCCTGGGGTGGCTGGGGAGGCAGCCCCCATGCAGTGCCAAATCACCCCAGTGCAGCTCCACTGCCCTGGGGAAGGCAGGACTCCTCTCCCAGTGCTGCTGAAAGCCATTCGCATGGCTACGCAGAGCTGCAGTGGCCTGCCAGAGGCACCATCCCCTTCCTACACATGGGGAAACATTTCTCACGTTCTCAAACAAGCATGATTTGGGCCCTTTACAAACATTTCTTTCCTGCATAGTATTCTTTGAGTTAAATAGATGCGCCTCATTTATCCCCCAGACTTTGACAGAAAGTCCCTCATGCATACCCACAGGAAGCACAGACCAAGTCTTTTAGTGCAGATGCAACCTAAGTCCACGTCCCAGGTACTGTGAGGGCTTGTGCCTACCAGCCTCTGAAATGCAGGTTCAATTAGGAGGCTGTCTTTTAAAAACGAGGGTAAAAAACAGGGCAGAAGGACTTTTCTTTAAACTAATCTACAAAGAGAAATTCATACAGGCTTGACCTGGGTGTCATGGGAATTACAGAGTGAGAAGAAATTAATGGCATTTCTGAGCCTTCACTCAAAAACAACGATAATGCACCATGCAGGGAACAGGGTAAGTTCAGCATCTCCCTGTGAGAGAGAGGAAGGCCATTTCTGCCAGGTCTATCTGCAGGCACAAAGCCTCCCATAGGCAGTCTGCAGGATGCACGGATCCTGGGGCTGCACCTGGAGCAGTTGAAATCACGGGGGCACCAGCCACTTAGCAAGGGGGCTTTGCTCAGCAGCTCTTCCTGAGGAATTGTTTCCAGTCTGTTTTGATTTGGTTCCTTCCCAGCTTTCCTGTGACATGGCAGCAAAATCTGTTTATAGTGAAAACTACCTTCAAAGGACATTTTCAATGGAAGCTGTAACCTTCTCCCTGGGAGAGCCAGGCAGGTTCATTGTTCTGCTGTCATGTTTCCTTTCCTTTGGTTTCTCAAGTCTTTTCTCCCTTGTTTCCCCCCTTGGGAACAGCAGGGA